>NC_133360.1:19867185-20467185 GCF_030506205.2 Paramisgurnus dabryanus | reverse complement strand
TGGTTCATTATGCTATTTTAAGGGCGCATGCTTGACCATAATGTATAGCGTGCACAACGCGCACACACTTTGCTTATCTAATCTACACAGATGCAACAGTTATTTTTGCAAATCATAAATTGTTAGAATAAAAAATATCAACACATGAGATAAGGGGAATCATAGTGGTGAGCATTGTGGTGATAGTTTTTATTTATTGTGTGGCTGCGTTAAAAAATTCTCATGCAAATAACAATTAAAATATTTTCATAAGTTTGTTGTGTGGCTGTATTACCTTTATTTTATGTAAATAATAATTAAAATGTTATCATAAGAAACCTTAATGTATATGAACTTGATTTGTAAGTGTTCTTTGGGGCTGGACCTTGCTTCCGTTTCTTATGTCCGATTTCCAAGCCCCCAAACCCTTTCAGCGGTGAGGGTGGACGCAGATCTGTGTAGAGGCAGAACCACCTCTCGTTACACGGCGTGCCCGATTTAGCTTGGGATTCCCCCGTCTCCTAACATCATTGTAGCGCTTGGCGCAACGATGGGGATGCCAGCTGATGAGAGAAATGTGGCTATTTCCTATCACTCCTGTTTAACCTACGCTGATTTGGGCAGGTTTCTCCTATCCCCATACAAAACAACTTCTCTGTCTTTGACTACTCTTACAAGAATGTGGGTCTCCTCGGCTGTGAACCGCTCCTGGCGTGCGCCTGGTAAATCCGTCATAATAATAGCAACCCGCCATGGAACTTGCGCCCTTGCCTTTAAAGGGAATGTTGGATAGCGCTCTGATTGGTTTATTTGACGTTACGCCAAAACCACACCTATGAATAATGAACCTACTTCAGAACAACCCCTTATTGATTTGCTCCTGGCGCAAGAGTTATTTCTCCCGCCGGAAAAATAGCAACAGCGCCCAAGATCCGCCCACAAAGTCACTTGCGCATTGCGCTTCGCACTTGTGTTTCAGATCGTTAAAATAGGGCCCAAAGTGTTGTGTGTTGCTCGTCATGTCAAAATGTGTCATGTGAACCATGTGCATCACGTCTTGTCAAAATACGTGCCTGCTGCACTTTCATCGAAATGATTTTTGATAAAAGAGACACTAGAAATACTCGCAAGACACTAATTTAACACTAAACTCTGATTACACATGAGATTAAGCACATTAACACCATAAAACACCAGCACATTAGCCATTAATATGTGTAGGTTGTCTACAAACCGGAAGGTTGGTGGTTCGATCCCCGGCTCCACTGGACCAAGTGTCGAGGTGTCCTTGAGCAAGGCACCTAACCCCAGCTGCTCCCGACGAGCTGGATGGCGCCTTGCATGGCTGACACCGCCGTCGGTGTATGAATGTGTGAGTGAATGGGTGAATGTGAGGCAACATGTACAGCACTTTGGATGGCCATAGGTCTGTTAAAAGCGCTATATAAATGCAATCCATTACCATTAATATGTTTAAAACGACTAAAAAAGACCAAATCTAAGAGCGTGTCAAAACCTCTGCCAGTGTTTCCAGACCCCAGAGGGTTAAACATCGTTCACATGGATCTTCATTATAGTGGAAAAAATACAATGAGTTGAATAATGAGTTGAACGGTGACTTCACCAAAAAACTATATTTTTCAACAAAACAGCATCAATAATACTACAAAGATTGTAAAACTCGAAGAAATGTTATTAACCAACACAGTCTCACACCCATGGCGTCAATATTTGACGACACTTGACCATGCGTCAATATGTTGACGCGGAGGGTATACCTTTCGCGTCACTTTTTGACGAACTGGGGACTTCAATACTATTAGGTACGCGAAATTAAACAGTTGTCAACTGACATTGGGGTTAGGGATAGGTTTGGGTAGGGATGTCATTATGTAAATCTAACCCTAAACCGACGCGAAAATGGTAGAAAATGGTAAGAAAATAGGAAAGAGAATTTCGCGTACCTGATAGTATTGAAGTCCCCAGTTCGTCAAAAAGTGACGCGAAAGGTATACCCTCCGCGTCAACATATTGACGCATGGTCAAGTGTCGTCAAATATTGACGCCATGGGGTGAGACTGGGTTGTATTAACAACTGTTTATTAGTCCCATCAGTTGTTATTCTTTGAACAAGCGTAAATAATTAAAACATTTTCAGGCGCAAAGGCTTATGGGTATTCCTTGTGACTTCTGTACCCTACTGATATTTTAAGTTCATTGCACTTACATTTTTTGTACATTAATAAGTTAAATGAACTTAGATTGTTAAGTTATGGATCCAAAACACAATTTATTAAGTAATGTTAAGTCATAATTACTTGACTTTTTAAGTACAATCAACATTAGGGCTTTCAATGCAGTATTCTGCACAGTATTAGATTGCAAGCAGTAAGCCACAGCAGTAATTCATTCTAAAGTTTTCATTTAAACCAAATAAATAAAAACCATAGAGTCTAAAAAAGCATGTTTGTGTTTTGCAGAACCCTCTCACTATTTTACTGTTATCCATGTTGCACAAAAATCCCTTCCAGACCCAAACATAGTTTCCAGTTGGTTGGTATTTTGTTTGTGCGTGTGTTGTCGAAACTCTGAGAATGAGGTTGATTTCAGCGTTCCTCATCTGCCCAGTGTGGGAACGGCTTTTCATTTACGCAAAGAAAAATTCGAATTCCAGAGTAAATTGCCTGTGGAAAATATGAATGAAATGGGCGCATTAAATCCACAAACCAAAGCTAAATGTACTGCCTCGCGTCTTAATGGGGTCGAAACGTTGCACCGTGCAGCAAATGCAGTTTTCCAGGCCGAGACAGATTAGATTTAGATGTACTCTATCTGCATGCAAGGGTCGCTCAGTGCGGTTAGGCAGAAACAATTGATGTTCAATATGAGTCGATCTCTGGCTTGCAGCCATGGCTCCATTGATTGCAATTTGAGTGTAACGCCCAGCAGTTAACATAAATTAACACCAGTCAGAAAGTGAAATCAATCTGCTCTTCAAGAAAGACAAGCTGAGTCTGAAATAAACTTTGGGATTCATTTCAGCAATGCAGAAATTGAGTTTATTATATCTATTTAGTCATTCTTCCACACTACCGTTCAAAAGGGTTTAGAGGCACTTTAGTGAAATGTTTTTCATTAACGTTTAGATCTGAAGGCGTATGTTTATTTATTTTATGATTGTCTCGGACCGAATAATAAAGAAAAAAACAGCAGATAATAACCCCAAATAGATGTTAACTTCTTCAATGCTGTTTAAAAATAAAACTGTAAAGATAAACTGTTTGATAAAAGGATAATAACATTGTGGCAATATTTAAGTATTTTCTTGTCATATAAGAGTTATAAATAGATCAGAAGTAAGATAAATAAAGAATAAGTGACACTAAACTTGTGTACAGCAGTATACATGTTGTCCTTCTTTTATTTATTTTCTTCTGCCAGAGGAGATGTATATGAATTATGTCGGACGTATACATGAAACTTGTGAACCGTGGTGTGACGTGGAAGAAAGGCTTAAAATAAAAGCTTAATAAAGATCTTGTGTAAGGGACGGTTTTACGTGTGCTTCGGGTCTGTGTCGCACCATTCATTATACTGACAGGCCGGTGGCGTCAAGTGCCAGCAAGTGTCACATTCCTGTGTGCGCCAGGCGGCCGAAACGGCAGTGTGCTGTACGCACACACAGTCCTGACCCCGGACACACATCTGGCAGGGAAGATGATATGGTATGTGGACCCTCTCTTTACTCAGCATATTACCCAACCCCCTTCAGTGTAGGTGGGGTGAAAGGGTGGTAGGACTAGAGGCCGTTGTGGGAGAAATGTTTTCTATTGTATTATTAATCACATATGTCTGTGAAAGTATTTTAATATTGGCTGAGTAAGGTCCTGTCAAAGATTGAAATCAATGTGAAATCAAATATTGATGCTCCAAATCTCATAATTAGATTAAAAGATGTTATAACCTGAATTTCACAGAAAGGGTCACAAATAAGTAAGGGATAATGTAGAGGCAGCCGGTAGCTATTGGGAAATAAGCCCCGACAGTGTGATCAGGACCCAACGCGAAGCGGAGGGTCTTGTATCACACTGAAGGGGCTTATTTCCCAATAACTACCGGCTGCCTCTACATTATCCCGCTTATTACACGGCTACACATAAGAAAAAAAACTGGACATGAATATGAATTTGAAACATTTTATTGGCATATTTGTTTTAAATTAACATTTTTATCCTTCCGCGAAACTTTGCACAGATGCATAAAATGATCGTAATACCTTATTAAGATCCTCTGCTTCATACTTGTCTGTCTCCATTTTTTTCTCTTTAACCAGTCTTTGAGAAGTTTTAATGCCCATTCTGTATTTTTTTGTATGTTAGTTGGCTTCGTAGCTGTCATGCTCTATTTTGTCAAGTTCAGTCTCAGTAAGCTCTCTGTGTCTTGTCGTGGTTGTCGAGTGTTTGTCACAAGATGGCGCCAAACAGACAGTAATCTTTATTGATCTTTATTGGCGCGGAGCGATTTTACTCGTGCAAGTAGTCCGGCTATGCGTTATTATTTTGGAGCGGTTATTATTTGAAAATAACGAACCCGCAAATGTCTCAACTGACCAATCAGAATCAATCATTCCAGAGAGCCGTGTAATAAGCAGTGTTAATATAGAAGTGAAATATCAAGGATGAGTTAATTGATTTTCTCTTAATTTACATTAATGGTTCACGTATGTCTAGGATGAGTAACACCAATAATTGCTTTCTTATAAACTATTCTTCCACTAACTTAAGTATTTATTTAATATGTAAAGACCTGATGTATCAGTGAAAAACAGCTCATCCAATCCGGTTTTTAAAGTATGATTTCACATGAAGGAAATAAGAGTTTTGCAGTTGAAAACACTCAACCCTTCTCTCTCCACCATTCATCCTATAGTCATAGGCAGGAATGCTTATTTGGATTACAGCTGTAATGAAAATTCCCTGTGTACCACATCATAAGGATTTGAAAACACTTCACCTTTTTTGTAAATGCATGAAGAGCTGGCCCCACACCAAAAACCTTGTGGACAAAAACATTTTCAGAACCTTAATCTCCGATGGAGCTCAACACAAGACATTGGGGCGGTTTCCCGGACAGGGATTAGATTAGTCCTAGATTAAAATTATTGGAAGAGCTGTCCAATCTGAAAACAACCTGCACTGACATATCTTAAATTACATCAGTGCCCTTTGTTTTGCCTCAAAATATACACCAATAATGTTTTTAGTAAGGCATGTTTGTTCAAACTAGTTATATTTACTAATTAAACTAAGGCCTAGTCCTGGTTTAGGCTAATCCCTGTCCGGGAAACCATCCCATTGTGTTTAATCAACGTGATCTCATGCGAATACGTGTGCATTTTAACGTTTCAGTGTGGTTGTACCATACTTACATTTACTTACGTTTAAAACACACTTGAACGTATAATATCGACTTTTTGACAGGACTTTATTATTTACATATTTAAAGCTTTACAAGCATTCAAATTTGTATGTAAGCTATTCATTTTCATGAATATTAAAATTGCGGGCAGTATCGTTTCTTACTCATGTTAATAAGATGTTTTCAGTGATATTTTCTGACTTATTTATTTAAGACAGTTTACCCATTTACCTAATGAAATGATTATAAATGAATATTAAACATTTCTGTATTTATTTAACTATTTTTTTATATTTAGTTTCTTTGCCATGACACACAAAAACTTGTTCTCATCAGCAACTGTAAAGTCAGTTTGCGCATTCGTTATATAAATTTGAATTTAAATGTCGCGGCTTAAAAAGCTTTACGACACATTTCTTTACAGCAGTGATATCAAAAGCTCATTGGCTTTTTGCGTGCCACGTGACATATTTGCCTCATTTCCGTTTCCGTTGATGTACGTTTGAAATTTAAAAACCTGCGCCGAGACAGAGGGTAGCAGGATCAACATTCTCTTGGATTAATAACTTTAAAACTTCTCTTTACTTTACTTCATACACTCCAGCGAGGACCTTGGCTGCAGCACATCATCATTTTAACTACTTTTGGTACTGATTTTAATAATCACAATAAAAAAGTTGTTATTATTACACTTTTCTGTCTTTTATGCTTTTGTAACTGTAACGTTAATTGATTTTAATAAACTGTTTTGCGTAGTAGTGGCTTAAAATATCTTTTGAATGCTATATTATTACTATTGTTACTAAAATGTTCCCTAAACATATCTGTCCGTTACGTTGCATAATATAAAAAGAATACATTACATATTAAAACATTTTGTATAAAATGGGTTTGGGTTTAGGGTAGGGTTTTGGGTAAGGTTTGGGTTTAGGGTAAGGTTTGGGGTAGGTTTAAGGTGGTAACATATCGCTAAAATGGTTAAAGGGAAATTATGCAGCAATCACTATGGAATGAAAGATACGTAAATGTTTTACGTTTTTAGCTGTAATAATGCTACATTTAAAATAGTTGTAAATACGTCTACATTATACGTTTTAGCATCAATTTAAACATACAAAAAATAAGTTTTTTGTTTTTTAAAGTTACATGTAAATATTACATATTAACAGTATGACCAGGGTGGTTTTATCCATCTATGAAAACTATTTTGGTCACACCCCCATCATCTTACCTGAATTTTCATTATTCAAGTATTAAAATATAATTCAAGTAATAAAAATCCAATTTAAACATTCACAGGGTATCCATCACCCTGATTTTATGCATATTTTGAAGTATCCCATAAGAAACGAGTGATGAAAACACCAAATTTTAAATGAAGATCCCTTCGTTTGCAAAATCGCTTGACTTATGCGAAATATAGTAAATGCATTCGCAAAATAAATTAAGACAAAGCAAACATTAAACCCACGTGACTGATTGTCTAGCTGTACAGTATCACCTGACGTTGTCTTTCCTATATATGGGGCTCGATGTTGTCGTAACTAGGCATGGGCCGGTTACAGGTTTCAAGGTATACCAAGGTTTTAAACAGTCAAGGTTTCAAAACTACAAAATTCATTAAATCATTAAGTCATGTTTGATGTTTATGATTATGAAATATTATATCTTTTTTAAAGCATATTATAATTTAAAGGGGTTATTTTTACCTGGCATTTGAAAATAACACATTTTAGTGTTGCAATACTGCAACACTGTGAAACCGTGGTATTTTTGCTAAAGGTTATCATACCACCAGAATCTTATACCGGCCCACGCCTAGTTGTAACGCCCTTGCATCAAAAAAATCTACATTTCTTCTTCTGTGCACAGCAGTTTGGCAATTACAAGCTGCACTGCTAGTAAATTTATAACCCAATCATAACTAAATGCAGTCCTGTCTCCATTTTCTAAGCGTGCCTTGATTTATTCACCGTTGTTTACTAGGTCACCAATACCATCGCTCAAACAACTCACCTTATATGTAGTGTTACAATTCGTAGATATGGATCATTACATTCAGGGTCGGCGCCAGAGAATACAGAATGAGCGGGCCTCCTGTTTCACTGGGGGGGCACCTCGTTCATCTTATTAGTATATTATTATTATTACTACATGGCACTGTAAAATGCTTGGTACTGATTGGCCAGTCGCAACATTCAAAGGTATTTTATTCCTTGAACAACCGCCTGAAACACAGCCTCACCCAGGTGCTGCGTGCGAGTCACGTTAACAGGAAGTTTAACACCTTCAAATTATACAGAATAAATATTCATAATTAATAACGTATATGAGATTGTATTTACATTGATTAAACCATATGTTCGTCTTTTGACTTTTAACTTGTTTTAACGCGTCTGGCTTTCACCCATTATGAAACGTACGTGTTCCCAGAAGGTTTGTATTTCTTAAAAATAAGCTAATAAAAGACATAAAATCTAAATGTTATGTCTACAAATTTACTCGTGTATAGAAACGTGAAATAAGCGGGATTATTACAGCCGGCCAATTTGTTGTCGCAAATAAATCCCTCACTATAGTCAAACAATAACTTATCATGACGCTAAAGTGCAAGACTGAAAAACTCACGCAAATAATAAAGACCAGTACATAACCAAATAACAGCAAAAGAAAACATGTCACTGACATATCTAACACCAGAATGAACTATGCATTTTACCTTTAGAAGAGCTGCAGGCGACGAGAGGACTTGTAAAAACTTTTTAAGAGGGTCCTTTTAAAATGTCTTCGTCTTGCTCAAATGCCAAGACTTAGCCTACAAGTGTACACGCATGGCGATTGAGACCCCGAACGTGACATTAACTTTCAGTGCAGACAAAACACTGGATAGCTTTAAGAATTTGTGTTGTTCAAATGTAGTGGCTGCGTGAATGTAACTGGCTGGCTAGCATTGCATTGTGGGTTAGTATTTTAAAATTTTTTTTTTTTATTAATTATACTCCTAATTTTAATCAGTATCCATTGTATAACCAAATTTTTTTGCAGCACATTTTTTTTAATTATTAAGTTCATTGTTATTTTGAGAAGTAAGGGGGCACAGTGACTCAAGTGGCCGGGCCATGCCCCCTAGGGCCTGCTCGTGGCGCCGACACTGATTACATTGATTTTATTTCCAACGATCCAATGAATTGAGGGCACACATAAAACATCTATTTGAGGTACCTTAATTTTGACACTCTCTACTTCCTCATTCCTTGACATAAGGTCCATCTTTCCGCCAAAGCGCACATTTTTGTTTATTTTCATCTTCATTAGCAAGTGAATGCGATGCAGCAACAAAGCGGCTGTAGCAGCGAAAACACAGCACAAGAGACAGAAGACGGATGTGTTTAGCACTGCATGTGATATTGTCTATGCAAAGAGCAGTGTCCTCTCTCCTGAACTAATGTTGATCATAGACTGTAAAAAAAGATGGACGACGCCTGTTCGCTCCCTTCCATTGGTGAAAAGTGAAGCCGCCAGTGTCCCGATATGGCGCTGACATCTTGGGTCTTGAGTCTGCGCAGTAGTGAGCAGGAAGTGAACCTGCGAAATCAAAACCCCGCCCTCGCTCTCGCAGAATGCGCATATCACACGATATCACAGCTGTCAATCATGACGTGACACCACCGTTTTTATATAATTAAATAACTAACTAAACAAAAACTTATTTTAAAAACAAACATTTGAATTTGCATCAGTGTGATAAAAACTACAATAAATGACAGAAACTAGGTTCGGAAAAAAGATAATTGAAGTGTAATTAATTTTTTTAGTTGGTCTCAAGTCCCATTGAATAACATGGGGAGTCGGGGTTTATGACCTATACTGGGACCAGTCACTGGGGGGCGATCAAGACGTTTTGGCTTCACTTTTCAGGGCTTGTGCGGCACGCTTGATGTTGATCAATATTTTTTTTTAAGAACAATTTCTCAAAAGAGGCCACTGCAGCACTTGTTTGACTGTTAGATCAAATGTTGAAAAGCTTTATTTTATATTAATTTATTTTGCAATTTAATTAAATTCTTCTAAAACTACAAATAGTGATTGTCACTATTGCATATTTTGGCACAAAATACTGAAATACTTGACTGTTGCCATCATAAGCTTGAATTTATGTGACATTTTGCCCATCATTATTAATTTTTCTTTATTTAAAAAAAGTGTATTTTTGTTAGTTTGATGTTGTAAATGTTCCAATTGGGAAAGAGATTGTGCCATTTTTTTATTAAATGTTCATGTTATATATTTTGGTTGCATTTGTAAGTAAAAATGAAAACTGCTAAACTAGGCATGTAATACTGTAGATAGATAGATAGATAGATAGATAGATAGATAGATAGATAGATAGATAGATAGATAGATAGATAGATAGATAGATAGATAGATAGATTAATTGAATCGAATGGTAATTGCAACAAAGAAGTGTTTAATGTATCTGCAAAAATCGCATCGCTGGCAATGAAAATTGATTTTGTATCAAAACCATCCGCTTTACACCTCTACAAAATGTTTTTTTTTTTTTGCACATTTGGAAACAGACACAAGACAGTTTTTTAGATTAACTAAAAAAGAGAAATACTACTTTTAAAAGTGTTGTGTAAATCCATACACTGTCAGAAAAATAAGGTCAAAATAGTCCCTAGCTGTCACTGTGTTGGTATCCTTTCAAAAAGCAAACCTTTGCACCTAAAGGTTTATATTAGTACCTTAAAGTTGCATTTTGGTACTAAATGTATACATATACCGCCCCAGTGACAGCTTGGGACCATTTCTTTGCAGCATTGTGATGCACCGTTATTAATTTGTTTGAATTTTCTTTCATTTGACGTTTATTTCTTTAAAATGAATTTCTTTTAGATTAATTGCTTTATTATAAATTGATCAACCCTCCCAACTGTCCTGAAAAGGTGATAATGGGACAAAATCATTAATAGATTTCTTCTGGGAAACATAAAGAGGGGGAATTCTTGTTACCATTAAGGTATTGATCAGCTTGGGTCATAAGGCTGTCCAAGCTTGTCCATTACCCAGATAGATCAGAGAGACTCCTTTATTCCCAGCGTTCTTTACTGTCTGTATTCATGCAAGCAGTTCTATAATACCTGGAAAGAGATATCTGTTAGCATTCCCATTTATATCATGGGCAATTGCTCGGCTGGCAGAGGAAGCTGCCAATTTGAAATACTCCTGCCAGGTTGTTTCGAGGCCAGTTACCTGAGCCATAAATGGCATGTGACAAATTACTCTGGAGCTGTGGCGAATGATGTCATGACAGATTTGATTGGCCGATGGCATTGCGAGAACACACACAGGCCCAAGAACTGAGAGTTTTCCTGGAGCTGTGATGTAAAAGACTGGCAGACAAGAGGAAAACGATTCAATTTCATAATTTTAAGAGTCTTCCAAACAGAATCAGGCACGAGTACAACTTTATTTACTTTTATAAAATGAAACATTGGCAACGTACAAACTGAAAATATGCAGATGTTGTAGTTACTGTATATACAGTACCTGCAGAAACTAATGGGACCGTGCTAACCAATCAAACCCCAACTTCATGACTTCACGTATCTGATGGGCTAGTGAGAGGGTGTATATTTTTACTATTGCTAGCCATATGTCTTTTAGATACGAGTGTCGGCACAAATCGGGCAATGTCATAAGGTCAAATACAAAAAAGCGCAGATAGAGAAGTTGAACTATCAAGATGAATTACTTGTGTTATATATCATCTTGCATTTTAATGGGCTCTGAACAGCCAGACCAAGAGGGGTGAACTTTTTTTAAAGGGTCAGTTGCATTTAATCATTCAATCAGGCTTCATGTCTGGACTGTGCTCATCTCCAGACTAAAGATCTCTGGGTCAGGCCAGGCAGTTGCTTTCATCTTTCATCTGACGATTGAGATTCTCAGGAAAAACAGCCCAAGCATGGCTGCTGCACCAATCCATCACGACCACTGAATCCAATCGCTGTGTTCTGTCTATTAATAAACGTATGATGATGATGGATGCGAGTCAATGGATTGGGTGTGACAGAACTTAACCAATACGCCCGTTTCAAGGCTTGATTATGCCCGTTCCATTTTTCATGAAAGCTCTGGCATGGGTGCGGAAAACAAATATGCATCGGCTGCTCAGATGGTAATCTTTTCATGGCTGAGCATTTCGGCGATATGAACCATGGATGATCTATGCCTTTGGTTTCGTTAATGCCTTTCGTATGGATATAAGTCCCGACAATTTGTTTGTCGTACAAGTACATCCGTCAAACTCCACAAAAACCATCTGTCACATACTGATCCCCTCAAAGCCGAAGTAGTAGTTACAAAAAGGAAATTCGCTCTGGCACGTTTCCATGCAGAAAACAACAATATGTGTTCTAGTTTTGAACATTTGCTTCCCGGTGGCTTAATACCGCAGTTCTGTGTTGGTTTAGCTACGCATCTCCCATGCTGCTCGGATTTGCTCGAAGTGCTTTCAGAACGTAACGAACCACAGCAAGCTGAGCACACATCACATTCCCTTGCCCCTTTCCAATTACGGGCAATTAAACAAATGCTTTCCCTGCTAGGTTAAAGCCCCAGTGTGGCCACATTCCAGTGTGCATCCTGTATGGACCCTCTCGGAGTGGTCAAAGGTGTCTGCGGGCGAACAATGGGATGGGGGGTCTGTTGTTTAAGAGACCGGGCAGTACTTGAATGTGGATGAGCTGCTGAATAGGAAAACTCGAAAGAGGTCCACTTCAAACGAGAGGAACCTAAGTGTGGAAACTTGGAAGGTTTTCCCAGCGAAACAGGAAAGAACTGGAGGGGAATTAATCAAGGGTTGGAACTGAGCAGTCATCAAGGTGATGCTACACAGCGTGACTCTAAGCTTTCAACCACCAGCGCCGACCACACAGAGCTGTAAATCTGTAGGCGTCAGCATTGCAAATGGGAAGGGGACCTTGAGTGATCTGCTACTGGGTAATGCAATACTGTCTTGTAATGTATGTGCCTATTTTAAAGATAGACGTCGTATTAGTTTGTTTTCTGTGAACATGGGTAAATCTAAAAGAATTTTACTACTTCGAATTAATTAATAAATGTATTTATAATCTATGAGTTTAAAACTGTCTCCTTACTGTACCTTACCCAGATTCACAACAGTAAGCTTATAAAAATTATTTAGAATCTGACCTGTCCGGTTTAATGTCATGGGAAAGTCCCTTATTCCTCAATACTCGTAAAGATAAGTACATAAAGCCACATGCAGTTTTATGTTTCAAACAGAGATGGTGATAGAGAGGCAAATTATTGTGGCTTTAAATCATCCATTATCTTGCTGTTGTACAAATAAAGTTTTAAAAGGCCCTTCATGACAATAATGACCCTGCTAGTTTTCAGAGCACAATGGCGCATTCACACTTGTCCCATAAAATTACACTGTATGATCATATCGAGCCACGTCATAATTTTATGTCCCGTTCCTTTAAAGACTGTCCTTGAACTGTTACAGGTTAAGAATCTAATTTGTTGGCTGATTTTGCCGTGGTCAGGGTGGTCAATGGCCTTGACCCACGCTTGTGGCTGGGATGAATTTTAAATCTTTCCCAGACACAGAAGATCTGGGCTGTTTCTCTTTGAAGGACATCCAGTGACAGCGAGCACAGTCCCCTGACAGCCCTGTCAGAGCACTGCACCAGAACCAGACAGACAATGAGCTGTGTGTATGAGGTGGATTTGAGAGTCTGTGCCAAAGAGAAAGATTTGCCCTTCTGCAGGAAGCGCAGGAACTCCTGTTCCCACTGGGCGATGGTTTCGTTGGTTTTAACTTCCTGTTGACCACCATTTACCATTATTGCCATTGCGACAAACCGTAACTGATATATCCCTTTTATGCAAATACATATTGGGGGGGCTTAGATGTCACATATGGAATAGATAACAGTGCGTTCCTATGGCTCACTTGGTAGAGCACTGTGTAAGCGGTGAATAGGTTGTGGGTTCGACCAAGACAACACACATATTAATAAAATATTTATGTGGCAATGCACTGTACTGTAAGTCGCTTTAGATATTTGCAAATGAATCAATCAAATCTAATGCAAAACTCACTTCCACAATGCAAACCAGAGGTTACATGGTGGTTGCTTGATGCTTGCCCAAATAAAAAAAATCCAACTTCATAAATATCTGATAAGTTTATGAGACTTTTTGCCTGTTTTTTGTCCTCCGGTCTTATAAAAGACACTCTGAGGTATCATTTATGTCTGTCCCACAATGTTCATGCTTATGTTTTGACGATTTGAAAACCTTAGCATGAACAGCTAAGTAGAATAAAAGAAAATTCTAATACGGAAGTTGAACAGATTGCTTCTCAATCTGGACACTTGAGTACACCAAGTAATCAAAGTTCAAAGAGATTCCACAGGATGCCCGGGAATGGGTACACTGCTTATCATTTACTTTCAGATCAGATCGGACACGGGAAGAGTGGTGTGAAGCGGACACGGTGAGCATGTCCTCAGTTTCCTGTTCACTCCTAACCCTCTGCCGTTGGCCTCCGTGAGGCAGCGGTGCTGAATCCTCCCTCAGGGATCACCCCACCCGTCCGTAAGGGGGTTTTGCTTGAGTGAAGCATTATAATGGCTGAAGGAAGCAGGGTTCTCTAAAAACTTTCAGAGCTGTCAAACGGTGAAGATTAATGCCTGACCGGGATCCCTCCTGGGGAATTAGCTCTACGTTCTCTTTCCCTCTCGCTCTCCCACACTCGACCAACCCCTCAAAAGCATATTTTTCTCTCACTCTCTCTCGTTCACCTTCCTCTCCATTTATTTACTTCTCTAAACATATGCATGTAAAAACATTCAATCTAACTTCAAAAGCTGCCAGTCAATGGGTGCATCTGACAGCCCAGCTCTGATCAGTTGAAGCGGGACTCTTAAAACAATGTGTCCTCAATCTGTTCTTGGGGACGGCTCGGCGAGGAACATTGATTTTGACTGATCTGTCGCCATCAGTTGCAATCTCCACGCTGTCAACGGCAGATCTCTTGAAGAGCCTTCTTCACTGTACTTATTTACTTGCTTGACAGCTTCTTCTCAGATGGATCCGATGAAGGATCATCCTGGAGTTGCCAGAGATGAAGCAAATGATTTTATGATCTTACCAGACTACCTCACCACTTTCTTGGGATGAGGACTTTTCTTAGAAAGACTCCTGTGTTTAGCTTCTTTTTGGAAAGCTGTGGTGAAAAGTACTTGATTTCTTTGACATTACAGAGCTGTAGAGAAGATATGTACTGGCTTTATTTATGTTGTCAGAGTTCCTCAGAATTCCACTGTACCTCAGGGTACCTTCATTGTGTAAGGAAATGATATTTCTGCACTGTGTTTGGTTAACTGAACAACTGGAGATCTGTACTATGTATTGTAGATCTAATCTTCAATCTTTGATCAGAACCCAAAACCATTTCTCTGAAAAGTCATTTACATTTTGTAACAAGTTTTTTGGTTTTTAATACCTATTAACGATTGTAAATACACTGGGTACAATGCACATTGAAAATCATCCCTTATGCCCAAGCTCCTTTAAAGTCCCACTGAAATCAAAACTGACGATTCTTCTTGTTATTTTTTATCTAAAATAGCAGTGTTTATTATGAACAATTTGTAGGTGTAAAGAGCCTTTCACATATAACGATAAAGTTAACTATAAATATATTAGCGTCCACACCACCAGACTATAAGTATAACTATATGCTAATTCACTCGCGCAAATCACTTACCTTCAATGGCGTATTGCATATTTCCTGTAATAAAAATTTTTGCAATTGTTTACATGTCATTGAATGTGCAAATATGCTGTTCTTGTTGCATTTACACAGCGGGTAACCAGCAGATGTCCTCAACACGCTGCATTTCGCGTAACACTAATCTAGTGAATCTAATAATTTGTGTAATCTAATACCTTAGCTTTTGGCATAGTTAATGTAGTAGAATAAAAAAGCATTAAGTAGTGAATTTCACAACAACTGCATCAGCGCTGGATACCTGAGGTAATTTTATGTAAAGGAACTCAGCTTCTCCATAGTGTCATCTGTCATTCAAATGCGCGTGCACTTGAAATTCAAATAGATTTGATTGGCTGTCAATAGTTGTTAATCGGTTGGAAAAAATCACTCAGAAAATAATCCCAACAATATCTTTCACTGCATCTTTATTATCATGATAGTTGTGGTGTGAACTCTGCTATTCTCTTTAATATTAAACGATTTTAAAAACTAAGTTATAGTTATCATTATTATGTGAACGGCCCTTAAGTCATTGTTTTTTTATTTTTTTTATTCATGTGTACTCATAAAGTTCAATCAAAATTTGAAAATGTACTTTCGCTCCCTTGTCGCGATCATTCTCTGATGATGTTAGCTAGATGGCTTGGGTGGGAGTATATGTTAACTCCGCCCCCTCCAACTGTCATGGGGGTCGCACACCGGCCGCCCAGCTCAGCGTTGCACCGCGTTGAGTCGCTTCTAGGACAAGAGGTATCGTAAACTGGGAAATGCACATTAAATAGCGCAAGCTTCATCAGATAGCGTCTATTTAAAAATGCAGCCAATGTTAATCTTTAATGATTTGGGACAAATATGATGTTATTTAATGTTAAACTATGTGAGTGGCGCGACAGGGATTTTACTCGGAAATACATAACAATAAGGAAGTAAAGTCGATAGTGACTTACGGATCACAGTAGACTTTAAAAATGTGAGTTTAATTCAATCTTTTGCATGTAAATTATATTTTATAAAAAATATATCATTGGAAAGGTCTTAGAATATAGTTTTCATATTTCAAAAATGTTAGCAGTAATAATAATGCAGTGATAGTAATTGATTAATTCGTGACAAACGTATGCGTCAAACCCTTGACACCTAGTGGCCATTGTTGGTAAAACCACTAAAAGTATAACACAAACCTAATTTTTTTGTGGTAATTGTATGTATACAATTTATACTTTATTACAATAAATGTGAACTGCTATAACAATTTTATATACTATCTTTACCTCCAGACACTTCCATGAAAATTATTTTTAATCTTGCAATGGTCCATATTTAAATATGCCATATCAAGACGTGTTGCAAAAATTTTAATCTCACTAATGCCAC
This sequence comes from Paramisgurnus dabryanus, assembly GCF_030506205.2. Classification (NCBI taxonomy): domain Eukaryota; kingdom Metazoa; phylum Chordata; class Actinopteri; order Cypriniformes; family Cobitidae; genus Paramisgurnus; species Paramisgurnus dabryanus. The sequence continues at coordinate 20,450,597 of NC_133360.1, read as the reverse complement.
ACATCATTAGTCGTCATGTGTTTCTAACCGATACACAGATGCACACGGGTTTCAGAGCTACAGTAGAGGGGAATTTTTTAGGTGAAAAAATGACTGTGACTTCGGTCTGCCAACATTAACAAGACTGGAGGTAACTCACCCTACTGATGCCAGGTAAATAAACGTGGCCACAGTGTGTAATGACAATGTGATTATTATGACATTCATATCAGCCATGTGAAATCCTCCCAACTGTGTCCTGTGACTTCACTGATATGTTATCATTTGCAGGCCATCCCCGAATAAATGTACAATATGTGTGAGGTTTCTGGATAAAGTTCTGTGTGAGTGAATGAAAGCTTTCAAACTCAGACAAACAGAGGAAGAGAGCCAGAATCTCTCTCTCTCTCTCTCTCTCTCTCTCTCTTTCTCTCTCTCTCTCTCTCTCTCTCTCTCTCTCTATATATATATATATATATTCTGCTGAGTTTTGAGTTGTCCTCTGGGCATTTCTGCATGCTGGCAGTCATTGGAAGTTGTTGTAAATGTAGACGCATCTGTCGAACAGACGTTTAGATCCAGTAAAGCGGGGTGCAATGATCACATAAAAACCCGGGTCTGTTCTGCATGCCCAAATAATCATCATTAAAAATAACTCAATCAAACCATAAAACATCTCCTTTAGATCTGGCCTCTCTTAAAAACTTTCTTTTCTACACCATCTTGTTTCAAAAAACAAAATATGTAGCCACCCCAGGCACATTAAACATGGTTTGACTATTGGAAGTTGCCTTGAGACAATTATTCTTGCTTGGTTACTCTTGTGGATTTGGTTTTGAGGTTAAGCAGGCTTTTGTAGAGCAATTCATTGATGCGACCCCTATGACATTGCTTCTGTCTGAATAGGCTGTTTGGGTCAAGCTGAGCCTTGTGATTGCAGGTTCTTAAAGGGTCAGAAAGGTGAAGTCCATTATCAGGAAGGTCACTGCATCTGCCAGCTTCCACTGCAGGTGGCCAAAAATAATGATGCGTCGTTTTTTTGTTACAAGACACTACACTGTGCCATTTAGATGAAATAAGATTTGTAAGAATGAGCGTGGTTGATATTTGAGCAATTTTGGTGGGGGTTCAATTTTACAGGGAAAATTATAAAAAGACAAGCATAAGCCATTCATAGGATATGAATAATGAAAACCAAATTCATTACTTGGTGTTTCATTATTTATCAGTATATTATTTTGACATTTTGGACTTTGTTTTGGCTTTTGTTGTTTGGTTTTTGGTTATATATATATATAGTGACAAGAACAAAACCAATTTTTTTCTGTTACAAAATTTTGTGTCAAATTAAGAATTTACTTTTTAATACTGACCAGATACTGATTTTGGTCAAATGGCGTTTATCGCGTTTTGGAACCAAACTCTTCATATATTCCATCTATGAACACCACAATTGCTACTTAATCTTTTCTTTTAACCTAACTCTCCATTTAAACTAAATCCATAGCAATGTGACATGAAATCAAAGTCCATTATGGTGTAAAATCTATACGCATAATAAATAAAAACCTCCTTTTCTTTCTAGCACATCAATAATTATTTCTGTTAAATCTCTATAACTCATAGTTAAGTGTCTCTTTCGACAGCTCATTGTATTTGACAATGGCAGATTTCACGATAACTGATTAAATAATAATATCTCTCACATTAAATAATACAGGTGACTCGATAAAAGCAGTCTGAGAGATACTGTGAGTGTGAACACGGGATCTGTGATCTTCATTAATGTTTTTTCATTCATTTAGTTTATGTTCTGTCATGCGTTCTGCACTTTTTGTTACCCAGCATCCTCTCTTTCTCTTTAATACTTTGAAAAGTAATGAGTTTAATTTGAAAGCAATGCTTAAATGCTTTGCATTTTTTCATTTTCATTAGGATTTTGTCAGTATTTTGGCAGACACGCTGTTTCTCTAAAGGATTAATTTGAGGTATTTTTTAAATTAAGCTTAATTCTTAGTTTTAAGAATAAAATGGATCAGAAACTTTTTCATTACAAAGCAGTAGAAACATGTTGCTAAAGTTCACACAAATCTTATATGGGAGACGGGGCAAGTTGCCACACATGGGTTATAATTGACTGTGACACTCAAGAAGCAGTTCTTATTTTTTCTCCAGATAAAAGTTGAAATTGTGTTTGTCATAGTACCTAGACAACTTTTTAGTTCTCATTACCGAAACATGTTAATGTTTGTAAATGCATATTTAATTTAATATCATGTTGTGATCATGGTAATTTTTGAAAATGATAATCTAAAAAATTTAAATAATTCTATAGGATTTTTTTTTTAAATACTATAAAAATAATGGTTATAGTATGTTCAGACCTTAATCTTATATGTGCAAGAAAAAAAATGGCTTCAAGGGTTTAAAAAAAAAACCCTTCCAAGTCTGGATTTATCTATCTATTTATCTACTTTATTAGTCTGTCTATCTATTTACTTTGTCTGTCTGTCTATCTCAAAGTGCTACATTTGCTTTGATATTGAAACTCATTGTTAGCTATTGAAGGTGTGAATTCAGCCACTTTTACCACACAAACACGCATGCATGCATGCATTCACTAATGTACTTTCTGAAGCAGATTTCCTCTATTGGTGTCGATGAAGTAGTGTGACTTCTGATGGGGGATTATCTTCATGTGACCGCTCTATTACTTCCTATTGCTGGACACTTGTGTCACACTGGAGCTTAAAGTGTGTCATTATAGACCCTTTTACAGCCCACGTCACTGTGACGTCACCGCTCTAGCTGGAGGCAAAAAATAAGTAGGAACTCATAGCCGGGCCGGCGCGCTAAAAGTTTGAGTTTTTGACTTTAAAATGTCATCTTGTTGTGTTTTTGGCTGCCAGATTAGAAGGAACAGCACTTTTGGTTCAAAAATTAAGTTTTACCGGATCCCGGCAGACATTTCTTCACAGAAATCAAGAAGACAATTGTGGTTGAATGCAATACGGCATACAGACTAGACGGAGACGATAATAAATAATACTCGTGTTTGCAGTGCACACTTCATATCAGGTAAAATAATCTATGCATATGTACTGTTGTGTTGGTTTTATCTAGTACAAATCAGCAAGTTTCTGTTTTATAGGTGAAAAGTCGCCAACCGCGCTATTGTTTAGCTTAAATGTTAAACAAACATACAGCGATAGATGTGTATGCCATTGTTTGAATAGTCTCTTAAAATAATCCACATTGCTAATCATAGTTAGCCCAGTGATAGGTTACATAAGACAGTAAGCCTAGAAAAAATTACCCAAATCCACCTGAAAGTAATTCATATGTTGTCTATGAAATATCTAAAACCTGGTTAAAATCGCAAGAGTTAATTTACAAAAATACCTGTCACGGTCCCGCAGAATCAGTGACTATACATATTCGGACAGATCCGAAACTAATTCTGCATCCATGTTTAATAAATCCCTCCTAAAACGTGCTAGTTTAATCTTGTCAACATAGCCTCTGCGGCTCTTTCTGCCTCCAGCTAAGCCCCGCCCACACAAATACGTCACAATGTTTACCAACTGTAAAAAGGGTCTATTGACAGCATAGACACTGTTTATTGCTGTGTTGATGGTAAGAAGCGTGGGTAAATAAGGCTTTAAATATCTGCTCTGTATAGGAAAAGTGAGTTATAGAAAGGGAAAGAAATTACTAAGTCTCTACAATATCACTGCAATAGAAGTCTTCGTTCAACAACAATCAACACCAACAGACCCCAACATTCTAAAGTCTCATTTACTTTGATCCAACAACTGCCAACAGGGGTTTCACACTGACCCAACAGACTCCAAACAGACACGTCTGATAGATAAATGAGATATGAGCTATGAAAAAGTAATATTTTCAATACAGCCCCTTTACAGCATGACAATATTTTGGTAGATACTATTTTTTTAAATATGATTTTCATTTATATACAATATTACTTGCTAAAGCAGTTTGTACAGCATTAAAAAACACAACCCGGTTATATTTAATCACAAAATCAGAAAAAATAACACTTTTTCATCTTATGAAATCGTTAACACATTTCTTCCCAAATACTCATTACCATTATAATCAACCTGATCTCACAAATTTGCGTGAAATAGTCACACATTATTTTGGTCAGTTTGCGTGGCATTTTCACTTTTCTGTGTCGGTTTCTTAACTGTTTTTCCTATTTTTAAACAATTGTCACTTCGGTTTGGGGTTAGATCTGCTGTTTGCGATAGGATGTCACTTTAACTATTGGTTTATACAGTTTTTTCGTATGCTTTTTAAACCATTGTCGCCTGACGTTAGGGTTAGAGTTGGGTTTGGGTAAGGATGTCATTTTATGTAACAGAAGTTGTTCTAACCCCAAAACGAAGCGACAATTGTAAGAAAATTGAAAAAAATTGTTAACTGTAACCAATACGTGAAACTGACACGGAATAGAAATGCGTGGCACGGGCACGTAAAATGGTGAAAATGCGTGACAATGCCACGCAATGAGCAAAATAATGCGTGATTATTTCACGTAATTTGTGAGATCAGGATCAGCACAAAGTACAGTACAGTACAGCAAATAACTTTTTATTGTTATTTGTTTTACATTCCAGAAATTAGAATGAAAGGGTTTTTGTTTTTATTCATATTGTAAAAAAATGCAGCATGAAGTTACATAAAAACAACTTGGTTATACAAGTCAATACAACCTATATTTTAAGTTTTGACTTGTAATAAGTTGACATACCTTGTAAAAATAAGTTGAAATTGTTCAACTTAATTTGTTAAGTTAAAGTAACATAAAATTATGTTTATTCCATTATTTTAATAAAGAGAATTGTTTGTGTGTGGGAGGAGTTAAAAATTGGCAAAAAAAACTTTATGGTTATTAAAACAAGTTTATTTATTTTAAGCAATTTTTTTTCATTTTGAGGAAAAAGATTACCCACAATCTAAAAAAAAGATATCAAATCAACATATACAGTCAAAATGTTTAGCCATGTTGTCAATATAATAAGAGTACATAAATATATTTGTCAGTATTTTCTGATGTAAACTGTGTACCAGAGGTGTATTATACTTAAGTATTTAAGTTACATTTTCCAAGCATCTGTGCTTTATCAGAGTGTTTGTCCTGGGAAAAAAATTACTTTTCTTTACTAAAAAATGTTCACTACATTCTAAAGCATAGAATCATACTGTGTATTCATTATATATTGCATATTAAAATTGATGTAATGCCTAATGACATAAGCAATTGAAAAAGTAGCAAACAGCAGACAATTGTACATAATCATCTGCATGATTGTACCAAAGCATTTGCAATGAGAATTTGCTTTTATGTTGTGCACAACTGACTTGATGATGTGGAGGTTGAACAAATGTTTTGAAAAATAACCCAAAGAAAAATGGTAAACTATTACTATAACAAACTATCTGCATCTGATACCCTTCACAGATTTAAAGACACAGAAACATTGCACCTGACAAAATTCATGTGGTCTTAAAAAGTCTCGCTGTCCAGCTATAGCATGAATATCTAGCAGCTGTCAGGAAGTCCTTTCATCTGAGACTGAACTTGTGAAATGCAGATTCGCTCAAATGGCCAGTGCTTCTGGTGCTGGGGGCTTCGCTCACTTCCTTGAAAGAGTGAAAAATGACAGCTAGTGACTCGAGATGACAGCAGTATTGTAAAGCTTACACCTATGTGTGTTGTGGGAACGTCTAGTCACTTTAGATCAGCTTCACAGAGATGCCATGTTTACATCCTGCTGGCCTACTGGATTTAAGACCGGATAAGACTTCACCAATATTAGTGACTGGTATATAACTTGGTAAGATTTACAGAATGTATAATCAACCAAAGACAGTCATACAGTAAGAATATAGAAAAACTGATTTAAAATATTTGATGAAAAATGTTTGTTTATATTAAAATCTTTGACTCTTGACTACAGACTTGGATCTGTGTGTGAGCCCTTACATGTGATTTCTAATGTGAGCTATATTTAATCTCATTAATGTTTATGACAAATAAATAAAATATTAAAGATTAATACATTTATGACTCTCTTGTCCGTGGGTTTATTTTACAATTTTAAGATTTTTGTATTACTTCATATAGTCCTGCAAATGCATACAGTACAATGTATATACAGTCTCACGAAATTTCTTTATATAGTCATGTATTTTTTTATTATTTTTTCGTGATATTATCACGAATTTCCGCGTTTTTTCGTGATCGTATAACGAATTCCTGTTTTCGTGTGATTATCACGTATTGGTTACTCAACTGTTTTGTCCTATTTTCTTACCATTGTCGCTTCGGTTTAGGGTTAGATTTACATAAAATGACATCCCTACCCAAACCCGACTCTAACCCCAATGCCAGGCGACATTTAAAAAAATAAATCAGAAAAAAGTATAAACAAATGTATAAAGTGACATTCTAATGCAAGCACCAAATCTAACCCTAAACCGAAGCGACAATGGTTTAAAATAGGAAAAAGCAGTTGAGTAACCAATACGTGATAATCACACGAAAACAGGAATTCGTTATACAATCATGAAAAAACTTAGAAATTTGTGATAATATCACAAAAAAGATTTAAACAATTATCACGAAACTTTGTGAGACTGGGTAGCAGCATATGATGTTTTATAGGGGACATGGTTTAGATTAATCCAGGACTGCCTTAGTTATATTAGTATATTTAAGTAGTTTTACAAACATTCCTTACAAAAAAAACAATACTGGTGTGCATTATGAGACAAAACAATGGCACTGATATATGTTAAGATATGTCAATGGAAGAAGTTTTTAAATTAAGGCAGCTTAAATATGCATTTTAGTCTGGGACTAGGATAAGCCATGTCCGGGAAACTGCCCAATAACGTATATATGTACGGTGGATATTGACACACAGTATGATCTAATAAAGCAACACATTTATTTAACCCAAATAAAATGTAAAGATGATAAAACACAAAAAATAAGAACTACAATTTTAACAAAGCAAAGTGAGATTGAATGAGCCAAACCGCTGGGATGTAACAATATAAAATTAACACTTGTAGAATTAAATAAGTTAACAATACACAATACGATTCAGAGATAATTTGATTTTCTAGAAATTGTCCTTGTGGAACCGGCGTCTCTTTATAATTAACATGATAAATGAGGAAGCTGGACGTGACCAGACAACATCTCACCGCTACATGAAGACTTTTTATTGCAGTGAACCACGGTGCAGAGGTAATTTGTTGGGGACAAATGGTGAACTTTACAAGCTTTAGAGTCTGCAAGAGTGTAGATCCCAAAAGAGGTGATTTAATGTAGGAAGTCATGGTCTGGGCTGTAAAAGCCACTTGGTCTCCATCACATCCTGTGCAAAATAGTACAAAGTGAGAGAAACGTCTCTCAGTATTCTCATTCATGACTGTAGGGTCATGCGTAAGTACCTCAACAACAGCTATGGAGAGGTGTGGTGTGCCCGTTTATCCAGTACTGAAACAACAAATATCTTTAAAGTCAACTCCGTAATACATATATACCATGAAAATACGTCCATAGCCACCAAAAACCAAAATTTTAATGGGAATATTACTGCTGGCATATATATATATATATATATATATATATAAATTATTCCATGTTAATTATTCACAATTAATAGTTCCTATTTTTTCCAAAAGCCTTAAGTGGGAGAATTTGAAGAGGAAGTAGAGTCCTCAACTCACTTGAGCTATTTCTGCATCTCTTCTGCTTCGCTTTAGAAATGCATTAGAGAAACATTTCAACACTTCTAATCGTTTTTTTCATGACGTCATCTAGAAGTTGAACAGTTTCGTATGACTCTGAGCTCATTTAAGCTCACTTCACATGTAAATGCTTTGACTTTCTGATGATTTAAGCTAAAAGACGTTTAAATTCATTTCATGTGTTCGAATCAAGTTTTAGGCTCTCTGTCAGGTTTTAATAATAGTGATTATAAAAGGTTTTATTGCATTATTTATTTGCACTTTCCAGGTCAGGGTTTGGGGAAAATAAGACTGATTAGAGTTGGGTTATGGGAAAAGCCATCTGCTGTGGTTTCGACTGAAGACGTTGCTTTGAGGACAGGCATTGGCAGGCTTTCTTGTGGCTCAACAAGATAAATTACGTCGCAATCTACTTTGAACAGCCAACGATTTTAGGACTCAGCAGTATTAGAAAAGTACTCTCAAGTGCCTTCATTGTTTTAGTTTTTAGTATTAAAAACTCAGCAGGGTGTTGTTTGGTTTATAAACAATGGCCTGGATTTAAAATCAATTTCACGCGGAGGGTGACTTCTTAACAGACCTACTTATTTTGCATGGATGAAAAATGCTACTCCAAATAGTGCGGTTCTACAAACATTAAGTTTTATGACTGCATTCATAATCCTAAAAAGAAGATTTGTGGACCTTTGGTGTGATAGCAACTCCCCACACATTTTGAAACTGCTCATAGTTTTAAGGGAATAATGTTTTAAAAGAAAGTGTGAAGGTAAAAACATTGTTGGCCATGTTAACAATTATGTTAAAGACCATAAAGGCCTCCTGGATACCTGGATACTTCAGCAGCAGGCCGAATAAAAGTGTAAACAGTAACAAATAATACCATGGCTAATGTACAGATATCCAAAAGTTATCAGGGATGGAAATTAATGCTTGTCCGAGACAAATGAGTGTTTTGGATGGGCAAGTGAGAACTTGAAAATTCCCCCCACAAATAGATTTTTGCACATTGCTCTCTCACATGGCAGGCTCTGTACATACACGCATGGCATCAGTCGCTCCGCTGCAACTCTGACCCCTTATTTTAGTCTGATTGTACTTGACTGTGTCAATTTGGATGTGGAGCCATGCACAAAGTTACAAAAATGGAGCGCACACCACCACATGCACACAAACATGGACATGGCATTTATTGTAACTTGCACATGGCTCCGCATTCTTAGTTATTAGTTAAAAACTAATTGTATTTTTTTACTTACAGTAGTTAAAAAATGTCCCACATTAAGTCAATTTACTTTAGTTGTGACAAACGGTAGCATACTGTAACATACAGTAAAATGCCTACCTCAGAGGTATATATTGGTAAGAAATGTATACATACACAGCTGTACCTAAAAGGCACAGTATATATTAGGAGCAGTCCATTGCAGTGAAAGCCTGGGGCCATTTTTCACCATTTTCTGATATGCCATAACTTCAATTTAGCCTGTGTAGATGTAGATCTTTGGTAGAATAATTTGATAAAGTGTTTTAAGTCAGTATTCATATAATTTGCTTGTAATTAAAATATTTTCTATAACCACACTTGCAAGTTAATACTGTCTCTTAAAGGGATCATCTATACGTTTTTGAAAATAGGCTTATTTTCCAGCTCCCCTATAGTTAAACATTTGATATTTACCATTTTGGAATCCATTCAGCCGATCTTCGGGTCTCGTGGTAGCACTTTTAGCATAGCTTAGCATACTCCATTGAATCTGATTATACCATTAGCATTGCCCTCAAAAATTACCAATTAGTTCCGATATTTTTTCTATTTAAAACTTGACTCTTCTGTAGTTACATCGTGTACTAAGTCTGACTGAAAATAAAAAAATTTGATTTTCTAGGCTGATATGGCTAGGAACTATACTTTGCTGCTGTGCCATGGGTGCAGCCGGCGCAATGATTTTACGCAGCGCCCGAAAATATTCCCCTTGGTAACTTTCAATAGCTGGGGACTATTTTCAGGCACTGCGTAATATCATTGTAATATCAAATAATAGCAAAAATACTGAGAGTCTTTGATCATTTTTGAGCGCGATGCTAATGGTCTAATCAGATTCAATTGATTATGCTAAGCTATGCTAAAAGTGGTACCGCCAGACCCGGAGATTGGCTGAATGGATTCCAAAACGGTAAAACTCAGTTGTTTAACTTTAAGGGCAGTGTTTCCCAACCAGGAGGTCGGGGCCTACAGTGGGGGCCTCAGCAAATTTCCAAGGGGTCCTCGAGATGACTTAAAATTATAAAAAACAAAACAAGCATTAAAATAAGCTAAAACAAGCAAAAAATTTGTGGCCATTTTAGTAGCGGATATACATTTGTCTACTCATTCCAAGTTACATTTTATTTTATGTGGAAACGTCGGAGCCGATGGTGTGTCGGAGCCGATGGTGTAGTGGACAGCGCTCCGACATGTGGTGCCTTCGCACTTTCGGCGACCCGAGTTCGCTTCCCGGCCCGTGGTCATATGCCAGTCCCATACCCCTCTTTCCTCCCTGTACTTTCCTGTCCTCTCCTGAATTACTGTCAAAAATAAAGGCAAAAATGGCCAAAAAATATAACTTTAATTTTATGTGGAAAGAATTGAGTGAGTGGTGGGCCTTCAAATATTTTTGTGGGCAACTAGGGGTCAAAAAAAGTTAGGAACCACTGCTCTAGGGGAGTTGGAAAATAAGACTATTTTCAAAAAAAATGGAGTGTCCCTTTAAGGACTGAAAGCCAACATTACAAGTTAGCTATTGGGTTAAATTAACCTTAAAAATGTTTGTATTTGACCCAACAATGTATTAAAGGACAAGTTCGGTATTTTAGACTTAAAGCCCTGTTTTCAGATTGTTTATGGTGAAATAGAATGGTTTTGACTGAAATTTCGACATTTTCGGCTGCCCTGAGAATTTTCGCGTGTTTGTGTTTCAGCTCAGACCTCTACAATGGGTTTAATGGTGCACTGGAACAATCCTTCCTAAAATGCATTAAACTTTCGTTTACAAAGACGTGAAACTCACCGAGTGTTCAGGGGTGTTCACTGATATGCTCACACAAAAATGCTTGGAAAATGTAACTGAAATACTTAAGTATTATACACCTCTGGTTAAAATACCCCAGCATTTTTTTAGAGTGTGATATCACTTTCATCCGATACACTTGATGACCAACAAAGCCTCTGTACTGTAGTCTACTACTGTATAGCAGCATGTCAAGCAAGCGTTTATCAGTGTTAAAGATGTCCTGATGAGATTGTCTCAGAACCGCTGGTAATTGTCTCAGTGTAGTGTGGTATGTAATAGTGTTTTAATGGGCTCCCCCCATGTGCCGCTACAATTACTTACAGACAATATGGCAGGCCATCAGAATGAACCAGGTTTCATACCCCGGGGATGCGATCTGGGAATAATATTAGGATTAGTGTAAAAAAACAGTTAGGGAATTAGGTTGGGTTTGCTTTAAACTTCGAGCCCAAAATGAAAACAGGCTACTTGATCTTCCAGACTTTCCAGACCACTTCCAAGTGTCTCCACCAAATATAAGAAAAAAATCAGTATTGATTTCGCTTTATTTCCCACATTTACCATCTGAGGTTTTTTGCTCCAATCTGAGTGCTTAATTCATTTAATGATAGTTGCTAAATTTGGAATAATACCTTAAATCTTACAGTTTTTTCAGGAACAAAATAATGGGAAAAACTCACACACAGGAAGCAAGAATAAAAACTATTTATTTTAATAATCCAACTACATTCTTAAAACTTTTCTTTTTCAAGTTTGACAGTGTGTAATGCTAACAAATACAAGTATTTAATGGTATTATTGCATTTTTATGTTAACTTCCTGTTCATGGTATTGCAGATTCGCATATGTTACACTCATTTACTTATATCATTAAGTGTAGGCTGGAAATGGACTTAAACAATGGCCTGTCATATATCATATTCCTTGACTTAATGTCCTATAGCCTCAGGATAACTATATACCTTAGTAGATTAAAATCTGCAACAGTATACATATTGTTATCTATTTTATAATTTCCTGTTTTCTGATGCTTTTTGGATAGTGTGAGTGCGCCCTTAAATTATTATAGGAAATTCATATTTCCAATATTTTCCACACTTGTCCACTTTTACTCAGTTTCACTTTTCCTGCCAGTAACACCAGATCACATTTATGGGCGCAAATTTAATCAGGACTGGGCGTAGGAAGTCTTGGCACCAAAATTCAATTTTACTCCCCCGTCCCGAGGATCGGAAGCGGGTGCCACTTTAACCCCTATGAGCGGACAACTTTCAATTTGGAGGATTAACGCCACAGGCAACCGTTGATCTTAGAGCTGAAGGACAGGACACCCAATGCACCCAGTGGCCACTCCCCTTCCTACTGAGCTAATTATCTCAGATCCCTTTACCAATTTTACTCCATCTCATCTCGTTCCCTAACCACACCACCCACACAATCAAATCGGAGATATGGGCTATTTTAGTTGGCACCCCTTTAGAAGATGGGACAGTATGAATGTAATGTCAGAAGACTTTGAGGTTTTGACTTTTTTATATCTTGTCAAATAAATATTGTAACAGGAAGTAATGAGTGGCCAGGTATAACTATAACCATTGCAAAATCATCTTTGGATGTGCACTTTTCCAAGGTTGTGTGACAGAGCCATAAAGCCTGCAATCCAAATAAAATACTTTCTGTTCAAATGAATGCGAGTAGGCCGAAAGCCAGATCTCAAATGCAGCTGTGGAAGTTACTGTTACATTTACAGAAGAATTACGGAAAAACCCTAAAAACCAAACTACTGTAGGTATAGGCTTACAAGTGCAGTTGGTCTCAACTTAATAGGGAAGGACAAACTGCTGGCTAAGTTTGTTTCAATTGTATTTTAAATTCCTAAAAAAATCTAGCTTCTTTTAGCTTTAAGTTAAACCAATGGGATAAAGTAATGCGTAAAAGGTGGGCTTCCTTCCTACCACCATGTCAAATATTATAAACAAACACAGTAAAAATATAAAAAACTAAAAATATATGAAAATACAAGAAATACTAACAAAAAAAAAACTAATATAAAATGCTTAATATAAATATAATATAATACAATATAAAAATAATATAAAAAATAAATATAAGAGAAATATATACTAAAAATATATTTTTATATATAATTTAAATAAATAAATAAAATAAATACATCTATTCAACTGTGATGTAAAATACTTTATATAAATTATAATAAAATATAAAATAAAATAGCTCTATATAAAACAAATATTTTAAAAGTATATTATATTTTTTCAAGTTTTAAGTTTATTTCCTAAAATGACCAAATACATAATAAAATTGTAAATAATAATAATATTATATTCTAATTTAATGAATAATTTAAATAATAATTATGCTATAGTGAATAATGTGAATATTTTAAACAATATTTTGATTATCAGTTAAATTGTCACTATAATGAATACAAGGTATTGTGTTCAATTTGAACTTTTAAGATAGTCCATCATAGACCATTACTTGAAAAAAAGGGTGGCCTACATCCAATATATTTCCTCATGACCACACGCCAGAGTCATCTTTTTTGTCTATGATCCAAACACAGATGATTGAACTAAAACAACACCTTTTGAAAGGGCAGCACGGGGCCTTTGGATTAGCTCATTTTTTTACTGGTTAGCACTAAGGAGGAAGTATAAACAGGCAGGAGGATGAGACAGTAAGACACTGTCAATAGGGTGTGAAATTCCTACAGAGACCTCCATCTGTCTAATAGCAGGAGACGCGTCAGTGCGTCTGCCCGCACCCGCCATGTGGGTGTTCCTCCCTTGAGGGAGGCCTGAGGGTTTAACTGTGGGTACCGGTGCCCATCGCACCACCCAACCAAAGCCGTGCCATTCAAAACCAGATGACTGACTCGAGCCAAGCTGCCTGTCCACTGTAAGTTTGAAAGTGTGAGGTCAAATACAAAGTTTATTAAGTAATGAACACTTACAAACAGAATTCATTTGCGAGCGAGATAAACCATGCACAGGAATTTCAAGTTGATGTCACAATGTGACATCTCAATGAAACATAATCATAGCTTCGTGTAGCCAAACTTTTGCCTTTCGGCATGAGAGCCGCCCATTTAGAGAGGAAGAAAATGTATGACTGACATGAAAAGAACACAGCCGCTGTTTGTTTTGATATATTTGCTCTCTCTCTCTCTCTCTCTCTCTCTCTCTCTCTCTCTCTCTCTCTCTCTCTCTCTCTCTCTCTCTATCTCTCAGATACAGTATGTGCATTATGAACACTGGCAGAAGCATAAATCAGTACATGGTAAAATCATGGTAACTTTTCTCATTCATAAACTACTCTCAGAAGAAATGTTTGTGCATGTTATGGTTAAGTGTACATTATAAATGTTGACTTTGTGTTGCCGTCGATTTGCAATATTTTTTAATTGATAGGCCTTATGCATTTGTCAATTATCCCTGCTTACTATTTGGAGTATGAACCAAGTGCTATGATTGGCAGGGGCATCATTAGGTTTTTGCTTAGTTTAGAGTAACAACTTGTACCAGTATACTTAAATCACAGTCATGGTCAAAATGCATGTTGCCAGGTCTGTGTAAATAGAAAAAATGGAAACCAACATTTTTAAAGACGGAAACAAAGCTGAATATGCAGTTAAATTAGTTACAAGTTTAGTTAAACTTGCTAATGCCATTATAATTACAGACAGGAAAAATAAAAAATAAAAAACGACAGTGAACTGATAAACAAAATCGTGTAGATGTCTGGTGAAAAGATTTCTGTCAGACTTACACTCAATAAATCCTGAAAGTCAATAAATATTTCTTTTTTACTGGGTCTTTTCAGCCTAATCCTGCAATCCATTCTGACATAAAATAGCTTTCTTGTGCCGTGTAATAGCTAAGGATCTGGCCCTCCAGGGTTGGAGATGTTACACCCTTTCTCTCTCAAAGATCACGATATAAACATTAATTATCTCGCTGAACACAGTGTTAAAAGATGGGACATATTCTCGCCCCGAGCTGGCCATCTCGTTTCATTTGAGTACGCTCGATATGATAAAATCTATTTGTTTTATCAACTGTGAATTCAATTTGCTGTGTGTTTTAATGCAGATACACCTTTGCCCCCAGCACTGAGGAAGGCTTTGTCCTATTCTAATTTGATCAAATGAAAAGAGAGAGACAGAGCTTGTGACCTTGATAACAGATAACTGTTTAAGCTATTGTGCACTTTTATAAATAAGCACATTTAAAAAAATAAATGAATCTGTAGAAGTTTGTCACATTTAACCAGAAGGTTTTCTAAATGGTAATTTTGATAGATTTAGAAATTTCAGTTCAGTCACTTTTATCGATCCGAGCCCGGGCGTGCTTTCGTCATTAGGATGCGATTGTTTTGAACAAAGCAGGAAGTAAAGCGCTCTCTTAACACCAAAACCCATTGTAATGTTAATGTAAAATGGCACACAAATTCCAAAATCTAAAACAATGTTGTATACTTCATGTTAAAATGTCGCTTATGTAAAATTTAGAATTAAGAGAACCACCCCCTTCAACCTTCGGTAGGGTGAAGGTGGTTAAAATGTACAGTAAATATAGGGGGTCAGACGACATCATTGCCCCATCCCAATAATTTGCACCTTTACATATACTCTCAGATTTTTTTTTACAAAAAGATACAAAAGTTTTCACTGGGGCGGTACCAAGTAAACTAAAAAGTACACTTTTGTACCTAAAAGGTTCACATTGGTACCTTTAAATGTACATATTGGTTCGCCAAAGGTACATATCTAAAGTAGTACCTTATTAAAAGTTACAACTTTTGTACCTTTCTTTCTGAGAGTGACTGTGGACTATTGGGTCAGTGACATGACATTAAAGGACCAGTATGTAGGATTGTGGCCAAAACTGGTACTGCAATCACACAACTGGTGGCCAATGCACAAAATGACAACATAAACATCAGTTAAGGGCTGCAACTCCACTTTTTAAATGACAATATCCTGGCCAGACCACTGTTGTCAGTGATATAAGTATTTGAAATGAAAATGATTTCTTAATGTCTAATGACATATCAGGGCCATTTTATGTTTAATTGATATACATTTCTTACATACTGTTCCTTTAGTATTTTGTGTCTGTATGGATAAATTAAATGTAAAAGGGTTAAAATATCTAAATAAAATTGCAGACTTGCATACATTCTCTTTTTTTGAGGACCAAGTCAAAAATTTCTCGTTTTATTTCATTTAAAAAAGAATATTTGGGGGATAATTGCAAAAAATGTCAATGTGGTGTAACCAGTCTGTCAATTCAACCCAGTCTCAAGAATTTCGTTATATAGTCACGTACATTTTTGATTATTTTTTCGTGATATTATCACGAATGTCCGTGTTTTTTCGTGATAGTATAAAATATTATGTTTTCATGTGATTATCACGTATTGGTTACTTAACTGTTTTGTTCTAATTTCTTACCATTGTCGCTTCGGTATATAGGGTTAGATTTACATAAAATGACATCCTTACCCAAACCCAACTCAGAAAAAATTGTATAAACCAATACACAAAGTGACATTCTAATGCAATCACCAAATCTAACCCTAGACCGAAACGACAATGGTTTGAAAATAGAAAAAAGCAGTTGAGTAACCAATACGTGATAATCACACAAAAACAGAAATTTGTTATGCGATCACAGAAAATGCGGAAAATTGTGATAATATCATGAAAAAAAATTCATGACTATATCACGAACCTCCGTAAGACTCTGTACGTCAATTGGCCAACTAGTATTTTTTTTTATTAAAATATAAATATATTCATAAAAAATGTGGAATAAAATATAATCATCTAGTTTAGTGTAATATGATTTTTTTCATACATTTTTACATAATTTGTCAAAGATTATTTAGAAAACAGGGCTGTTTTCATTATATGTCAGGACGAATAGAAAAAGGCATTCAATTTACGTTTCAAAATAACTAATAAAATTATATTTTAAAATAATAATAATTATTATTATTTATTTTATTTTATTGATGATTAGGCTTACATGCCATCAAGGTAAACAAAATATTTAAGATTTCTCATTCTTTGGCGCAATTGGCAGTTACACCATTTGACATTTTCAGGTCCATTCAGTCTTAGCTTTCATTAAAATGGTGCAAGTGTAATTTTTTTATTGCATACAATTAACATAAATACACTGTGCATTGAAATAGACCTGCATGCTTTTAAAACAAGTTTACAAATTTAAT
The DNA here is from genome assembly GCF_030506205.2 of Paramisgurnus dabryanus. Taxonomy (NCBI): domain Eukaryota; kingdom Metazoa; phylum Chordata; class Actinopteri; order Cypriniformes; family Cobitidae; genus Paramisgurnus; species Paramisgurnus dabryanus. Next base: position 20,433,513 of record NC_133360.1, on the reverse strand, counting down.
TTCTCATTGTCACTGACCCTATTACAAAAATGTTCCTAGGTTCATAGAGTCAAAACAACATTATTAAATGCTAACATTGCCATATGCACCAATGGTTGGATTGCTTGCAAGCCTTCTTAACATATTATCTCATCTTACATTAGTTATCTTGAGTAGCCAATGGTAAAGACAGTCAAGAAGTTAATGCTTGGCTGAAGAGATATATCACAGAATACAATGGTATTATTCAAGTACCGTCTTCCACAGACCATTGAGTTCTTTTCAAGTAAATAAAAAGGATCTGAAGTTGCGACTTCTATCTTAGCTAACCCTTGACAATTTGATGAATAACTAACTGAAGACATCCTCCAGAGTTATGTGCTCAGAAAGATAACAGGATTTATGTAATGTCACCGAAGTTTGCATCTCCATTCAGCTTATTTAGCTGCGGGTGGGAGTGGAAAGCATCAAAGTGGCGTTGAAAGCAACCCCGTATTTACTCGCTGCATGTCAACGGTGAGGAATGCCAAACACAGAACCATTCAATCTGTCATGTGACATCATGCATGTAAACCAGGCCAAAAATAAACCACGTCCCACTTCTCAGTTCATTCAGCAAATACACCCAATCTACCGGGGAATGATGTAAAATACGACGCACAAAATTTTATTAAAGGGCATTTGTTTCCTCTTTCAGCCTGGCAGAGTGTAATATTGCAGGTGATTAATTTTTAATTGGCTTTCTTGAGTTTCATCGCACATTTCCTTGCGCTAACCGGTGTGCCTTGCGTGTCGGTGAAGGCCTTGAATATTAACTGGCAGTTTTGACATAATTACAAGCTGTCCTGCCAAAAACGATGAGGACTGAATCTGTCCCGAGACCAAACGCAGGAAGTCTCGGTCTGTGGTAATCTAGTGGTGTATATTACAGAGAATTTAGACTAAACAAGGGACCAGGTGAGTTTTAAAAATGCCAGGGAAGGAAGAAAGCCTGTTGACCATCACAGCCGGGGTCCACTTTGAAATACCAGGTGCTCTCTTGGTGACGCCAGGCGTCCCGAGTGTTTACATTTCAGCATAGGGGCTGAGAGAAACTCCAGACACCCTTGTCACGTCGATTGTTAGACCTGCAGCAATGCTACACCTTCCCCAAGGTATCGCTCACGACAAAAAAGGCCATGATGGCCCAAAAGTTGGGCTGATCCTTTCCATCAAGCTGCCAGAAAGCAAAGCAAATGACCACACACAGCTGTGTGTAATGTTTCTATTGTCACCCACTTGATCTCAGTGTTAGAGGTGAAACTACACTGCGGTTGAAAGCAGTTCATTGCATTTGATGAATCGCTGTACGTCTCGTTTCCATCACCTGTAAGATGTACAAAACAGGACTGTTACTCTGATCGCCGCCTTGGCTGGTGTTCGCTCATGGTTACATGGGTGTGAGTATGAGTAAATCACCTACTCTTGCAAGAATCCTAGCCTGTGTTTGGTTTGATCTCTGTGTCACAACATGCACAGTTGAGATTTACAGGCCGTGAGTTTGAATTGAAATGAAACACAGTTTGAAGCCAAAAGACTTTCCATAAAGAATATGTATGTAGCTCACACAATATACATTTACGACAGTCGCACGCCATTTTTCATGTAGCCGTAAAAATAGTTGTACTGTGTCCAAGAAAATAGGGAGATCTTTACACATATCATCCATTAATGTCATGGAGAAACACTGGAAACTGCTAACTTTACTAAGATGTTTCTCCAAACTGGTTTAGTGCTGGTTATATCACAAAACTGTGTTTAGTTAGTAGAAGTTTGGTAGAGATACCAAGGTAACAGGATAAAAAAAATTTTGGTATAGCATGTTCATGTGAAAACTGTTATCAAATCTGTTTGATTCATATTTATGAAGCCATAACTCTAGCATGAAGAAGTTTGTGGAACTACAGTATCTGCATTTGGATCACATTAAACATTGCTCAACATCTCCAGGTGCTCGCTATGAAGTAAACTTCCGAAAGATTCATGAGGTCCCACAAACAACCTGACACTTGTAGAAAGAGAACAACGATGAAGCGCGTAGATGTTTTATCATGTCAATATTCTTTCTTCCTAAGCACACGCATCAGTCAACAGCACCCCTGTTTAGGAGATTCTAAGGCTAACATCAGTCGTACGAAAGCCTTTGTGCATTCCCGGTCTGGCCAGACATCAACGATGACTCTGGTTTCCATTACCCATAAGTTCTTGAGCTGAGAAATATGGGTGGTTTGATCACACACTGCCCAACAGTAGGGGACCCATGTCAGAAGTAGCTTGCCCTTAATTCAAACCAGACACTTTTGCGGCTAGGTGCATTGCAGTAAATACTAAAGAGAGCTTTTCACCAAGGTACCTCAAGTTTCGCTCTCTGCCACCGGCCTGCCATACCGCTAAAAATGTTAAAAACATTAAGCTAATTAAATCAGATGGGCAGAATCGCAAGGGGCTTGAGACAGATGGGCTTTTAATTCCCGTATATGTAATGTACTTTTCTGGATGAAAAACTTATCAAGCTCCCTGACCCTTGGATCAACCTCAATCCCATAATAACCGAGCGATCGCATCCGCAATGCATTTGGAAATGAAAGTGAATTCCCCTTCTGACCCCTAATGGCCCACTTCCTCCGGAGCTTAAAAGGGGTGTTGACATTGATCTATAGTGATCGTCTATTAATAGCTATCGGCGGGGTACTGTATGGTACAGGTGGATATGTAGGAAGGGTGAAAGGTCAACAGAGGAGGTAGAATGAAATCAGGGAGATTTTACCCTGTATTTACACTGTTTGTGTACATTCCTTAACAAAACTGTTTGTCGTCTGGGTGCCAGTGGCTATCTGTCTTTTTTGCTATTAGGCTAGGAGACTTTTACGATTGTGTGATAGTAAGTGGTATTTGCTATCATTATAAGTGATTTAGGCAAACCCCTAACCGTCAGCTTTATAATTTTAATTATTTGTATTCATTTTACCTAGTCAATGATGAATCAGACAGAGATTGTCTTGGGCCAATAAGAAGCTACTCAGAAGCCACTTAAGGCCTAAGTGTACTTTAATTTTAACTTGTATGCCAGAGTATCCGCAGTCGAATGCACAGCCTTGCAAAGTATGCTTCATTTGATTTGGATGCATACAGTGCAATACCTCTTCTGGTGCAACCTGCATGTACAAAGTATGGACTGTTATGCTGCGTTCAGACCAGCCACGGTAGAGGCAATGTTAAGTCAATGTAATGACTCGTTGATGCGTGTCTGGAGGTCTCACGGCGCGAATGAGGCGTTTAGCGCGTTGCGGTAGACGCGATTCGGCCTCATTCGCGCGTGTAGTTCACGCGAATGCCGCGAATTGAGCGTTGCCGGGGGAAAAGCGTGAGTTGAAAATTTGAACTTTATGGAAAAATGTGCCACGTTAACCAATCAAGAGCTTAGTATTGACATGATTACAGAAAGCTATCGGAGTCGCAGAAGCCCCTCCCATGACATGAATTTCCGCTTGAATGTCTCGATAACTAGAATTTCACCCGCATCTTTCACGCGGAAACTGAAAATGTTCAAGCGGCAAACTAGACGCGGTAGACGTGAATTTGACACCTCAGACGCGGCTGGTGTGAACCCACGGTTACAAAAACCTGGCAGTGCATGTACAGTACATGCATATTATTCTGATGATGAAATTTGCGCACTGTACACTGACCCTTGCGTATGTAATGCAACTCACAAGACCCTATCATGGTGATGCCGTGGGAATGACTGTACTCACACTGTAAAAAAGATTTGTTTGTTCAACTTAAAAAAAGAAGTTGCCTTCAAATTTTGAGTTAATTGAACGCAAAAACTTTATTTTACTCAAACAAGTTGGGTAAAATTGTTGTGTCAACTAATATTTTAAGTTGAATTAACTCAAAATTTTAAAGCAACCAGGTAACATTTTTAAGTTTGACAAACTTTTTTGCAGGACTGGACTAATGGAAAATAGATGCCTTTATGTAAACCATACATTTAAAATAAAGTATTATATGAATGTTATTGGTTCCAAAATGAAATAAATCCATTTTGACTAATTTTGGTAAAACGTGTTGATGAAATCCACTATTTTCTGTTTTTTTTTCAAAATGCTATAAATCTATTGAATCAGTATATAAATGTGCATTCATCTTTGCCATGATATATACATTTAGTTGACTAGTGGTATACACTGAATAAAAATCAAAACATTAATGGCATTAATCAGAACACTTACTTTGTCATATTAAGAAAACTGTCATTGCTGCTGTCATCTTTGGGACGTTGTCGCTGAACTTTTTTGACAGCGATCAGCTGTAAAAGTTTTCGTCCTGCTCGATTTTCATTGACTTCGAGTAAAATAATGGAAATTTTTTCATAAGATCCCCAAGGGGTCAATGTGTTAGCATGACAGAAGCTTGATGCTGTCGTGTGAGAACAAGCAACAGCCAGCATTTTTCCGTCTCCCGAGTGCCTCTCGTGTAAATTATTTGATCTTGATGGCTTACTTTTTCCCCGACATAGAAAGCCACCACAGGTTTATCAATGCCATTAAAATTACTATTTTGTTTTTGTTGTATGTTGATCCGTGTGTATTCAAAGCCTATTTATGAATCATACTCGTGCACATACTTTTTTGTAAGTCCTTTGGTACCTACCAGCAAAACACTATTCAGAAACCTTCAGCAACACTGTTGTCTTTGGCATAGTCAGAATGCTCAGGGCAGCAATTACATTTTGTTCTTCGAAACAATGTATTTCTAAAGCCAGGAACTTTCCCAAACCCCGTACTTAAAGTGGGTGAAACCTGTCAACCAACATTTCACGCGTATGCTATTATGCACATGAGTCCACACATGTCAGGTATTTGTGTGTTTGTGTGACTACAATAAAGTCCAGTACAGTATGCGGATAAGGGTGTGTAGAGGAAAGTTTACACCAATAAGAAGTAGCTACAGGCGGCCCATGTTTTCTACAGGACTTACTTGAGGAATAGACAACTCACCAACACCAACAAACCACACTCAAATCTTTAACCCCTATTATTCTCATTATATTTTGGCATTCAAAGAAACTTAAGCTAATACACCAATGTCAGAAATTGAACACTCTACAGATGGATTGTCACATTGTGTGCTTCCACTTTAGACTCTTGAATATACGCTGCAAAAATCAATTTTCTATACTGCTTAGCCTACGTAAGCTTCCTGGAGGAGTCTTGGACCAAATCCCAGTATATCTCAGGCGGAAAGCAGGGAAACGCCCTGAACAGGTGGTCAGGCCTTCACAGGGCTAACACACACATAGACATTCACACGTACGGCCAATTTAGAGTCTCTAGTTTATCTGTCGGCATTTCTTTGAAATGTGGTGGAAACCTGAAGGATACTTTCAGTAATACATCCGAACTTTACAATGATCGATCCTCTCAGGTCATCCAGGGCCGGAGTGGGGCCACTTTTCAGTCCGGGAGTTTCAGGCCCAAGATCGGCCCACGTTTTCCATGATGGAATTCCAAATTAGCACTTTTCCAAATTGGATAAATGAAGCAACAGTTTTAGCTCTTACTATTGTGTAGTTGTGTAGTTAAATAATAATTCACTTATTCACTACCAAAAATAATTAGGAATTAAAATAAAATAATAATAATAATTTTACTGCATACACAGATCAAGCTTAAGTTTTGTTATCAATATTTAACTGCAAAATATTTGCAAAGTCTATGAATCGTCACACAAAAGGCTAACATTTTGATAAAATTTTATATTTTGCTTGTGAATAGGTTGACAACGGTATTAGCCGAATAATTACGGTGCTAATGCTAATCATTACTAGGCCTATCTCTCTTTATCTGTCGCCACTTGTGTTTTTCCTCTTGAAAATAAATCGGTAAGCTTGGCACATTTGGCATCATCCTCCTCCAATGCCTTTCTTTTCTTCAACCTGTTTTTTTCAGCCCATCCTGGCCTCTTATTCTCACCCATCCTCCCTAAAACGCGTACCGTTACGGTGGGGCCGGCCCAGCTATCGATAGGCGCCAGCAGTAGCCTTCCTGAATTTTTTTTTTGGAAAAGACGCGCTATGGACCGAACCAATTCTATGGCAGTGAAGAACCCTCCCTGGGATGTCAGAATGCGGAACGTGTGTAGTGTTATTTAAGAGAAGATAGACTCACTAATGAAAAATGTAAAAAAACCTCGACCGGCCCAAAAGTAAAGCGGCCCACCGGGAATTTTCCTGGTTCTCACAACTACCCACCCTGGCCAGGACTCAAAACCTTGGACCTTCTTTCTGTAAAGTCTAGGATATAGTCTGATTTTATGTGAATGTACGCACAGAGTCGAATGCACAGCCTTGCAAAGTTTTGCTTATTGGACTTGTGTACACAGATGTTCAATGCATGCGCATTGCGACAAAATGCAAAGGCATCTCCTGGGCTACATGTAGATGCATGTGTGACCTATGCGTACTATGTATGTGTACAGTCCGCACGCATTCTTCTGATAATGAAAATTGTGACACGGACCACCATATACGTGTACACGGACCACCATATACGTGTAAAAATGGACTATACTTATTTTAAGGTTTTAAGGCTTTAAGGTGACAAGTTTCAGGCTGACACTGAGACACTGTAATAATAACAAATTCAATAATTAGTAATAGTTAATTTTGTTTATCAGTAATTACCTTTAAAATAATAAAAAGTACTACAAAGTCACTGCCCACAGGCTGTAATATGCCATGACTTTGCCAGATTTTCAATTTAAGTGAGTTAATTGTTTTTTTTTTTGTTTATAGTCTAATGACAGCTGTTTAGTTTAGTGCAAGCTAGTTTAGTTTTTCATCAATCTAACTTGAAAACTTTACACGGTAAGGGCATCATCTCACCCCCTGGCCACTGACATTACTGATTCCTGGTTCGAGTCCAGCACATAAAAGCAGACCAGTTTTCTGGCCCACAACTGCCTTTTCCAGTGAAGAACGCAGATTGGGCACTGCCTCCAGTCCCGGCACCCTGTTGGTGGAAAAGATGCATTTCCCAGCCCGAATCTTTTGGGATTGCACCACCCACATCATTCACAGCATATAGCCAGAAGAAAACAATATGCTTGTGTCTATATCGCATTAGCGCCGGTGTTTGTTACTCCAGCATAAAACTGGGCGTAAGTTGTGAGATGGGGAATGCTGGGGGCTAACAGTCAGGCCAATAGTGGAAGGGGATAGGGTGAAAGTTTGAGACATTTCCACATGTCCGCATAGCAATAAAAAGTCTGCCACTTTACTTATTGAGTTTGTAATGAACGCCAGGTGCAGTCTGTTTTTTCAAGGCACTCCGTGGACATTTAACAAAAGGAGTGTTTTTAAAAGATCTTGCCATTTGACCAAGAACAGACTTAAACTATTAAAAAACATTCATGGACACAATAAAACTAAAAAAAGTGATGCTAAAGTTTTCATTGAAAAAAGAACTCTGGTTAACTTTAAAGAAAGTTCACATACAATATTTGCTAAACAAAAAAAATCTACAGCAAATGCATTGGGACCACCAGTGTATTAACTTAAATTTTCCATTTATGCGAAATAGTCTTCCGAGGTTTTGGTCATGGTTTTAGCTCGACATTTTTACTTTAACAAACATTCTTATTAGAAGAGTTCCACCGATCCCGGTTCTCATGATCCGGCCCTTATTCTGATCACATATGACATACAACTGCCTGCATAGCAAATCAAATCTAGTGGGGCCTTATAAAAAACAAATATATGGCAGCAATGTTGAACTGTTTATTTATTCTGGATTGAGGACCTCATAATCCTGTAGCAGTCTTGCACAGTTAGACTTTCACTTATGACCACTTGTTTATGTTAATAATATAGAAAATTGTAAGTGAAAATCCAGATGTAAATATGCTGTTTGTTTTATTGTGCTATTTAAGATGTAGTATTTTAACAACTACTGTATTTAATTGTATATTTAAGATGATAAACAAAGTTTAAAGTAATCTAAATTTGTTTTTAAGGTTTATTTTGAAAAAATAATAAAAAATAAAGTGAAAAATAATTTCTATATCATTTTGGTTAAGACATCTGTGCTTAATAAAAGACGCCACTTGACCATGCGTCAATATGTTACGCGGAGGGTATACCCTTCGCGTCATTTTTTGACGAACTGGGGACTTCAATACTATTGAGTCCGTTGCATTCTCTTTCCTATTTTCGTACCATTTTCTTACCATTTTCGCGTCGGTTTAGGGTTAGATTTACATAATGACATCCCTACCCAAACCTATCCCTAACCCCAATGTCAGGCGACAACTGTTTAATTTCGCGTACCTAATAGTATTGAAGTCCCCAGTTCGTCAAAAAATGACGCGAAGGGTATACCCTCCGCGTAACATATTGACGCATGGTCAAGTGGCGTCAAATATTGACGCAATGGGATGAGGATGTGTTGAATAAAAACAAAGGATACATGTATATTGCAGCACACAACAATAAGACTTTGCAATATATAATTTGGCATCATAATGATGCAGTCCTAGTTATAATAATGAAATCGGCTTAAATGTGGAAAACAAAAAGCTTATGGCGTATATTACTATAAGTGCATTTCACACCACCAAACACAACACTGCTAAAAACTAAAGCTGTTGATCTCATTTAAGCACAGTTGAAAAAAATCTAAATAGACCTGTGCATTATTTCAACATCATTTCACACATGGAAACTTTTTTGGGAACGTTTGGAGTGAATCAAGGCTCCATGATGTGTCCTGTTATGAATTTCCTTACATGCTCCACCATCAAAATAATAACAGGTTACCCTTATGAAACACAGCTATGCGTTTCTAGATCACGCAGTTTTTTTCAGCCATATAGGTATGTTTCATTGTATTTAAAAAAAAGCTTTTAAAAGCAAAAAGGGGACTAATCTAATCCAGAAAAATATCAAAATTTTGCACTAATATTGTTACACAAACTTGTGTCTTTTTTAAACAGACACACACACACTGTAAAAAGTCTTTGCTGCTTTCATTTTGTTGAATCAACTCAGATGTACAAGTCATGTCAATTTACTATTATTTATCTTGACAAGAGATAAGTTGCTTGAACTTAAAAGAAGTTGACTTTTTTCAACTATATTTTATAAGTTTTAAAAACTCATACGTAAGGTAGTTATAACAATAAATAATAATAAGTTGAAATTACTTGTAAATCTGATTGATTAAAAAAAACTGAAGGCAGCAAATAATGTTTTACAGGGCAAATACTGATGCATGTCTTAGCAGACTGGACTGCAATGGTCAGAGATGGCCTTTATGACAGTACACCTAATCTATATTGTCATCATGCAAGCTTTGCATTTTTCCTTTAAATTCTTACTGGCATATGCATTTTATAACGTAAAACAACACAACATATGCGTTTTGAAACTGTTTAGATAAACTTTGGATTTAATAAGTCTGATTAAATTTTATTTAATAAAATTCAGTGGGTAAAATCCGATTTTATTAAGAAATGTTGTGCTTTTTGCAAATGGACATACTTTCTGTTTAGCACACACAATCGGTGTTCCCCTTAAGGGCCTTTCACTTTACACACAACCAAAGACATGCAAAACATATAAATGTACAAGAAGGTGTAGCACTTGCCTTAATGCTTGTCAAACTAGCAAATATAAAAAATCGACACAGAGTGCAAAGTAAATTTTCCCCAAACTGGTAAAAATACAACACTTAAAATTTTTAAAATAAATAAAATGGTTACTTCATGATAAATGACCCTATTAGAGATTTATTTATAACATGCAAAGTCTATAATTGAACTTAGTAACATGGTTTATTTAATATAATCATTGTCCATAATGAAACACTGAGTGGTGTGTGTGTGTGTGTGTGTGTGTGTGTGTGTGTGTGTGTGTGTGTGTGTGTGTGTGTGTGTGTGTGTGTGTGTGTGTGTGTCAACTTATTTTTAGCTTTTGTAAAACCTTGATGCAATACATTCTGCAGTTCAAAGTGTCGAAATTACACACAAATACATGTTATTTGTGTGTAATACTGTATTCCATAAGTTCCAACATTCCATTATGTTTTATATTAAGACACAAAAAACTAAAATATGAAAAGTAATAACAAATCAGCAATTAATACAAATATGACAAATATGACAATGCAGTTATTATTATTATTATTAAGCAGGCCTAACAGTTTGTAATACTAACCTTAAAAATGTCAATAAAACAACAACAATACAAAATCTTACACTTTTAATTTAAAAAAACACACAGAAGAAACATACAAAACAATACCTCTGTCAACACTTTAAATACTCCTAAAATTTGAATACTCTGAAAACACAGCAGCTACAGGTTGAAGTAGAGACAGAGAGACAGAGAGAGAGGTATAAGGGTGTGAATGTGTGGGAAAGAGAAAAGGAACAATATCAGATTTCTGATGAGTCATGAGTAGTTTTACTGGATGTAACCACTTGATGTAGCATATTAGACCGGCACGACATAGTCTAAAGTAAAATGTTAAAGTAACACAACTAGAATTTTAAACAGAACTATTCTTTTGAAATTAATGCTAGACACTCATTGGCTACTTTTATCCATACTTTAAGCTCCAACTCAAGATTAAAGAACAAACTCTTTTGAAATTAAGGCAAAACTATTTCCAAGCATTTAAACATAATCCTCCTGGTTTGGACGATAATGAAAAACATTAATTCAGTCAAGTGTGTCCAAACCTTTGACTGGCAGTGCACATAATTTGCAAATGTAAGGCTTAAACATTCACAAAGACATCACAGACTTTAGGCCTACAAAAAAATCTTTACAGAACAGGCATAACTTACAATTGCTGCAGTATAGGTAATACCATCACATATTTTAACATGACAAAAGATGTTTAACAAGCAACTATGTCTGGATCGTCTACAATGTTCCCTCGATCGTCTCTAAAGAAAAATTCAACAATTCATTTTCCAGAAGTGGATTCCAGAATTAATTAAACATTAGTAAAATAAATTAAACTGTGAACTTTACCTTACAGCCTTACATCCGTATTACAACAATATGTTAGTATTTGATACAGTAAATCAAGCATAATTAAGCCTAAAATGTAAAATTATTGCTTACCCAATAATACTGACAACACGAATGATAATATAAATAACTATTTATTTGTTATTACAAAAATGACATTGCTTTTAAAGTAAACGTGCATTTTTTTTACTTTGTTCGTATTCTCTGACGAACAAATGCACAGACCCGCAGAGGGGCGCTCTCACCCCGCCGAGCGCGCCAGATCATTCGGAGGAAGGCCCACTAGCAATGACAGACAGCCGGTTTTTGGTGTAACTCCTCCCACCACCGCCTTCTCTCTCCCTCTTTCACTCTTTCTTGGTTACAGAGCAGCCGATCTTCATTCCAGTGCACATGGAAAGGCAGAGGAGCTGCAACGATACGCGCTCAGATGGTGAAATGCGCTCAGGGATTTTACGCGTAAACCCACTATAAGGTGATTTTACGGGACTTACACTGGGACCGCTTTATTATCGGACTACAACAAAATGCTATTTGAGGAGCACTTGACATTTAAACAACTATTGTCCGTATAGGGATTTCACTGTGTGCAACATCTATAAACGGACACGCATGTTATGAAAAATAAGGAGCGTATATTCATTGGATGAGTTTTATCTTCCATCAGCGCAACTTTAAACATTTTGAACATCTGCTATTGGATAACATGAACTAAAAAGTGTCTATATGTTCAGGAGTTTGTGTTTTATGGAAATATATAGCTGAGAAGAGCAGATCTGAAGTTGGAGAAGAGGGTCTATGAAGTCGGACTGAGGGTCTGAGGGATTTTACAAAAACCTCCGAAGTCTCTGGTTTATGACAATGGATTATTTGCTGGTTTTATGCAGTTTTTTGCTGCCTCTCTCCTCGGCTGTTGAAGGTAAGATATTAATGGCTCTGTATTTTCCATATGGGTTTTACGCATTAAATCAATGAACAATCAGGGTGGCACATCACGCGTCGATTCATATTGATGCGCATCTATAGTTTTTGCGCTTTGGTCACCGTGAATAGTAATAAGGGGTTTAAGGTTTTAGTTTGTGCGTTATAATGAATGCAGCAACATGCGTCTAATCCGATACGCTTCAAAAGCGCAAAGGGTTCGATCTGACCATCAAGTGACACCAATACACATGCAACAAAACTGCGGAACGTCTACCTTCTAATTGTTGTTTATTTTCTTTCACCAAAGACAATAGTTTTGTCTTTCCTAAGGGAAATGTCTCTACAGGGAGTCTCACTTTAGCAGTCTCTATTGCAGACACAAATCCAGGGAATCGCACAAGCAAAACTCCATCTGTGGCTTGTCATTGCAACACTGTGCCATTTTTCTGGCTTAATTTAAGGCAGTTTTACTTTTAACCAATAAAGTGGCCAGGAACAACATTTTATTTGATACTTTGTATTTCAAGCTTTAGTAGCTTTAACTTCGGGCATTTGCTGGACAGTAGCCTACTGGCATATTGTCAAAACTGTTTCTTTTTTGCGTTGTGTTGTGTGCGTCTTTATCATATTTATAATGTATTTATTTAATTATGATTGAAATTAGTAATGCAGATGGCTTTTGATTTAATTAATTCTTCGAAGTCTGGACCCCCATTAGACCTCTAAGACCTACTGACACCAATAAAGATGAAAACGAATGAGCGCTGTAATAGATTATAGAGTAGAACAATAATGTCGATTTTTTTTTACTTTATTATTTTAAACCCCACACAACCGATAAACAGAAAGTAGTAAACTCTATAAATGTTTATTGTAGTTCTGATTGTGGTTTTGACTGAATGTTTATTGTAGTTCAGCCTTTTTGATGAATCCGGCAGTGAGTCACATAGACTATTTAATACAAATTCTTTTTTTAAGGTTATTATCGGATATTTTATCATGTAATTTTATGTCAGATAGCTATATTACGCATCTTTTTCTTTCAAAACCCCAAAGTCTGTTTTATTTCACTTTACTACCAAAGTCTCGAATAGGCTACCTTTGTGATTTAGGCTATGGGTTTATGTGAATTATATTTATATTACTTACTCAATGAATCAATATATATTGAAGTTGTTAGTTGATAACTCACAGTTGTCTAAACTGTATTTGCATCAAGAATGGTAGATCATTACTATATTAACATTGTAAAAGTTTTATGATTAACTTTAATTTATTTATTTAGGGGCTTGTACGATAAACTGGTGTGAATGTTTATATAAAGAAGTCGGCTGTGGTATATTATCTGAATGTTTGTTTTGCGTATTTCACTAGACGGAGTTAGTTTACCTGCGATCTACAGTAAGCATCACGATTATATTGTGGTGAATGATCACGGGTAATTATAGTAATACAAATAAACCTAAACTACAAGTCAGTATTGTTCATGGTTTAAAATGCGATCCACCTTACGCGTTTATTATTTTAAATGGCTAATTTTAGAATGATTACGCACTTATTTTAAATAAAGCTACTTTTGTGTTATTGATGGCAAAGTTTTAAATGCTGTCAGGTTTTTGGGGCCCTTTTAATTTACCTCCTATAAAACCCTATTTGAATCTCAAAAATATAAAAATATCCATAATGATAATATATGTAGCATTTGCATGCTTTTTAATACCTAATTCAGTACAAAAGCTATTTAATTTTAATTGCGCACTAAATCTTCACTTTCAATGTTTTTGTTATTTGAGTATTTAACTTTTTCTGTAAACATATTTCATTGGAGTGAAACAGGCCTTCGTGGAATAGGCTTAAACAGTAAGAATGTTTTGGCTCCATAACCTCATAAATCACCGTACTAAAATATTAATAAAAATGCATGGTTGTTTTTATTCGTCTTCGTGCAGTGCCTTAAATGCAGTATTTTTATTTAACCAGCATAAAAAGCAAACGTCCTTGTGCAGAGCCTGTCGGCCTTCCTCATCTGCCATTGTCGTGATAATTCAAAGGTAAACGCAGTTAAAGCAAAAGAGCTTATTGTTGAAATAACAGACCTTGGCCATTTTGGGGGTAAACAGCATTAACATGAGAAACAGGAGAATGATTACAGGGAACATCCATCACTGAAGAGCAGTAACTTGAGTTTAAAGCTTTGAGAGGAAGCGACCAAAATGTTAGCAATCGGTGATCTATGACACAAACTTTACTGCTTTCTAAAGTGAGTAGCCTACTGTTAAATAAACATATTCTCAGTCATTGAATATTGTTGTAAAGTCACATGAATAAATCAATAACAATAATAATAATAATAGCTCTATTGTATGATAATACAAATGTAACACACAGTATATTTTAATTGTGCAATATCGTAAAAAATATTAGTTTTTAGTTTTAACACAGATAATAAAGATTAAATACAATCAATAAAACTATGAATAATGTTATTAATTCTTCGTAATAGTTTTACGCGAGCGTTTGACTGAGTTCAGCAGATCGATGCGCTTTTATTGATTTGTAAAGTTTGGGGTCAAAGGGGCCGTAAAATGTGCTGCATTGATCCGCTGTTCACACATATAGTGTCGGCCTATACACTCTCAGTTGCTCAGTTTATTCAATTAGAGAAAAGCCTATTTTAATGCGCTATATAGTAGGTTTTCATCTGTGTTTTATATTTTGAGACAGGAGGCGGTTTTTAGATTTTTATAATGTAAAATAAAAGGTGAATAAAAACTTGACCATACAAAAGTGAACCAAACTTTTCAAAACTTGAATGCAACTCTACAGTATGCCATATTGTAAGGGTGTCCCTGTGTGATCAAAATATAATTGTAAAACAACAAATAACAATAATACACCCATTTTCCATTTACACAAATACATTATGAATAATAGATATTGTAAGCAGCAGTTATTCATGTTTATAGTAATGTATCTACACTGTTTAAAACACATTTTCCATCATGTCCCGTAAACAATCACTTAATGTGTGTGAACATATATAATATGTTTTTTTCATAGCCAAACAAATAATATTATTGTCTAAAATAAAACCGTTTCATTTTGATACTAATACAAACTTTTAGGTTATTGACAAAAGTAAAATAAACTGAATATGTATTTAATATGTTTGATTAAGTTTGTCTGGGTCAGCCTAGTGGACCAGCCGCTAATTCAATCCTTCTGTGTCCTTTGTGTTTGCGAATGGTATACAATTGGTATATATAGATCTATATAAATGAACTAAATTCCTGTTCACAGAATTTGTATTAAAGATATGCTTATAACTCACATTAAAAGGTTTTGTTTGAAAGGTCATATGTTAAACAGAGGGCAGATTGAGGAGATTTCCACTGGCTTTGTTTCAGACCCTCGTAAGGAGCTCAAAGGGTCCACGGACTTAAGCTTAAAGATGCTATGAAATCTAGACACGGTCGTATGTTGTTAAATGTGCCCACATTGCTAACTCGCATCAGCATTAATAACCCTAACAGTCTAGGAATGCCTTGGCCGTAAAACCTGAGACATTCTGAGGAATAATAACCTGTAATGAAGCCAATATTTAACCAAGAGGTCTGTTAATTGATGAAGAAGTGGACGGGACGCTGACCGGAATGTAGAATTTGCTCTTTTTAGAGGGTCCACTCAAAAGGGCCATCCTGGCAGCTGACGGAAAGGGCCTTTACAGAGAAATAGGTCTTTGACACTTGCGACAGTGTGAGGAGAGAATGTGTCTAGGCCTGAATACTGCCAAAATCCCCCCTGGTGCTGTCTGCAGCTACTGAAGCGGAATGAGAGAGGGAAATTGAGAGCAAAAGAGAGGAGGAATTGAGAGAAAAGGGAGACATCCGAGCTCGGTTTCTGTCTTTGGTTGGTAAGGAGCTAGATGGGTGGTGCTGGCAAGCGATATATCTGCTACCAAAACGCCTTTTGAAAAGGGGGGCGGTGTCGCAGAGTACTCAAACAAAGTCACATGATGACAGGCACAATAAATTGTACTTTCCATCCAAATGGCCCAGCCACAACGATTTTTACATTTATAAATTTGGACCTGGACTGCAGGCGTGTGCTGGTTCAATGATTTTATAGTCTTGAGGTAATTTACAGTACATGAAGAGAAGGGTTTTTTCTTACTTAGGAACTACTGAGAGAAATTTGCGATATTCATGCTGCGTTTATGACTCTTATGGGTTGATTAAGGTTTTATGGTCGCTTGAAAATTGCACTGCCATAAACTCTAAAACAAACAGGATTGTGACAACCGACGCTACCGGCGTTTCGCCGGCTGAAAGCCTCTGCCACTGCCTATCCCAATTCTCATGTGTTTATTTGTTTATGCAACCATTTGCATCTGAAGCCACAGTAAAAACAAAGGCAGGGTTTAAAGCTAAAAGAACACTTAATCGGACAGGTTTACGTCTTTCTATGAACAGAAAATGCATATATGCTGTATATGACCTAACTGAGATGACGTGATTACCGCATGTAAATCCTGCTGTGCTTCTGAGAAACAGTTTTACAAGAATGCCATAGTTATTACATGGTAGTGAAGACGTTTAGCAAGTAAGAGGAAAAGTTTCCAGACTTTGAGAGTTTAACTATGATTTATGAGCATTGGAGTACTGTGGCCAATGTAGTAGATAGATAATTATTTTTTTATATTACTCAAAATTATAAAAAGATGACAATACTACTCAGTCAAAATTAAAGATATCAATGCTATATCACAGAATGTTTTTTATATTGGATGATGTCAGATATATTCACAAAACCAGTTCAAATGAGGCAATGTGTGATGTCAGAAACCCTGCAGGAAATATGTAATGCTAATGCTAGGTGCTAATGTCTGCTTTGATTAGCAATATAGCCGTGTGAATGGGGTGGGGGTTTTAGGACTAATGATGGCTACTAAACTCTATGGTCCAAATCGGACCAGACCTCTGGATTGTTAAAACATGCTTCTAATCTCCACATCAAACACCCGAGCCCCAGGAAGGGGCCTGAAAGCACACCGGCCCTTTACCCTTTTAGTTAGCCAAATTTGCACTTTTGCTCCATGCTGTTCAGTTACACATCTGTGCGCTTTGTGATCGACTCAAGTTTTTCTAACACAATGAGTTTTGACTGCTGTGATTTTTATGTCTGAATATATTGTTTATAGGAAATATTATGTTATTCATTTGTATATATTGCGATAATCATATTTAATATGTTAAAACAAACAAAAAACTGACAATGAATTCCACCTTAATTCCACCAGGGTAAAGTAAACATAGTTACTGCCAATAATGAACATTTATATTTATGCATTTATGGTTTCACAAACTTTTGGTCACTGAAAAGAATGTATTATATGAGTGGTGGGTGATAGTACTAACACGGAGCTACCACAGTTTTATTTTATACAACCATGTGACCAGACGAACTGGTGTTAGATGGAAATTCTTTTGTGGCTCGCTGTCACCTCTCCATTTGGTGTTGTGGATAAAAGCAGAAGCATTCGGCAAGGTGCAAACACAGACAGGTGCGAAACAGTTTGTTGGATGTCGTAAAAGCCTCTGAAGGTGGTGCGCATGTCTGTTGTCTGTTGAGTATTTTAGTCGTTTTTTGTTGCATAGGATTAATGGATAAGTTGATTTATGTAAATCCAGAACCCAAGTGCCACTCATGTAGAGTAAACTTTTTTTGTGCAATCCTTCATAAACCCAAAGGGATAGTTTACTGAAAATGTTGTCATAATTTACTCACCTTCAATGAGATATGTTGAAGAATGTTTGTAACCAAGCAGATTTGAGGCACCATTGACTTCCCTATAGGAAATAACTAATATAATAGAAGTGAATGGTGCTTCAGATCAGTTTGGTTATTAACATTGTTTTTAAATATCTTTAATTATGTTCAGTATAATTTCTTTATAAATTTTGGTTCATTTTTCCGTTAACTTTCCCTTTAACATATCAGTATAGTGATTAATTTTTTTTGTTCAACGCAGCCTGTATAAAACTAAGTAAAAAAAAGTGTGCGAGTACTAATAACCGTATAATAATTTTGTAATTTAAAGTAACTGTTCTGTAATTATATGCATTAGAAAAACAATTTCGCTTTGATCAAAATGATTGCTCTGCCGTGTATTGAGCAATCCAGCCAAGTTAGCATACTGAGCACACTCCCCTATATGTATTCGTCTTTAAATAGCTTTGGAAACTGTGCATGTTTCTTTTATTTACATCTGAAGTAACCAATTTACTACAATTAGTCAAACTGTAAGTGTAAGGAATGCAGGCACAGTGCACTCGTTCATCTGTTCAAGACAACTTGTGTAGTTTTTTATTGCTATTTCTACACTTATTATAATAGCAGTGCATGTCAGACCCAACCCTACATTATGAAAATTAAATGTAAGCCCAAGCAGTATTGCATGATTCTTTGCCTTTCATCAAAGAATGTAAACTTAATTTCTTCCAATTAAACTATCAAACAATCTCTCTCACCTTCCCTTTCTTCCTTCAACACGTCGTCCGATTTCTGCAGGGTCACCACCCGCATCCAATCAGCGATTCCCGATGAATTAGTGTGACTGATCCATTTATGGCTAGTTGTCAAGGCTTGATCGATCACACTTCCATGTCACTTAGCTTTTCTGGCAAGTGCCCTTTTGAAATGTGCCAAGCCTTCTAAAGCTTCATTAACAGCTTTTTATGAGTTACCGGTTCCTTTTTCCTGCCATTCTTCTGTAAGTTATTAGACAGTATCTGTCCGGTGGTCTTTCCGTGAACCGTGCTACTGGCAGAGGCCAGAACTGTCATCGCATCTCACACGCAATCTCGTAGATGAGATGACATATTTCGGCAGCGACCTCATAACTGCCATTTCTTAGCACAGAAATCCATTGTCGGAGCGCCAGAGAAGGGCAGAGGTGATAGATATGAGGTATGCCGTGCACCCCCGAGTCACCACGAGCCGCAGCTAGTGGCTTATCTGTTATTAAAGTGCCCTCAACCTGAACTGGAGGGATCAGGACATGGGCAAACAAAGGTACAGAGAAAGACTCCATCCAAAAGGCACTTGGTACAGTATTGGTTGAGCAGTTTGTCTGAAAAGGTGCTGAGTGGAGGCACAATGGGAACAGACCGAGGCTGTGGTCAGATGGGGTTATGAATGCGGTGGAATTGAGGCAGTGCTCAGAGACTTTTCATCTTCTGTCTTGGAAAGCTGCCATGGATCTATCTCTGCATCTTAAATTTGACTAGCTCTGCCTGAGAGGAGATCATTGTTTCTGCTTTTTTCTTCTCTGTCTGTCTTTCTACCTCTCGTTCTTTCCTTCGGAGCTAGCTTGATGTGTCCTGCAAGGGATATGTGA
Organism: Paramisgurnus dabryanus; assembly: GCF_030506205.2. Lineage (NCBI taxonomy): Eukaryota > Metazoa > Chordata > Actinopteri > Cypriniformes > Cobitidae > Paramisgurnus > Paramisgurnus dabryanus. The sequence continues at coordinate 20,414,128 of NC_133360.1, read as the reverse complement.
GGGTTTTTAATGAATCTTAAAAGCCAACGAGCATCAGTCAATGACAGCCTTGAGCCTGCACTTGAGATCAGACCCACCTGACAGTGGGAAAGTGGAGAAGAAGGTTACAGTCTGCATACAGAACAGGAACAACTCGGAGAAAGAATCTGTATTGTGGTTTTATAGACAGATGCTGTTGCAACAGTTAGTGGTTTGTTTTCTTCTGTATACTCGTATCTAAGGGTACGATGGCATCTAGATGCAAGTAGGCAGTGAGAGGGACGACAACCTGGTGAAAACTGAGAGAACAAGAGTGGGAATGTCACCGCCCCTTCCCACAACAGGTGGGCTTTATCCAGAAAGCGAGGGTAAAACAATGGCCCTCTTTCTGTACTCTATTTACCATCCTTCTCTTTACTTCCTTGTCAAATCTTTGGTACGTTTTCCCACCATATCCACCTTCCCGGGCACCTTATGTGACAATCTCTTATCAGGGAGAGCTTCTAATTGTGCTATTATTTTCCTATTTGTTATCTCACCCCTTCAGTGACATGAGAATCCCAGAAGCTGTGGAATGTGGCCTGTTTTCACCTTGTTTATATCCAATCTTTGATTAGATTTGCGTGCAAGTGGTCAAGTGATCAAGTGATACGTCTATATGCGATGTAAGTCAAACTTCTGATGCGCCCAGTCTCTCGATACTTCGTTGCCTCTGGCATTTAAGCAAATCATGAGAACAGGTTCCTAATCATGACATCACAGTGATAAAACGAAGATTTAAAAAAAATGCAGTAATCCCATACATTGCTTCAAGGCGAGTCAAACAGAGGTCTCTAACTAAGAACTAGAGCAACAGAGGCTTGCCAAAGTGATGTAAACTCTCGAGGGGTGTGAAAGCGAACGTATTGATGTGAAATGGAGCTGACGCTAGAAACAAATTAAAATATCCCATTGCCAGATGGGGATGGTGAACTAAGGGGCCATATTTATATCATGGGTGTGAGAAGCACCACGGGGAAACAGCTTCATTGCCACTTTTGCCCAGTTTGTATCCTCTGGGAAATAGCCTAAAAGGATGGCGATGATTAGCGATTCAATTTAAGTAGCCGTCGGTCAATGCGGCCGTCCAGAAGGAGACGGTTGTTGATGCTCCCTTTCCATCAAAACAGGTTGGCGATCGAAATCTCAGGGGATGAGAGTTCTCTTCCTTGGTTAATTAAGCAGGCAATTTATCACTGTTCTTACTTATTCATAAATCTTCCCTTCGATTTAAGATGGCTCGGTCTGAAGAGGCTAGCTAAGTAGGGGAGCACTTAAGAGCAATCTATAGTTCAACACTGGACACTGGATAATTAATCAAGATGCTACAGTACAAAGATACTTATTATTAAAGCGTATCAAAAACGTATTTTTTGTACTATTAGCTTTTATGCCACTTTTATTAACATAGTACAGTACTTGAAATGCCACAGTTAAGCATTTCAAGTGAGCTAGCCACTTGTAGACAAAAATATATATAAGTTTTTATCACAATGCTTGAGTAAGCGCATATAAACTACCTCACTCCTGATTTAAGCATTCAAAAGTAAGTTAAAGCAAAGATGCCTAGGAAAAAAATAAATCTTTGGTTGTCACCATGAACCATCCACACTTACCAGTCCTGAGGTTGTCAAGTAAAAAAAGAAAAGGTTGATTCATGCATCCGTAAACACATACTGTATGGTCACCCCTTCAGTGATGGAACTTCAGTACAGCTGACGTATCTCCATGAGTAATCTGAGGTTCAGTCCACACCCTGTGGTTCTTTTGATGAACGCTTACATGTTCAACTCATCCTGTTTGGAGACCACCAAGAGATGTAACCTACCTGAAACGCGTAGGTTCGCTTAAAGGTTCCAGGCAGTCAAGGTGTGGTTAGAAGGTCTGTAATTATAACTGAGGCCACCAGGTCTTCATGACGAAACGTCTTTGTGTGGGTTTAGTATACGTAGTACACGAAGGAGAACGTTCCCAAACTTCTTATTATCTCTGTACCTGTCAATTGTGTCTCCCAGCACCTGTAGTTCCCTAATTGAAAGCTGTTATCATAAAAATTGTCTTTGTGCCGCCTTTGCCATCTGTGCGGTTTGTTTCCAAGGCATTTGACATTACTGCAAACAGACTACTGCTTGTACATATATACCACATTATTGGTGCCGTTTATTGCTTAACTGTTGGTTCAGTGCAGACACTGTCAAAACACTGTGTTTGACTTATCAGTCAATGATTGACTCTAGATTGTGCTAACCCTCCATGTCACCTGCACCACAGAAGTGATGTATTTCTCATCTCTCATGCACCATACCTGTTGACCCACCTCTATTATCTCATGAGACCATTCACCTTGGTTTCCCCATTGGCACCACTGTCCTCACACATAATAGTTGTGCTATGTTTTACTGCCACAATTCCAGCTATGCATGCGTTTGGCACATATTTTATGTATTTATATCAAATTCTGTCTGTGTCTCATAAGTTTCATAATCTTATGGTGAGACCGGGGAACTCATTGATTTCAATCTTTGACATGACCTTACTCAGTCAATATTAAAGATATCAAGGTTATATTTTCACAGAATGATCTTTAAATTACTTAGGATGACTTTGTTTTCACAGACATGCCAAACATTATAATGCCAATGAATGATGATGATTATGAATGATAAAGCTAGCAACAGCTTCACCCCGATCGGATGGATATGATAATTCTGATGTCATTTTTGCTTTGTATTCCCAAGTCTAAGCCCTGACCACTTTGGCAATACAAATGTTGCATTATTTGTCACAATTATTTCACCCATCTCATGCCTCCTCCATCTCAAACCCCCCTCTGCCTTCTCACCAGGCCATCTACAGAGACCCATAAATCAATGGAGCTCAGTAGCCTGTCGGGGGTTTACGTCTGTTGGGGGTATTGGTGGCCCGAGCTCCCCAGCCGTTGGCTTTAGTTACACATCAATGAAGGGTGAATAATACATTAGTCAGCCCCTGACAGTACAGCTCTACTCAGTCAGGCAGACGGACTCTCCCCTGGCCCTTCATCAGCGCATCTGTGCTTTAATAAGCCTCTGGAGATCTACCTCGTCTTGGCCTACCTGATTTACTTACTGTGTATGCAAATATTATGATATTTTAATGCTCGCTATGGGGGGTTAAGCAGAAGCTTGTATATAGAGATGGAGTATGAATAGCATGTAACGGAAAGAGCCTATGTATGCGCTTTGTCCAGGTTTAGAGCATCAGGTGACGACCCAGGCATAAGTGCTCAAAGTAGCCTTCTCTACAGTCTCATCCAGAAACGTTTAGGTGACACAAAACGTGCACACTCTTCCTCCAAATATACCATGTTTTTTTTATTTAATTGTTTGGAGACACCTAAACCCCTGGCCATATGGGGCACCCTAGAATTGGATGTCAGACGTTCTATCAACCTTCTCCAGCGTAATTGCCCAGAAATGAACTTCCATCGCTAATACCTTCTGTCACAATCTGCGAGTCAATTTGCAGTAAGTGAAACACTTAAGTGCATGATCGCCAGCAACCCAGACACCCATGTGTGTCCTAATCAGGCAGTTGTTGCCGTTTTAATCAACAGCCAGAAGTCAGGGGTGGAGCCTGCTTATGATCGGACGGTCACGTCTTGCAAACAAATTACTCTCGTGACTGTCTGGCGTACAGTCTGCCAGCCTGTGCGTCTGTGTGCCGAAAAACCATTTAAAGAGGTCTAACAAGTCAAGTTATTACCGCAGCCAAGTGCGAGATTAATTAACTGAACGGGAATTAAGAAGGAGGCAGACAAGATCTTGCAGGCCAGCGTGGGGAGAATCATAACCAACTGAAATGTATTTGCTGCAGCCATACGGGAATGGGCAGGAAAGCTACTAGTTATGAACTTCAAATAGCCAATTTGTAGATAGTGAATGATTTTCCTGTAATGTTTTAGCAGCGCAAAGGTCATCAGTTAGATTCCCAAGGAATACCAATACAAATGTACCCTATGTTATGCATAAATAAAAGACTTTCCAGGACAAACATCGCACGTAGATCCAAAAAGGTTGTATATATTATACATGTACATCCAGCGTTGTGCTCAGTTGTGAGATCGTTTCAAATTTGCTTAGCGTGTGCCATATTTTTGAGGTTTATTTGAAGATCCCAAGTGTGTGGCCAGAAGGGGCCTTTGATCTATACGAAACCATAAAAGAATGAAAGTATAAATGATAGTCTTCTTTTCACTCAGGAAAGTGACAAACCCACCTAACCACGCATAAGTCACCGGTCGCATTCAGAGCTCCTGCGTAGGCGTGTATTTGTATTTGTGCGTGTATTTGTCGGCTCAACAGTCACAAAAGCCCTACCCAACCGCATTCCTGCCAGTTACTGCCTTACCTTTCTTTGTTGTTGCGTCCCTGACCTGAATCAGATAATGATAATGATCGAGCAGGTAAACATTAACAACCAGCTCTGGGTTTAATGAGCTAACGTGAGACGAGGCAGTCGAAGAAACCTGCGCCGCCTCGGGCTAGTCTGTCACATGTGGCAAGAAATGTAAAAAGAGTTAGACCAAAGAACTTCAGATAATAACTGCGGTGAGCTGAAACCATTAGACATGTTTTTTTTTTGTTCGAGCAGGTAAACCGCAACATATCCTGATAATTAGCATGCAGCGTGACAGCTTAAAATGAGGTATAGATTTGTCTTCGGCAGGGGTTGCCAGTGCTTACATGTGATGGCGGTTGGGAAGTTAGCGTGGTTCTCAAAAAATGAAAAGGAACCTCAGTGTCTGACCCAGACTGTATTTGAAACGCCATGAAGCGATGGAAAGCCACTGGCACGCTGGAAATGTGGACCACATAAGTCTAGTTGCTGCCGACGAACGGCTCTCCTGTGATGCGAAGCAGAAATCTCATATTATATTTAACAGTCATTAGAGGTTACTGTATGTTTGTGTGGTAAAATGATATTGTATATTTGGCTGATGACTATATCAAGGGCAACTTTACCTAATATCCATCCAACCAATGATTCTTTGATTATGCACACTGTAAAAAAAAAAAAAGAGTTGGAACAACTTAAAAAAACTACTTAAAAAAAAACTACTTTTTTCGGTGTTACCAATTTAAGTATTTTTTTAAGTTGATCCAACTTTCACTTTTTACAATCCAACAATGCCAAAGAAGAACCATTTTTGGTTGTCTAAAGAGTCTTTAAAGTTGGGATGCACCGATATATCGGCCTATAATCTGCATTTTCTCCCACCTTTGTTGAAGAGTGTATTCTGCTCAGATCTTTTATTTTTAAGGTGCGACTAGTTGTCCAAGATTGATTAGTGAGGTCAACTAGTTGAATATTGATTTTTTGCACTTTAATTAGCGTCCTGTGCTTTATTGCACACGTTCGACACCTCCAGCTGACATCCCTGTTCACTCACTCACATTTCGTGCATGCACATATTGATCATAAAGAGTAATGTCACGCCTCTGACATCATCCCCGATGTCTCCCTCCACAAACATCTTGTCTAAAGGTAAAACAGAAGCATTTCAAGAACTGCCATACTCTGAAGTACCTCCTTAGTGTTATACCATGGCAAACACCTTCCAGTGGTCCCCGGGGATAATGCCATTACCATATATTTAGCCTGGATGTCTGCTGGCTGCCTCAGCAGAGGTATAATGAATGTGTCAAAGGGAGGCAAATACGGCATGCAGGCTGCTGGAAAGATGGAGATGAGTCCCTGGACAGCATCTAGAGCAGACAGTTCTTCTCTGCAGCTGACAGGCAAGGCCAGTGGGCAGCTTGGTGCCAAAATACCTTTATAATGAACCCGGAATAGAGCAACGGGTAAGTCACGAGTAGTTCCTAGCCTGTTCCTGGCTTTGACTACAAAACACAATGGGCTAAGAGGGAATAAAGAGGTATTTCCAAAAACAGCATTTCTAGATCTTTGATCCTCTGCAAGGATATATTTTGTTTTTTATTATTACTGTTTTAAAAGTAGATAATGATGATGGCTCACACTAGTGGTGGATTCCATCTTACCAGTGCAGTGTTTGGAAGGTGTTTCTGTATCAACAGCCAGAAAAAACAGTTAGATGTTAGAGAGCACCCACCCTATTGTTTAAAAACAGAGTAAAACGTATAAAGTGTACCAAAAAAGAACTTGGGCACCTAGGTCACACTTTAAAATGTATGAACATTTATGCATTAAATAAAATAAATAAGAATTATGTTAATATGTCTAGCCATTTTGTAATTACTACCAAGTGATTCTAATGTGTTTTTTGGTGGATGACACACAGGTGTTCAAGCAAACTAACCACATGTGATTAATTTACTAAGCCTAAATATGCTTTGTCTTAATTTTAAACCATCTTTTGTTTTAATTTTGGAAACAAAAAAATCACAAGCGTGACTGTGTTATCGGTACACTGCAAAAATGACTTTCTTACTTAGTATTTTTGTCTTGTTTTCAGTAAAAATATCTAAAAATTCTTAAATTAAGATGTATTTTCTTGATGAGAAAATAGGAAAATAAGTCTAGTTTTCTAGACAAAAAATATCAACTTTAAAGCAAGCAAAAAATCTGCCAATGGAATAAGACATTTTTTCTTGAAATAAGTTTACTTTTTTTCATAAACACTTAATTTAAGAAAATTTTTCTTATTCCATTGGTAGATTTTTGCTTGTTTTAAGCACAAATTCGCTTACATTTTATATTTTTGTCTTAAAACTAGACTTATTTTTCTAGGTCATTTTTCTCAATCTTAATTTAAGATTTTTTTTAGATATTTTTACTAAAAACAAGGCAAAAATACTTAGTAAGAAAGTCATTTTTTAAAGTATAACACTTCACAATTAGATTGTATTTGTTAACATTAGTTAATGCGTTAGCTTACATGAACTAACAATGAGCAATATCGTTTCTCAGCATTTCTTTGTTATTATTAGTTAATGTTAATGCAATTGGTCTTGTAAGTTCATTGTGCATTAACAGTTATATCTTTTGATATTAAATTGGAGTGGCGGTTTAAGTGGCAGTTAAGACTAATCCTAGACTAAAATTAATGTAAGAGCTGTCCAAACTGAAAACAACTTGCATTGACATTTTAAAATACATCAGTGGCCCTTGTTTTGCCTCAAAATGCACACAAGTAATGTTTTTAGTAAGTCGTGTTTGTTTAAACTAGTTATATTTCCTAAATAAACTAAGGCCTAGTCTTGGTTTAAAATAATCCCTGTTTGGGAAACTACCCCAATGTGTCTAGATACTTTTAAGGGGCACTGTATCATGTTTACGCACCCTTTTATTTGACATAAAATCGCACATCCATATTGATGCTCTACATACATTCGTTCTGTTTCATAAATCACGCCAATGTCCTCCAGTCTTTTGTGATTTATGTAAAGAACATCGGTACAGTTCATAGCAGGTTGTTGGTACCAGGTGCCAGATTTTGCAACGTAGGTTGACTGAGATCTGACTTGTGGGTAACGACGCATTGAACTCTATTGAGCGTGGCGCCATCTTTTAGGCAGTTTCAAACATTGGCATTGGCAGACTTGCATTCCTGGCAGTTTGTTACAGCCAGAGTAGAATTTCAACCAGAATGAGAAAATCAATCAAAACATAGTTATCGTGATTATAGCCTTTTAATGTCTTTCATTTGTGTAGAAGATGTGTTTGACAATTGGTTAAAATGTGCTTGCCAACGTAGGATTCCACACGCTCGCCGGATTGCAATTTTCTTAATTTATTCCAAAAATGCATTGATGGTCATGATTATTTTTCAGTTCTTTATTTTAAAAGTTGTAAATGCATACCTGAGGCTGCACACTTTCAAAAATCTGATCATATTAAACATGCCCTATATATAAACTATATAACGTACATAGCTCAAATGGTAGGGCAGTGCATTAGCAATCCAACTGTCATGGGTTTGACCCCCAAAGAACACACATATGTAGCTTGAATAAGTCACTTTGAATAAAATGATTCACATTTATTCATACTTACAAGTTATACATTTCATCATTATGTATGTTCCTTGGTATTGAACCCTGATTCTGTTTTCACTGCTTTTCACAACGCTCTACCACTGAGCTACTGGAATGCCTGCCAAAATCATCTGCCATGTAAATGAAATGTAAAATCAACCTTGCATGACTTTAACTTTGGCTTTATTTTACAATTTACACAAATAGCAATGCTTACAAATGCAAAAATCTCACATCATAACCTTGAGACTTTGTTATTTCTCTAAACCTATTTTTACTTGAGTTTCTGTAGAAATCTCAATGTTGGAAAGGTCATGTCAGTCATTTCTTGCAAAACTTAATGTGTAGAACATAAAGTAAGTTGGTTCTGTTTTATTAGTTCCTTATTGCTATGACCTTAAGTGACCTGCATACTTAAAAGAGTCAAACTGTCCCACCACCTTTTCTACAACTTCCTCTGCCCCCTCTCCCTGTAAACCTGTTTAGCTATGACTGCTTAAATTTTAGGGATTTCATCTGTATTTATTGTAGCTGGGTGTGCTTCCCGGGGACAGTAATGGAGACCTCGGAAGTGTGATAGACAGACGTAGGAAGAGAGAAGGGTTTTTAAAGGAATAGGGGAATGGGGGAGAATAAAGTGGATGGAAAGGTTATAATCAGCGAGGCCTGTCAAAATACTTCCTGTTGACTGATATAGCATTGGACGCTGGGGAGAGCAGTCAAGAGATTGTAGGTGTGAGTGAAACTTAAAAAAGAAGAGAGATAGAAACCTAGAAGCCTACAGTTTTAAAATCTACACTTAATATGATGCTACTGCATACTTCTATTTTTGTTATCTAAGTTTTAATGTTTAAAAAAGGCAGAAAGCATCAAAAAATAAGCAGGTAGTGCTTTAGCATTGACGTTTATTGTGTGTGAAACTCTTTATTGCGATCATTGTACAACAAACAAAAAGTCAAAGAGAAACGTAGACACAAAGAAACCTCCAATGCTTAGATCTTCTGAACAATATCACGACCATGAATATGATGGTGGGGTGTATCTTGTAATCACATGTTCTGACTCACACTGTATATTACTTCGGCTGTCATTTTGGGCTCAGGAAACCACAAACATCGCATCATAAAAGTCCAGCTGTCTTTCTCTCTGATCTGCAAACACTATCATTAAATGTTGCGTAGCGATACCCAGCACATCAACGGTGCTGAATACGTCAACGTTTTCAGTGTTTCGAATGAAGGAACTGTGAACAAAGCTTATGCTTGTTTGCCTAGTGGCTACACACTTATTCCTCTCTACAAGAAAATATAAAAGCACTATAATTGATGATATTCTTGTAGCGATGCGAGTCGAACGGTCGCCTCTCATCCAGTGTCGGATCAACGATATCGGATGTGTTAGCTAAAGCGCTCATTAATAGCTGATGGTGCTTTATCTCCATCTCAAAGCATCTTGTGTCCTGTCTAGCCACAACAGTGTAACTGATGTGCTGCATTGTGACTATTTGACTAAGCGCTTCTGAGGACATGCAGTGAATTCATAGGAATCGACCACAATACATTGCAACCGTTGGGTGAAGTGGGTGCTGGGAAGGTCTCCTTGGGTTAAACAGATGACATGATCCCTCGGCTTTCTTTAGGAGCTCTCTTACATGGGCATGCTAGCTAGGACACACACTTAGCCACTCAGAGCACATACTTGCAAGGACACCTGGTTAGCAGACAGTTGCCCCGGGGGCTGCCTGTTCATTAGATTGACTCTGCTCTGTAATTAAAGGCCTTGGAAAAAGAAAGATAATAGAAAGAATGAAAAAGGGGTGGGTTGGAGGTGAAATGTCCTTTTCTCTGGCAGACCACGGACAGAGTACAGGGTTCGCAGGCGTCTCTTTGCAGTCGTACGCATCGGACAGGCTTTTAATATTCATCTCGGTCGCAGTATGAACCCTGCAAGCTCGTTTATGGGCTGTCTGGGAGTGTGGCTGCTACATCTGATTCCATGTGATCAAAGAGAACATGCTCATTTTCCAAAGTCCCCCGATGATGGCAGCTTCAAAATCAGGCCCCCTAAGACTCGTAGTCCCGCAGTCTTCTAAAGTCCTGAAGATCTAATTAACACAACAAACAAAAATGTAGCCGCGTACTTATGCTCTTTGTCGCCTTGGTGTCCCGCGCTGTCAACATAACTAGCATTGATACTGTTAGTGGTTCGAGAAAATTATCATAAGTGATACTAAAATTTATTTTAAGAATCACTAGCAGCTCATAAATGTCCTACATAGGAAATAAAGCTTATACTGTGCTTTTGTGTCAGTTGTGGCGTTACAAATCTTTCAAAACCTGTAATTACAAGTTGATCGAATCTAACTTTAAGTCATCGGAAACTCGCATCATTACTTCGATAGCATTGACAGTGGACCTTGTTAGTACACAAAAGGTCGAGAGAAAGAGAGAGAGAGAGTGACAGCCATTGTGCTCTGACTGACGGCAAGTGGACGGATTGGGATTAGGAGTCTCCTTTCATGGAATTCCCATGGAGGATTCAGAGTGTTGGAGATCCAGCCACCTACATCAAGAACCGTCGACCAATTAGAGATTGAACGCCAACTCGCCAAAAGCAACCCTCTCTTCTAATCACCACACTCCAGCGTTGCACAAAAGCCCGAGCGGCTCACCACATTTCAATTTAAATAGAATCCCCCCTCCTTCTTCCCTCCGACCTCTTTCAGGGTCTTCCCCTCTCCCCATGACCCCCCCAAACACACACTTTATTTCGGCTTCAAGTAACCCCCCAAGAGCCAATAAAAGCTGTAACAAAAGCGTATACAGAGCAATCAGTCTAATAGCTTTAATAAGTTTAATGCAGTTTTTTCCCCATGCTGTTGACACATCTCTGTGTTGGGTGGCAAAACAGAGCTCAAGTGTTTGGAGACAGACAGAGTGTCGCTTTTTACGTTTTGCCATGTGTTGCCTCCCATTCGCGGAAAGACATTTAGTTTTCAAGTCAATAGAAATTTTGAATATGAGGATGTAAATCAGAATACAGAATAATTTTGAATAAAAAAAATGTTTAGGTAAAAATATGAAAGCGAGGCATAAATGGTGATTTAGTTATTCAGAATTATTAAAAGAATCAGAATAAACAATTCTTATAATAAGTGATATAGTTCATTGCCCTTCTGCAAGGTTTGTTTATTTTCCAAGCAATGTGTTAATATAATACAACATGTTATCAGCTCATCCAATCAGAAAATTCATATACCAAATTCTGTTCAGTCGAATCTACTTTTCCATCCTTTTTTTTTGTTATTTTGCAGGTCTGCTCACGGTTCCTAACCTCTAAACAATTTAAACTAAAAGAAATGGCTCGAGCTGAAAACAGTTGGGCTGAAATCCTGTGGTAATCTCTCACCTGTCTGCCCACACGGCCCTTAGTCAGTTTCTAAATCCAGTGCACATTCTTTGTATCAATAGACATGGTTTTGTTCACATACTCTTCTTTTTCAGAAAGATTCCTCACTGGAACAAAAGCATATTTTAAGGCGCTTGTAAATGCACAGAATGAATGCGCATGTGTGTGTTGTTCCTGAGAAAAAGTATTCATCTATTATTAAGCCTGCTCTGTCATTAGCGGATTAGAATGTAAAGTATGACCTTTCTTAAATAAATATGTGTGTGTGTGTCTGCGAGTGTGTTTTAACATGCAACTCTGAGAATTCGCCGTTGAGTATGTTTATATGATGTGTTCAGTGTATCAACCAGAAACAATGAATAATCGTTTCATCATTTACTCATGTTTTCATATTTCCGTTTTAGTTTTCTAAACATTCGGCTACAAAATCATCAATCATTTTCTCGACAGTCAAATATTTACATTTCCTAGTAAAACTTTACAGGGAAGTTTACTGTTTACTACAAGGCTGTTTAAATGCAGTTTTAACGTTATGTTAAAGGATTAGTCCATTTTCTTAAAAACTATCCAGATCATTTACTCACCACCATGTCATCCAAAATGTTGATGTCTTTCTTTGTTCAGTTGAGAAGAAATTATGTTTTTTGAGGAAAACATTCCAGGATTTTTCACATTTTAATGGACTTTAATGGACCCCAACACTTAACACAACACTTAACAGTTTTTTTCAATGGAGTTTTAAAGGACTCAAAACGATCCCAAACGAGGCATAAGGGTCTTATCTAGCGAAACAATTGTCATTTTTGACACAAAAAATAAAAAATATGCACTTTTAAACCACAACTTCTTGTCTATATCCGGTCGTGATGCGTCAGCGTGACCTCACGCAAAACGCCATCACGTCAAGAGGTCCCGGATGATGTATGCGAAACTACGCCCCAATGTTTACAAGTGTGGAAAAAGAGGACCGTTCCAACGTTGTTGTATGAGGAATGATACTTATTAATGTCTTTTTGTCAGTTTATTGTTTAAAATGGTCTGCAAATGTGCGTTTCATATATGTAACACGTGACCTTTCTACGTCACTATGCAATTACTTGAGGTCGCGCTGGCTCGTCGCACAGCTGGAGGAAGAAGAGAAGTTGTGGTTTAAAAGTGCATATTTTTTATTTTTCTTGTCAATAATGACAATTGTTTCGCTAGATAAGACCCTTATGCCTCGTTTGGGATCGTTTTGAGTCCTTTGAAACTCCGTTGAAAAAAACTGTTAAGTGTTGAGTTAAGTGTTTAGTGTTGGGGTCCATTAAAGTCCATTAACATGAGAAAAAAAACAGGAATCTTTTCCTCAAAAAACATAATTTCTTCACGACTGAACAAAGAAAGAAATTAACATTTTGGATGACATGGTGGTGAGTAAATGATCTGGATTTTTTTTAAGAAAATGGACTAATCCTTTAAGCTTAATTGATTACTAGTTGTTAAAAATAAGTTGTATACACTAATGAATAATACTATACATTGATATTTGCATGTACAATTTAAAGTTATGACTTATCTATTACGCATTGTATAATATTGTTTAAATATTGTTGAAATTACGAAACTATTGCAAACATTCGTGATACACATATGGCAATTTTTCTCAATAACTAAATATTTAATATTTCAAAAAAAAAAATATTGATGTGAAACATGTATGTTGTAAAAATATGTAGTTTTTTAGTTGTTAAAATATATTTCATTATTCTTCAAATAGATTTTGCCTACTTAAAGAATGATTGATACGTACATCGCATAATTAAGCAAGTATTTTTTTAAGCTTATTGCGCTTTTCTTTATTATTGTGCATCTTTATTGTGAAATTAATTAAGTCATGTATAATTTTACCATATGTCCCATATCATTTTACACAATTAATAAACAGACACAGCACAGTGTGTTTTGTTTATTTGCAATTGTATTTGTTTACCGTTTTACATATACTCCAGTTTTACAATTTAAACATAGTTAAGTAGACTTGGTAGGTAATTTATGCATCAGTCTCAAAGGTTCCACCTCACTAACTCATGTTTATGTCCTCGGGTTAATGGTTTAAAGTTGAACTATTCTCAATTCTCAAACACTGTTTACTAGTAAAGAAAAGCTGTCCATGCGTTATGCAAAAAAAAAAGATTTTTCTCAAAGCTTGTTTGTGGACTCGCCCATCGGGTTTCTACAGGACCCTGCCAGCCTGGCTTTGAAAAATACCCATAATTCCCAGTTTTTCCTCGAATGAAAAACAGGAAATAAACCCTGTAGCTCAAACAAAACTTTCCCTGTTTGAAGCGATGGAGCCATTTTAACTGAGGCAAAAATCAACCGTGGGTCACAATGGAGTCACCGTACCGTCGTCATCTCCGTGCTGAAGCGTGAATGAATCGTGGCATTGAGGGTGCGGCCTCTCGTACCCCTGACTGTGACAGACCGGGGTGAGGGGTGGGTCACCCTCTGCTGTGTTCTCGTATTGAGCCAGGACTGCTTCCTCATCTAAAAGCGCGCTCGGTCGACACAATGCTCAGCTTTGCTGTTTTCAGTGCAGCTTACAAAATGCAAACAAAACAGAAGCCCTCAGAACACTCTGAGTCAGTCGCCGCATGCACCGCGAATGTTCCCCCATTTCACTGAGTCAGAACCGAGACTCTTACAAACACACGCTCACTTTTCCTCTGTTTTCCCTTTTTCTTGCATTTTATTCGCCCCAGTACCTGTGTGCCAGCTTTTTGTCAGCATGAAGTGAATGCTGGCGGCTGAAAAAGAAGTCTCTTTTTCAACTATGAAAGCTTTCAAAAAGTGCTTTAAAATGTCAGCGTGTCTATCTGTCAATGACAGAATACGACAGTCCCAATACAGTGCATGCCATTGGTGACATTCAAAAAAACATCAATAGTTTAACTTAAAATCAGACTGTGTTAGAAACATCTCATGCACCCCCAATAAGCGTGGCCGCATGCTTCAAGCGATTTGCATGTATTTATTTAGCAGCCGCAATTATCCAAAGCAAATTTTCTGTGTCGCTGACAGACATATGCTATATACTGTAAAGTATTGTGCATAACTTTACATAAGTTTGACGTTTAAAGCTGCATTTAACCAAAAGATGTCTTTTGTTATGTGTTAGCAAAATGACCGATTGACCATCGGCTGTGTTTGGCTGTAATCTCGGACGAATCGGGACGGATTAGCGTTACGCTACATATGCGATGTGTTCACATTTCTGACTGACTGCTTCACAGTTTGGTTTGTGCAAGGCACAAAGTGTTTACACTAAGTGTGGTCCGCTTGTAAGAGGATTACCTGAGACGGATGTTAACTCTACACTTAAAAAAAAAAAACTGTATCCCAGCTGTCATTGGGGCAGTACCCTTTAATAAGGTCCTCTATATGTACCATTAGGTACAAATATGAACCTCTGAGGTACTTTACTTTTTAAAAGGGTTTAAATAAATGGGGTCGGTCCACCGTTCATTTTGAGAACAGAAGTACAAAGTTATAAAAGTACTTTCTAGTACTATCTAGAGGTGTGATTTTTTTATTTAAAACAATCTCACGTATTTCTCTAAAACAAAGAAGCATAGTGCAGTTGTATCAAACAGCTATAAATAAACAGCCCAAGCAGGTGGCAGGAAGTAAAATGGTTGTCTCAATGTGTTTGTAGTCTATGCTGAATGAGGGTGCTTTCATTATAATAAAGACAGAGAACTGCACATATGGCCGGTGGGAAGAAAATTGAAGAACAAAGCAAAACAGACAGACAGAGCATATTGGGTATTGAGGAAATTGTGCAGATCTTCCTTTGTGACTTTTTATGGTGTCATTCCAGAGCTCCTTTGCTCCGTTATATATCCTCTTGAGTTTTACGGCTGCTAGCTTAAGGGATGTTTTGTGTTCATGTACGTTCTGGGAGGGGGAGAAGGTTGCCTTTCAAAAACACTTAGCTTTTCTTTCCCGCCCCGCAAATACACGCTTAATTAAATCTAATTAGAGGAGGGCTGTCATAAATCTTTGACAATGCCTTCTGGATCACCCACAAAGCTGTTTTCCCTTTCCACCATCTTTTCAATGCTGATTAGCATGATAGTGTTTCTCTGTTCCTGGGCCCATGAATGTACCGCAATACATTAATATCTATTAGCCATATGGAGAGTGACAGTTATGTGCTGCTTTGGTCCTGCAAAGTGTGAAATCAATTCTTTCCAATGTTTTTTATTTGATTTCATTCGATCAATTTGTAGTATTTGATCAGCTCAGTGAATCTTTGCTGTTTGTCCGCAGAAACACTGATGGACACCAAATGGGCCACGACCGAACTCGCCTGGACTTCGCATCCTGAAACTGGGGTGAGTTGCTATTTTTATGTGTTTATTTTTAATCAAAATAATGTATGAATGATACATCTCTCATATAAAGCATCTAACTGGATCGTCACATTATTATACATATAATATGTATAATGCTAGTACATAAATATAATTTAAACTATCAAGTGGCTGAGTTACAGTACAGTGTGTGAAACACAGGAAGCTCTGAGTTGAATCAGATAAAGTCAAATCCCAGATCAGATTTCACCCCAGTCTCAAATTCATTCTCCGGAAGTAAAATTTATGCCCGTAAGCTTTTGAACGAAACAAAGATAACTATCTTTGTAACTTTGTCGACACTGTTATTCTATAATACTCATTTTCCTCATATTCATCCAGCATTCTCTATCTCACCTCTATTCCTCAAATTCTAAACTTTAGGGTGCTGCATGCGCCCCATTCCTGCCCTCCGCCTGCACCGTCCCAGCTGTTGCGCACACCCCTCCCTAAAACCTTTACTTCCGAGTAACTTAGCACCAATGCAAGAGGCACAAGAGCAGACCCGGTGACACAAATCGGTCAGAATCTCACCTTCCCCGTCCATATATTATTCTTGTAAATATCCCTCCCCGCTGCCATTAAAGCACTAAAACTCCCACTAACACAATGGGTCACAGCACAGCCCACTTTGCACCCTAACAGATGCTTGCATTCAGCCAGGCTCTTTTCCTTCTGCACCCCGTCATGCACATGGCAATACATTACACCCGCCCGCCCCACTGTATTTTCGGACAGACAGGGAAATGTGGCACCAGTGAGGCATTTTCGTAAATTTCCCTGTGTTCTGGCAGTTTTATTTTTGGTCTCCCCACTGGGACAAATCTCACGTAAACACTCTGGTTACATTTCAAATCTCAAAATGATAAGAAATGCTTTACATAAAGGAAATGAAACCTATTCCCATTTTTGCATGTGACACTTTTTGAAAAATATAAAAGAAATATGCATACAAATGTATACAGGGTCAGAAATAAAAATTCCTAGCTACTAGGGGCGGTACCCTTTAAAAATTACAAAGAGTTAATATTAGCACCTCAGAGGTACATAATGGTACCAAAGGTATACATATCTGTACCTAAATGGTACATATTAGGACATTTTTAAAGGGTTCTGCTCCCGTGACCGCTTGGGACCATTTATAGTAGTAGGCCTATTTTTTTTATAGCAACACATTTTTTATTTCTTTAACTTTGGGGTGAAATAAAGTCCAGGCGGGTTGTTGACAGGTTTTGTGAAAATCACCTACAGGCTTAATTGGCACAGCTACCCTCCACATCCTTTGTTTCTATGTGTGACACAAATTTGATGGGTATGTCGTGGCAAGAAAACTGCAACGGGAACTGTGCCCAGATGATAATAAAAGTGGGGGCAAAAACTTGGAATAAATCCCGCGCTGGTTCAGCATTTCTTTTTATTCTTCTTATTTAATCTGCCTCTACAAGTCATTAGTCAGGCAACTGTAACGGGAGCCATAAACACAGATAAGTACAGTGTGTGCATTAAGACCGTAAAGGCAAAATAAACACGCTGACCCGTTATTGCTTAAACATACCGATTGGCTGATTACCCAAAGATCAACAAACCAAGACAGGGAGCACTAATGGACTATATATATTTATATAATCTGCATTAACCATCGTCCTACAGCATCTCCATCTAAAAGAAAATTCATGACCTCTCTTTTAGTCACGGCAAAAAATAAGGATTGTGTACTGTAACTATTTATCATGACGGAGAACTGAACCTCTTTTCCACATCCTATTTAACACATTAATCTTCTAAAGAGGAAAGTTCGCTGTTAGGTAGCGCTGTTCTGTAATCCCCTGAGTCGTGGAAAGCGGCCCGATGTGTGGGGCCGCCTCCTCAGCTCCCGTCCCTCAGCAATTTATTCCATGGAAGTAAATGCCCATTTACACCTCATTCTTTCTTGTGTCCCATTGACCTGGTGCAGGTTATTGATCCCCGCACCCTGGGCTCAGAGAGGCCGTGATAAAGCAGAGATTTTTGAAAGCTCTGTCTGCCTCCGGCCCCTGGGGCCGCAGGGATGAATGGCCTGTCCGCACAACATCCATTTTGCTGTGTTAATTAAAGCCTTCACCTCGACACAAATGCTGTTATACTATGGACAACAAATCTCTGGATGCCGTGCTAAGTTTTCTTTATTGGCTAGTTCGTTCACTCGCTTGTAACTCGACAGTGCCTTGAAGTTCTCGTTGTTCCTTTGCCAAACTGCAAGTCATTGTTTAAGCATTACGTTTGTAAAAACTTTAAATACTTATTTGTTTTTGTTTTTTCACTATGTTTGTCTTTGTATGTTAGCCTCACTTTCAGTCCATTGGTAGCAGTATTGCATCACCTCTTATTTGCATAAAGTTAAATTCCTCTCATTGCATTGCTAATGAGTCACTCATGTCAGCTAAAATCACAACTCTTGTTAACAACAGATTCCTTTCCTTTAGGATACTGTAAAAAAAAACAATTAGCGTAAATTACCCCTAGCTTTCATTTTGTAAGAGGACACTCTGCATTTTTTTAATGCCACAATGGAAAAAGCTCACCTAGAAATATTTTTTATTTCACTATTAGTAAACATTTTCTTTTAATTCTGGTATATAGAGGAAACAATTCAGTTAGCGTATCGGATTAAACGTTGCTCCACATGAATACAATTTAATCATGATGGTGTAATTGAACGGTAATTGATTG
Source organism: Paramisgurnus dabryanus (assembly GCF_030506205.2). Classification (NCBI taxonomy): domain Eukaryota; kingdom Metazoa; phylum Chordata; class Actinopteri; order Cypriniformes; family Cobitidae; genus Paramisgurnus; species Paramisgurnus dabryanus. The sequence goes on along the minus strand of NC_133360.1, from coordinate 20,395,602 downwards.
TGAAGTGATACAGAGAGAGCACTCCGCACTCAAGGTAGGAGGTAAACATCCACTCGTTGTTTTGTTTGATGGCGCTCTGACACTCCACGGTAATTTTGATAAATATGCCAGGTGGCTTTTCTCATTGAACTGGTGAATGCAGATGAAAGACCGTTGCTCTGGTTTCCGCTTAATGGTGCTATGCACGTGTGTAATTGAAAGCGCACAAACCAAAAAGCACAAAATTTAATTTCCCCTCTCTTTAATCCACCCTATTCACTCTTTCTCTGCGTGTTCCCTCTGTTATATTGTTTCTTGAGCTCTGTTCATGTAGTGTGTGAAACTGTAGCTAAGAATGAGCGATTTATTCCCCGCAGTACCTCTGTGCTGCATAACACTTCAGAACTTAACTTCCAAAGCCCTGGATAACATCGGAATGAGAATGGTTTAATTTAAAAGACTGGCAATAAAATGTATTGTATTGTACTACTGTATAGATAAAACACTTGTTATTGCCATTGTGCAAGGAGAATTCTTGAATGCAGGATATAATAAATGCAAAAGGTGACCTTATATGTAGTTGCATATCTCTGACTTACAATGTTCCCTCTTTGTTGTTTATCTCTTTTACCTTATTTCACAGTGGGAAGAAGTAAGCGGTTACGACGATGCCATGAATCCCATTCGAACATACCAAGTGTGCAATGTTCGTGAGCTCAACCAGAACAACTGGCTTCGCAGTGACTTCATTCCTCGTAAGGATGTTCTCCGTGTGTACGTTGAGATGAAATTCACAGTACGAGACTGCAATAGTATTCCCAACATTCCGGGATCCTGTAAAGAGACCTTCAATTTGTTTTACTACGAATCCGATTCGGATTCGGCCACGGCCACCAGTCCATTTTGGATGGAGAACCCTTACGTTAAGGTGGACACCATTGCTCCTGATGAGAGCTTTTCTATGTTGGAATCCGGCCGGGTCAATACAAAGATTCGTAGCTTTGGTCCCCTCTCCAAGGCTGGTTTCTACCTGGCTTTCCAAGACTTGGGCGCATGCATGTCTTTAATCTCTGTCCGGGTGTTTTACAAGAAGTGTTCCACAACTATTGCCAATTTCGCAGTCTTCCCTGAGACAGCAACAGGCGCTGAAGCCACCTCACTAGTCATTGCCCCGGGCACCTGTGTACATAATGCTCTCGAAGTGTCCGTCCCTCTCAAACTCTACTGCAATGGAGATGGAGAATGGATGGTTCCTGTGGGTTCCTGCACGTGCATGGCCGGGTTTGAACCTGCAGTTAAGGATACACAGTGTCAAGGTGAGTGCTGATATGTGTGTTTTTGTGTTTTAGTATCACATTAAGCCACGTGGACAAATCATCCTATTTTTATTGAGGACGTTTGGCCTAACAGCATATTCGGTTTCCAATCTCGATTTAGTAAGAGCAAACCAATAAATAAGTAAAACAGTCCGTATGTCTATTAGAGTGGAACATTTTGCTGAGAGAAAAGGAGTGGGTCTTGACAAAAAAACATATCAGGTTCAGACTGAGATGAATTAGGCTGGCGTGTAACATAGCCACGGTGAAAGTGAGCAGAGCGGACAGTGGGAGGTCAGGGGTCAAATGGAGAGCCGGGAGTGAGAGGAGACCAGGAATCGATTTTCGGACGAAGGGCAAGGGCTGCCGTGAAACATTAATGAAGAGCATGAGACGGAGAGAGAAAAGTAAGCCTGACAGATAAGGCACGAGATGTTAAAGGTCACAACGAGACAGTTGGTTCCAACACATTAGAAGAACTACAAAGACTGAAGAGTAAACCTCTGGGGTAAAGAACTAAATTAAATGAGCTTAATGTGTATGTTAAAAATGGATGATTATTAGTGGCAGTTCATGTGACAACCATGACTTTCTTTTTGAGGAGATGTGTGCTATTACTTTTTAAAGTGCCTAAAAACTGATGGACGGTCATTTACAGAGACCCAATCAGTGTGCTATTTTGACTTTAGCCAGTAAGCAGCAACCAAGGAACCACATGACAGAATACTAAAAACACTGTCCTGGCAACCAGCCACAACACAAGATTTGCTGGAACAAGTGCCACTCTTAGTTTATTCAGGAATTGTAAATATCTAGTTGTCAATCTAATGAAAGGCTTTACCACTGCAGACAATTACACATTAGGCATATGTATACCTGCTGGGGAAAGTGTGCAGTCCTTGGAAATCTGCTTTCTGATGTATAGTCAAAAACCCATTTGTTTGCTTGTGGCGGCTCAAGGTGAAAGCCCTGGCGGCTGAGCCCTGATAAAACGTTCTCTAATCAAGCCAACCCGGAAACTAAAGAAGGAATAAATCTTTGTCAACTCTCTCTCTCTCTCTCTCTCTCTCTCTCTCTCTCTGTCGCCTTCATCTGAAGGCCATTGGTCTCATTAATACTCTGCCAGAGTACAGTTAGGACATTCACATGAATATTAATCGTGAAAACTCTTTCTTTCCCCAGCGCTCCATATTTCCCCTCTTCGTTGCGTCTGACTTCCAATTTGAGCACAAATTCTAATCACTCCCTTAAGCTCTGTGTTCTGTGCTCAATGAGGGAGGCAGCGGGGAAGGTTTGGGCAATAGAGTATGAGCAATAGAGAAACCGCAGAAAGATTTGCATTTCTTTTGGGTTTTTTACCTCTCGGCTTTCTCGCTCTGTCAGTGGCGCTGCTAGAGGAAGGTGAGGATGAAAGAAAAGGGCTGACGACTTCTTACCTTCTTGAAAACGATTAATCAGCACTTTCAACCCTTCAGAAAACAGCCTGACTTTTTTTTTTGAGCGGCCTTTCAAGCTAGATTTGTCTCTCGAAGACTCTTGTACATTTGAAATATGAGGAAAAACACGTAGGCTCATTAATCTCCAAAGCGATGCTTTACGTAATAAACTTATTCGCTGGGCTTACGCTCTTTTATCTTTATCTCTGTGTGAATCATTTCCGAAGTTCCTTCTTCACTACCTACTACACCTCCGGGCACCTTTGATTAATGTTTGAACAAATAAGCCCCTGGTTAACTGAGTTAACACAGTTTCACTGCTCTAATGGAGCCCTGTGTCAATATTGCTCATTCTGAGAAGGTGACCTCAGAAACATTGCAGTGGTTTGCTCTGCTTTGCACGCTATCAGTCGGGAAACCAGATGTTCAAACCTACCCCTTAAAAACCCAACAGGTTTTATTTGCCATTTTCAACCCTCACAGGCTTCTGATAAAACGGCTGGAAACTGGCGTCATACTCGACCCCTGCTGTTAATAAACATCAACTTGGCTCTTTGATCACTTAACAACAGAGTTTGGGTGACATTCACAGTGGAAAGATCACAGTGGCATTGTGCACCCATCTACCTTTATCAGATGTGCGGTACAATGTGTACACAAGCTCTGTAAAGGGTGGCTGAGCTTCACAAAGGCCAAAGACCTGTGAATGACACACTAATCTTTGTATTTATAAGATAAACGCTCGCACTTTCTCTTGTACCCTCTGATACGCTTTGTTTAACTTGGAGAAACGTTTCCTGTGGTACAGCATCAACATTCGCCGTGTTTGAGTATTGATCGAAGAAGTTCATTTTGAAAAGTGCCAGTGTTTGGAACTGAGAGCCATGTGTTTGTAATTGAAGTTGTCAGTTAGCATATGCGTGTGGGGGTTTATGGGCCAAAGTACGTTGTTGGAACTCGTCTAGCCATGAGGGGGTTATTTCCCCAGAGAAAAGCAACATCAAATTAACGTTGCCAAACAAATGTGACCCGTCACGGAAACCAGGGACTCAAGTCGGCAGCACAAGTTTCGAGAAAATGAGAAACAAAGTTTTTTTTTCGAAATTTGTGATTTTCGTTTTATTGCAGAATCTGTTAGTTGAGATCACGAAGAAGCCTCTCCATGTTTGAGATAGCAGTTTTTGTATATTTAAACGCGTACATTTTGCGGTTAAAATAGGCTTGTTTTTCCGGAGATTCTAGCGTGCAGCGGGGGGCGTCATTGTCTGTGTGTATATTTACATACTGTATAAGCTTGTGTTTTCGCCTCCGCCCCCAAAGGGAACAGCGTGACTACTAAATAAGGATAGTTCGCCCAAAAATGAAAATAATGTAAGTAATGACTCACCCTTATGTCGTTCTAAACTCGGAAGACCTCCGTTCATCTTCGGAACACAGTTTAAGATGTTTTATCGTTAGATTTAGTCCGAGAGCTTTCTATCCCCTTCATTGAAAAGCTATGTATGGTTTCCATGTCCAGAAAGTTAATAAAAACATCATCAAAGTAGTCCATGTGACATCAGTGGGTCAGTAAGATTGTGTTGATGCATCGAAAATATAGTTTGGTCCAAAAATAGCAGAATTACGACTTTATTCAGCATTGTCTTCTCTTCCGGCTCGAGCGTGAAGTCACGTGACTGTTGTGACGCGCTGCCCTGTTCCTCAGATATGTTTGCTAAGTTTTTTTTTTTTTTTTTTTCAAACTTATAGCCTGCGTCTCCACAGACTGTTAAGCTCGGGCGCACAAAACAAAAGAAAAATAAAAGAAGCTGGGGCGGAACAAATAACAGTCAGCCGCATCGTACGTCAGCCGCGTCACTGACTTTATGCGGCGCCGCAGTCGGAAGACGTCAAAGTACCGCGAGAGCTCTTCAAGAAATCTTACGGAGTAGTTTAATTTCGACTCGCTCTCGCGGTACTTTGACGTCATCTGTATGTCAGTTCTTGCAGCGCAGCATGAGTCCAAACACACAGAAGTTACACAGATATCGTTGTATTCTTCATATAATTGGCTACATGTTTTGTCTATCAATATTTTCCATGAAGTCATTGGCTGATGGAGGAACGAGCGAGCCATTATTAACCTCTCTAAAGGATGTCACGTTTTCGACGGCGCTGTTTGGATGATCTATTATACTACTTCCCTATTTTAAATACAAACTTTGAAGGCGGGTTCATGTGTTTAACGGAGTGTAAGCTCATATACCCTTACATGTTACGATTTAAATAGTCTTCAGATTATATATTATATTGTATTACCAGACATTCATGCGAAATCTGATGTAAACAATCTATATTTCACGGATTATACGCATTTGTGGACAAATATGGGCATTGGATAATCTGAAACAGACTGGATTCGACTTGTGATCCCCACAAAGGTAAAAGAGTCATGTTTATTTTTGCGGGTTGTCATTTGGTCATAAAATACTACATATGATGCTAGAACATCTCAAAAAGGGTTTTACAGGGGGCATGGCTTAGCTAAATGAGATGTAAATGAGCCCTATTGTCTCCCCCAGCTGAAAAGAAGAGTCCCTTTCGTCTCGATTTTCTCGGTTTGAGTATTTCTGAGTTCCTATATTCAAATGGCCACAACTTCTCCAAATCTTATCAGATTTCCATGTGTTACACATCGTTGGAAAGCTTAGAAACTGCACTTTCAGAATCTGTGAATAACTCAAAATGCTCAGATCCGACTTGTGTCCCTACTTTCCGTGACTGGTCACAAATACGTAAGCAAAAACCTGTGTGCCTTCATACTTCACAATGCCAAGTTTGTAAGAATCAAGATGGAAAGCATTAGCAGGCAAGAGTTGAGCAGAAAGATCACAATCGCCTTTCCGTAATTCCTATTTAAAACATCTAACTATTGCAAGTTCCAGAGAAATATTTCCAACCTTTCATGTTTAAGATCAATTTAGGGTTCCTGAACAGTTTTATAGTAAACCAAAATATTTTACAGTGTTGAATATTTTGTTAAAAATTGTTTTTATTATCTTGTTAGCTTGCAGTCCAGGCACGTTTAAGTCCAAGCAGGGTGAAGGTTTCTGCACCCCATGCCCACCCAACAGTAGAACAAGTTCTGGAGCCGCCAGCATTTGTTCATGCAGGAACGGCTACTATCGGGCAGACAATGATTCACCTGACTCGGGATGTACTAGTAAGTTATTCCCGACTCAATACTCAACTTCACTCTCCACGACTTCATCCGACCACAAGCTGTGCTGTTGTATTCCCATTTCTTCACAAAAAATATAATTTGTACATTCTAAAATTATACGATTTATTTATTTATCACTTAGTCAGGGTTCATTTATTTTATGTTATGTAATTCCTCATTCACAAGTCGAACAGATTTTGGGATTATTTTGGATCATTTCTTTCTCTTCTGCTTTATATAATTCTTTATGATGTCAGCACTCAGAACAGATGCATTCCAAAATGCCTTCCTATGTAAACATTACTGCTATATCTTGCTTTTTTCTATCTTAAAATATGCAGTGCAAGTAGGAGAAGCATGGTTTTGCTTTGTAAATCAGTATTATTTTTGTTAAATAAAAAGAAAAAAACTTTATCCAGCCAAATATAATTATTTATTATGCACTCATATATTTTGTAGATAACAATGGCAACGTTTTTTCTTTTTCTAGCCGTGCCCTCAGGTCCACGCAGTGTCATCTCCAGTGTGAACGAGACATCGCTGGTGCTCGAATGGAGCGAGCCTCGTGACCAAGGAGGAAGAGATGACCTTCTCTACAACGTAATCTGTAAGAAGTGTCTGCCCGAGCGCGGTACCTGCACACGATGTGATGACAATGTGGACATCTCTCCCCGGCACCTTGGCCTGACCGTGAGACACGTTACTGTCAGAAACCTACAGGCTCACACCCAGTACAGCTTTGAGATTCAGGCTGTCAATGGAGTCTCCAACAAGAGTCCCTACACACCCCAGTTTGCATCTGTTAACATCACCACTAACCAAGCTGGTAAGTTTACTGGGTTTCCTTGCTGGAAATACATTTTAAGATGGTAGCTGGTATGGTCCAAGCTGATCATTTGTTGGTTGACCTGTTGTGGTACAAAAACCACTTTATGCAGATAGCAACTGGTTTGTAAGATGGTGTAGAATAGGGGTGCCCAATCCTGCTCCTGGATATCTACTGTCCTGCAAAGTTCAGCTCCAACCCAAATCAAATACACCTGAAGAAGCTTATCAATGTCTTCAGGATCAGTTGAAAATGGAAGGCATGTGTGTTTGATTAGAGTTGGACCTGAATTGCGCACGATAGTCGATCGCCAGGAGCAGGATTGGGCACCACTGGTCTAGAAGGTTGGACTAGCTAATGATCATCTTAAACCAAGTACAATGCTGCAAAAAAGATATACCAACTTTAGCTAGATTTTTCAATAGCATATAACACACATTTTCTTCCATGTATGCCTTTAAAAAAGGATTTTGAAAGACTCACTTTCTTTTTATTTTCTCTGGCTTGAAATAGCAAAGCATAATGGGGTCATTTAGGACACTTCCAACCCACAACACTTCACTTTAGAGTCAGACCTCATCCATGCATCAATGCTCCACTACCATGCTCAATAGTTAAGAAATTCTAAAGCGAGCTGGGTTAGCGAGATGTGAAGATGCATTAATCTTTGTAGAGACGGCCTCTTATTGTATGATCCAGGTTTGAATTGAGCACTGGAATTCTCCAAATCACACAGTCTTAGCTATGCATACATTTAACCCATTTAATCCTAAACACAGGATGCTAGCACCCAGCTGCAAGAATGTTTGCTATCAGGGATTGTCCAAAGGCATTGAAATTTGACACGGGCCACTGTTACGCCTAGGTCAACCATAGGGTGACACGTTCGCCCACATAGAAGGCCACCCCCGTGGTTCCACAACTCTGCCCAGATTATCTGGTGATTCTCCCAGGGCTTTCCTTGAATATTCATCCACCTTTTAAGACAAAAAATAAATATGGGCCACCAGCTCAAGGGGCGTCATGGTTACTTCCACTGTCTCCGCAGGATGAGGCCCCTTAATCCTGGGGTGAGAGCAAGCAGGCGGGCTGCACAGGGAGCATTGTCTTCTGGGTGAGCCTTTTTTGAGCGAAGCCTGTGTTGGGAGGTTGATAGTAGGTTGGGGGAAAGTGGGCTTTAGATGGGGATGGACAAAAAGAAGACAGAATGATAAAAAACTAGAAGCAAAGGATCAAAGAACCGGACCTGGGGATTAAAATGCTTTTAACAAGTAAGGAAGAGAGACGCAGGCAAGAAAGTAAGGAATGAGATGTTGAGAGGTACTGTAGTGTGTGAACAGGACGTGATAAAATCAGAAACCCGAGATGCCAGCAGCAGGTCTGGGGACAAATGAGGACAGTTTCAGATTATGTAAAACTAGGTGCTAAGATAGGTGAGGTTTCCCAGAAGCGTGCACAGAAGCGTAACGCTATTCATTTCAACATAAAATCACAAAGATAGATTATCATCGATTTTTATTAAAGCGATGCAGTAACACAAGTGCACAAATAATTTTTCATATACTTTACCCTCATTGCTATAACTTAAATGTTGTTGGCTCCTTTATGATAAATTGATAAAAAAATTCCTATGACATTCCTCATTTGTAAGTCACTTTGGTTAAAAGCTACATCTGCTGAGTGATTAAATGTAAATGAGTTTTCTCCCTCATTACAGTAATAAGAATTTGGGAGAGAAATGTGCTACATTTTAATGGCCTGAAATATGCAAAATACTATTTGTAGTTTACTTTATGGTTAAAGTATTATCCGGACATATTCTAGGTTTTGTGCATTTTGAGTAATAAGCCATAACAAATGGGAGTGGTTGTAGGTATGTGCGGTACAACACATAGTATTTACATAGTATAGTAAACTAAGTAATGTGTACTGGATCTGCCAGATACTAAGCCTTCCGGTTTGTCTGTCATGGCACCTTTCACATGGGAATAGGGATGCATCGATACCGATACTGGTATCGGGTATCGGCCTCGATACCACATTTTCTAAAGTACTCGTACTCGTTAAAAGTCCCCCGATACCAGGGATCGATACCAAGGTCTGAGAAATGTCTATGTTTGAGTGGCGTGTAAGGGGTTAATGCCTCTTGTGTTGTCCAAAGAGGCAGAGTTTACAACAAACTGGAAAACTAGTCACTTGTTTTTTTGTTAAATTATATGACTAAAGCTGTTACCTGTAAATTTGAATCATGTTTTTTTATTAAGTACTCAGTATCGGTATCGGCAAGTACTGAAATGCAAGTACTCGTACTCGTACTCGTATTCAAAAAAAGTGGTATCGGCGCATCCCTACATGGGAATTAAGAATCTTTTCTGTAGTTGAAGAGGCATGGGGCCCTGAAAGGTTCCAAGACCGAGAGCCGCCTCTGTCTGATGCTTACACTTCAAAGCAGGTCTTTGGTAATCCAGAATTTGATCACAATCTGAATGTGAAAAATTGGAATTTCAGCTTTCATTAAAATAGGATTTCTCCTATTTTCCCCCACATAGCTCCATCTGCAGTTCCTACAGTCCACCTGATGGGGGCCTCAGCCAACACTATGAGTCTCTCCTGGCTCCCTCCTGAAAAACCAAACGGCATCATCTTGGATTACGAGATTAAATACCATGAGAAGGTAAGAGCCATTGTACGTCAATGAAGCGAAGGGCATTCCATCACAATTCCACCACTGTCATTCTTTGCTCTATATATAATCGTTCATCCTGACAACAGCGCCAGCCCTTCCTCTCTCTTTCTCTCCTGTATCCTAACACTTTTCTCCATCACTCATTTTCCGATTCGACTCCCTCTTTTGAGCGCTGATACAGCGAGCAGTCGGTGCTTGGCAGGGATGGAGGCAGGAGATTTGCATAGAGGAGAAGAAAGGGCCCTGCATATCTGCTGCGTGTTTGATGTGTTGTACTGACAGATTAAACCAGAGCTGCCAGAGGCTTGTGGGTACTGGCTGGTTTTATATGGCTTGTTTTATCACTCTTCCCGCAGGACCAGGGAGAAGCTATTGCCCACACAATGACTGCCCAACGCAGCTCAGCGCGCATTGAGGGTTTGAAGCCCGGCACACCGTATGTTGTGCAGGTTCGGGCACGAACAGTGGCTGGGTATGGACGATACAGCAGCCCTTCTGACTTTAACACCAACCACCAGGGTGTGTAAAACATATATTTTCTCGTTACTATTTTTAATCTCGATTACATTACATTATAAAACTATTAATGAATTTGAAAAATAATGTACACTTTACCTGAACACATGCCATATGTCTGTGGGTTTCTTTACATGCATATAGCCGAATCAGACAAGACTATACAGGAACAGTTGCCGCTTATTGTGGGCTCTCTGACGGCTGGCCTGGTCTTCATCATTGTTGTTGTTGTCATTGCAATAGTCTGTCTCAGGTAAGGAGTTCAACTTTTAATTTAGCTTTATTAAAATGAATGAATATTTGCTGTGAAATCCACAATGAAACAACACACAAATCACGCATAATGCTTTTTATCTATGTATTAAGCCTCAATTAGATCTATTGTACAAATTATGTGATTTCAACCATTTTATTTCTAGGTTGATAGTTATTTTTGATCTTGCACATTATAGCCACTGGTCTTCAATTTACATGTGCCCTACATTGCAATTCTGCAGTATCTATCTTGTGTATCACTGGCACTCTCCATCTTGTGGCCATCTTCCCATTGCCACCGTTGAGGGGAAAACAGATGTTTATTTATACCCTTATCATGTAGAAATTCTTCATTTCCACCCTCTTTCTTTCTAATCAGCGCAGTGTGTCACAGTATCTTAACTTGCCTGCAATTGCAATTGAAAAAAAATGTAGGCCTTGGCATATTCCGGAACCGCATTTGAATTGGAAATGAGATACAAATTACCAGCGGGTATTATTGGCCCGGTTACTAGTTAGACAACAAAGGAACCATATTAACATGTACTAGAAAGGGGGCTGGGTTTGTTGAAATTGCACTGCATTTAATAGGCTGATGTGGAAAATGTGTCGGAAAAGGAATTAAGAGACTAGAAATAGAAATTTCTTAACATACAACAAAAACAGGGCAGCTTAGACTGCTACTTTGATAATTTTTTTTAGGTTTTTCTTAGCTGTCTATTCAGTCAAATAAAGTGACAAGCATCTCTAGAGGCTGAATCTGTTGTTCTCTTAATTTTCACATCATACTCCTTCTTTAATTGACCTCAATATTATGTCCCTGAAGGAGTTGGCTAGGAAACACAAAAGTCCCATCAAAATGCTTATTTTGCTAGTTTGCAAGAAGCCATCACTGAATTTATCATTTTTACCTTTTGTTAACAGGAAGCAACGCAATGGATCAGAATCGGAATACACTGAGAAACTGCAACAATACAGTAAGTCTCTAGAGATTTTACCCACCGTATACTGACTTTTTATGCAGAATGCTTTTTATATTTTGTATAATGGCAGTGTAATTCATACGGCTATTCAAACTATTGAATCCCCAATAGTCACTCCGGGAATGAAGGTCTACATTGACCCCTTCACCTACGAGGACCCAAATGAGGCCATCCGCGAGTTTGCCAAAGAAATTGACGTTTCCTGTGTGAAAATCGAGGAGGTCATTGGCGCAGGTAACCAACAACACAAGCTCCTGAGCAACAGGGGGAAGACAGCTAGGCACACCCTGGCCATACCTTTAGAGGACTTCACTTCAAGCGGTACTTAAATCCCCTCAACCCGCTCCAAAAACCAACCCCTTAAGCACCTTATCGACGTCTCTAACAGCTTTACTTACAAGATGGAGCTTTTGAGGTTATCTTCAGAGCTATCTATAGAGCTGCCATTCCTGCACTGCCCTCTGTAAACTTACCAGGCTTGGTGGTACCTACCAGACAACTAATTGTCCTAATGATCTGTTAACCTCTCCGTTCATGGTGCTCCTTCCTCCCCTGGAGACAACTTGCTTTGTTTTACCTAGATTTTGTCATGAGTTATGGAATATAACGATTCCTAAGCATTTAAAACAAAAAACAGCGGGATTTTTATTCAGTAAACCTTGAGGAGCCCCATGCCAGACTACAACAAAAATGTCTTTTAACATCTAGCACTGCTACCTAAACCCATTGCTTTCTAGCTTCATAAAGTGATAAAACCCTACCATGTCCTTCCCCAACCCCTCCTAACCTCTGTCTTCTGTGCACCCTTTTACACATCTGCCTAGATCATAGACACAAGCCAACCAACACCCCCAAGCTTCTCTCCCCACCTACTTTCACCCCTACTATCCTCTCTTCCTCCAGACGCTAAGATTCCCTCTTCCTGCCCTTTGCCCCTTCCTTCTTTGCCTTACCTCTCCCATTTCCTTTCCTATACAACAAACCCCAACAGCCCTCCAACAGCCTTTGCCATTAAAGCATTTCTGACCCCCTGCCCCTTCCCCCACCCCCTGGATACACTCCAATAGCATTACCTTTAGCCCTGGCTTCTCTTGCTGTCTCCCCCTGCTTCCCCCGGCTCCTTGATTCTAACCAATAACTCTCCCTCTTCCCTTTCTCTCCCACACTCCTCCACTTTTTCCTTCTCTCTCTCTCCACTCCACTGTTTCTTTCTCTTTCTTGTCTGTCTACTGCTCATATAGGAGAGTTTGGAGAAGTATGCCGCGGGCGTCTGAAGCTCCCTGGGCGTCGTGAGATTATTGTTGCCATCAAGACTCTGAAGGCAGGCTACACCGACCGTCAAAGGAGAGACTTCCTGAGTGAGGCCAGCATTATGGGTCAATTTGACCATCCCAACATTATACGCTTAGAAGGGGTGGTGACCAAGAGCCGGCCAGTCATGATTGTCACTGAATTCATGGAGAATGGAGCGCTGGATTCCTTTCTCCGGGTGAGAGATGCTGACCAAAATACTAATGTTATAGTAATAATTGATTCATGGATTTCTATAGCCGGATATTGTGAAGATGCGAGTAGTACTTCATAAGGAATAATCTACTTCAGAAAATAAATACATCGCAATACAAGTTTCTGTTTTATAATAGAAAGTGATGTTCTCACCTATCCACTTGAAACAAATGTCCTAAACCTTTGAATAGCTATGACAGATAGTGTAGCTGTGACATTCAAAAATGAATCAGTTGCTTGATGAGTCACATCCTGAAATGTTAAAAACACATTGACAATGTTGAGGGAAGGCTTTGTTATGAATGAGTCTGTGATTCCTCCATTCTCTCTCCAACAGCTAAATGATGGCCAGTTCACTGTCATCCAGCTGGTCGGTATGTTAAGAGGCATTGCAGCTGGCATGAAATACCTGTCCGATATGAACTATGTGCACCGTGACCTGGCAGCTCGTAACATCCTAGTTAACAGCAACCTAGTGTGCAAGGTGTCCGATTTTGGCCTTTCTCGCTTTTTGGAGGATGATCCCACGGACCCCACGTACACCAGCTCATTGGTCAGCAATAATTTCATGTCATAATATTTATAGCATTTAAAAATGACTAGCCACTAAGGTTAAAAATCTCTGTATATGCTTTTACCTGTAGGGAGGAAAGATCCCAATTCGCTGGACAGCTCCTGAAGCCATTGCTTACAGGAAGTTCACCTCAGCTAGTGACGTGTGGAGCTACGGGATCGTCATGTGGGAGGTGATGTCATACGGCGAGCGTCCATACTGGGACATGAGTAATCAAGATGTAAGTTATTATTTATTCTCGCCTATGCATAACAGATGGGTCACGATGGTCAAATAGTCCAACAAGTGCCATAGTTGATTATTAAGGTTGACTAGTTGTGCTTTAGCTAATACAATTTCCTTTTTGTTTCATAGGTGATTAATGCAGTCGAGCAGGACTACAGGCTACCTCCACCCATGGACTGCCCTACTGCCTTGCACCAACTCATGTTAGACTGCTGGGTTAAAGAAAGAAACTTGAGACCCAAGTTCTCCCAGATAGTCAACACCCTGGACAAACTTATTCGCAATGCCGCCAGCCTTAAGGTGGTCACCAGCACACATTCTGGGTAAGGGCATGCATACTTAATAGTTGTTTATATTAATCTGTGAGATAAGGTATTTAGGGAACACACAAACCAATAAAATTTGCTATTAAGACAGCACAAGTTACTTTGGATGGTCTCTCCATATCATAAATGGAATTGTTAGCTTGCTAGCATGTTAACTTCTCAACTAAATAAGCTGTATTAATAGTCTGTTGACTTTGTGAGCTTGGCTCTGCAATTTCAGAATCAATGGAATAGACCAAATTCACAGAGGCATTTGAATTAGGAGCCAATTGATTTCGGTTCATTCTCAATTGACAAACTATAATGTAAGATGGGAAACTCTGGAATTATGGAAATTAAGATGACCATCAGTCAATAAAACACAGGGCGTTCGATCGATTTGCCTACGATGCTTGCGTTGGTCTACACTTATTATAGCCTTCTCTGTTTAAGGAATTTAATCATATAAACTACCTTCTACGTAGCAAACTGACTGTTAATGACAGATGTCAGACACTATATAGCTGGATTTGCTAATTGATCACCTTTTTTGCACAGGATTGATTATTTCAGTGTAATAGACAGTAATTGTAAAAGGCATACGGTTAGGATGTGAATTTTAATAGGGATTTGACCCACCTCAGGGCATCTGCTCTTGGGTCGTATGTCCTGAGGGAGGGCTGCTAACAATGGGGAACTAGAGGGAGCCACTGCGTCTGCTCTCTGTAAAGATCAGAGGATAAAGGAAGATTAATTAGTTAATGTAATGCAAAGGCAGGAATTGTTTTAATTAGCCAGTAACGAGATTTTAAAAGGGCCAATGGAGAGGTGGCCCTCCTGCCAGGTGCAATGAAAGAAGAGTGATGTGTGATGCATTCCCTTACTATACTGGGATGGTTTTGCCACAATCCACATTGAAAAAACAGTAACATTCTCTTGTACTTGAGTTAAAGGTTGTGCACAGATCCTCACCATTTGGTGTCCCTGTACAGCTTTTCCATGTTGCATCACGCCCAACATCCCGAAAAGGCCAATTTTTATTTAATTACAGTCAATTTTAGTCAAAAATTCTAGTTAATTTTTTTCGGTGTATGCAATGGTCCATGTACAGTGTGCATGACGCAATTTTCATCATTAGAAGAGTGCACGCGTACTGTACGCACACCGGCAGATTTTTGAAACCCTGCGTACATTGTATGCATAGGTCGCCAAATGCGCCTACAGGAGAATGTAGTATGTAGCCCAGAAGATGCATTCCATTTTGTCGCAATGCGCATGCGTCGACCATCTGTGTACACATCAAAACTGTGCAAGGCTGTGCGTTCGTTCATGTAAAAAAAACTGACTATATTCCGGGCTTAAGATGTGAGAGCCAGGTCAGCTCTAACAATGCTCTATTAAGAAAAGTTGCCTTTCAGGTTAATGACCACAAACCCTTCAGCCCTAAAGGCATGGGCTTATTAAAAATCACTCTTCCCATCCATCTACAGACCTTTTCGTCAATAGAGGCTCTGTTCGGTTCTTATTAACTTTTTTCTTCTGCTTTTAATTGTTAATTAATCTAATGCCATCTAAAGACAGGGAAGTTCAGCAGAGCAGAGAGCTTGAAGACAGCAGGGTATTTGCGCTCAAGACTTTGCCCTACTGTAACCACTGTCCAAATTCACTGTTGGTTAATACGACCCAAATCTGGGCATAGATCAAGTGTGTGGCTGGTTCCATTAACTGCTTAAACTGGTCCTACAAGTCAGTCATCTAATTTTGTTATTGAAGACTGGTCATAAGTCAGTGACATAAAAAGCTAGATTGATAGAAGGCTGATAAGCCTTAACTAGCCGCTAGCTGGTCAGACTAGTTCTTTATGCTTTTTAAAAGTTATACTTTAAGTTGATTAACCCAACTAGGACATGTTTCTTGATCAACATCATTGTTGATCTTGGAATAACAGTCTTAGCAACCAATCAAATATCTGGGACTTAAACAACACTCACGTCACCCAGTTATTTACCTTTGATTTCAGATCAGGGCTAGAATCATACCTATTGTTGTATTCCAGTAATGTTGATCCACCTTCTTGTCCTATGTAGATATATTACATGTTGCGTTTAAGCAAACAGTGTGTTTGTAATATTGAACTTGAACAATACACTTCAAGCAATTCATCAAAAGTTCATATGGTTGCTCTTTCACACCAATCCACACCCACTAAACCTCACACCGAGGAGCACCCAAAGCTTCTTTGAAGTTCTCTCAGACAGGCCTCTGCATGTCTCCAGCCAGTAAGCCACAGTGGCAGGTTCAGGCCCTACGGCAATGAGAGGTGGTGGTGGGGGGTTTGGGGGTGAGGTTTCGGTGGTGGAGGCCTGGCGTGACCTAACCCTCTCTCTCTCTTTTTATCTCCACTCCTCTCTTTTTCTGTAGGGCCTCCCAGCCTCTTCTTGACCGCTGTGTGCCTGACTACACCACCTTCACCACTGTGGGCGACTGGCTGGACGCCATCAAGATGAGCCGTTACCGTGACAACTTCCTAAATGCTGGTTTCGCTTCCTTTGACCTGGTAGCCCAGATGACTTCAGAGTGAGTGGCTAGTCATCAGTTTAAATTGTTCTCTTTATGAGGTGTTTCTAAATCTGGTTGTCATAAACAAATGAGTACCGTCCACTCCAGTAACTGACGAGAGAATGATGACATGAACTCCATTGCTTCGCTCCCATTGGTAGTCGCTCCTGAAATTCGGTCATCATTTGCATAAAGTTAAACTTTTCTAAACTTTCTCGCGTCACTGGACATGCCAATTCGGTCGCAAACTGTCACTTTTCCCCTCGTGTCCCCGGAAGTAACCAAGCTTCAATTTAAATGAATGAGATTGCGTCAATCTGCTACTTCTGGTCGCTGCTGTCTGAATGGGGTGTAAGTGTCTAATTAAAAGCGTCTAAATGTCTTCAGGATAACTTGAGCATTATTATACAAATGGAACTGAATAGCTTTGTTATAGGGATTCATATGACAACAAGTCTGAGAAAAATGAGAAATGCAATATTTTAGTTATTAGCAAATGTCAATGATACCGCTTTTTGAGCATGCGATTATTCTTCTCATCTTGTGCTTTTAATTCACTCACATTTCATTCACGGAAAATGTCATGAACAAAGAACTTTCCAAAGGTCACTGTCCAAAAACGAAATCCAGGATTTGTAAGTCTGTTAAATGTCTAGGCAGATGTGAAGCAGTTAAGATCAAATAAACTAATAAGGAAAAATATTATAAATTCATCATGCCCATTAAAGTGTAATAAAGGATGGAAGCAGGGGTAATTTGTTTCAATTTGGCAACTTGACAGGAAGACCAGTCGGTGCTTTTCTCCTGCTCTTAATGACTAGTAATTCTCCTAATGGGCTCCATTTATTATCATTTTATCCAACGCTGTTGTCCTGATGGGGCCAACGGAGTGAGAAGAGAGAAGAAACTTTTACATACTCGTACAGATGGGGGCAGACAGACAAGGCGCCATCACCTGTCGGCCGGCAAAAACTTTGCTTATCAGAAAACGATAAACAGAGTAAACAAAAAGTGTCTGAGGTCGTTTCTGTGTAAACTAAAACTCGGGGGAATGTATTAGATTCCCAAAAGTTTTCTTTTTTTTATCATTGTACAGTATAATAACTATCTGTCATGCGGTAAAATAATATATGTCTGTGGTTTAGCCATTAGCACTTGCTACCCGTGTTGTGTGAAAATTGACATCTGCTAGCCTAAGGTGCTAAAACTAGCAAATAATTGACCAACTTTTGACCTTCAGTCTGAGAATTGGCTTTTTACCACAAACTTGTCTCGGTTTAGTAGCCAAAGGGTGGGGCAGGTCTATTTGAACAACCTAGCCACAATCTGCTAACGGATTTGCTCACCTGTCCACATTCCCACGGGAGTTTATTCCTCAAATTTTCTGTAAAACTGAGGTATTTTGTTGTTGTTTTCTACAGAGATCTGCTACGGATAGGTGTGACATTAGCCGGCCATCAAAAGAAGATTCTCGGGAGCATTCAAGACATGAGACTTCAAATGAACCAAACGCTGCCCGTCCAGGTCTGAGTTACATCGGGCTGCAGAACTGTTTTACAGAGGAGCCAACGGACGACCCCTGACGCCTGATCATCTCCGCTAATCGGATGAAACCGGCTCGCAGTGCCTCGGACAACTTTTCTTTCCATGTTCCTGTTACGACTGCATTATTTTACACCCAACAGGATTAGATAAGATTATTTTGTACTTATTTTTAAGAATGGAGAGGAGAACCTGTATCCCATGCATGCCTCACAAGGCTCCAGTATGGGGTGGCATTTGCATGCGTGCGTGTGATATTTTCTTTTGTGAGGCTGGCTGGGACACGCCGTATCTCCAAAGCCTCCCACAATGCATTTCTCCCCAAAAACGGATTTTAAGGGGAAGACTCTCCGGACTGAAAGCTGACGTTGGATGAGATACTCCTCTTATAATATGCGTAACTTGAACATACAAGACAAAAAATAAGTGAATATACATACAGTGGACACATATGCGCAGAAATCCCTCCAGTGCTAGCAGATGATTTATTGTGTGTGTGACTTTGTGCATATTCCCCATCTTCATATTGAAGATGTTTTATTTAAAGGCACATGCCTCAAACAAGAGGGTAAGCCACAGGCGGGGACGGAGGATCTCACAGGACCCCGAAATGTCCACTAGGTTTAAACTAACAGAAGGACTTCTTGGAATATACCTGGTGAACTCAGGATGCTCAGATGTGTTTTTCACTACAGTAGATGTTTTCATTTTTTTTATGCTCTTCCTTTACTCTGCTTCAGTTGCTGTTCCATGTTGAGTTGACATTTAGCAGGTCATCAATCATTATATCAGGATTTCTTTAGCAGTTAGGACAAAGGTCAGTGATAAGTACACTGCAAAAATATTTTTCTTAATAAGTATGTTTACCTTGTTTCCTTTATCTAAGCATACTCAAAGCACTGTAAAAAAATAATAAGTTTAGGTATTTTTGTCATATCAATATATATTTTTATGATACTTTAACTTAACAAATTAAGTTAAACAATTTCAACTTGTTTTATAAGTTATATCACAAGTCAAAACTTAAAATAGTAGATTGAATTGACTTGCAAAACTAAGTTGTTTTAAGTTCATGCTTCATTGGAAAATTGGTAAACATAGTCGACTGCAATGTAACCAAGTCAATTTAGTTGAAATGAGACAGAAGTACTGATTAAGAAAATGAGTTTTTGCAGTGTTTAAGGTGTAAATCACTGGACCATCCCTAAAATTACTTAGTATGTGTGTCTGAATGTTTTAATGTGTACGATTGTGTATTTGTGTGTATGTGTGTGTGTATGAAATAGAGAGAACTTTGAATGATGCACATGAACGTGTCAGGTGTGGTGGAAAACTAAGGCATAAAACGAATTGTGACAAGGAGCTATACATACACAGCATATATAAATACCTATATGTAACTTAAAATATATAATTATATTTTATTTTAATTTCCCACGCGGTCAAAAAAAATTATTGATTTAATTTTCCCCCCAAGTCACCCTTCCAACAACAATGTATTAAAATGGTTTGATTTAAATTTTTAAGCCGCTGACATTCTTAACAAATGGTAACATTTTGTAACAAACGGAAAACAAATACAAAATAACAATAGACACATTGTAGAAACATTTGGCATGGTGACATGAAACCTCAGTGTTTCTATGATCACAGAGGAAGTTCATTGTAATTGTTGTGAGAGAAATGAATAGGTGTTGAACGTATAATCAATGTGGGGCCGATCCCAAGTAAATCTCTGCTATATTAAAGCTAAGCCTTTCCGTCACCATTACAAAGCAAGATCGTGCCAATTCTCGATATTCTATTGTAAAGTTCATTCATCGAACATTTTGTTCATATTTTTGAACTCCAGGATTTCCGGAGGTTTCTTCTAATGAGAGTTTTGCTTACAATGGTAAACACGCTAGAGCTTATATGACAAACAGGATACGTTATAATACTTCCTAAAACAGTCAAAATAATTGTCTTCCATATAGTTTCCAAAAATCCCAGTTCAGGCAGTTTACTCTTTTTGCACATATATAATATGAATATATTTATAACCATTAGGATGGCAGAGTTTAATGTATTAAAACCCATCACATACAGTAGGTTTCTGGACTATTGTACTGCATCTTGTGCACAGTATCCGAACTCCTGTGTTTGTTGTTCTTTTTTAAAAGCAAATGTTTTATAATTTGAATGATTATAAAGTTCCCCCTATTTTCTCCAAGAGCTCCATGTAAAAATGTATAAAAATGCTGAATTGATTTATCTAAACTTTGCATTGTTTGGAGAAATAATTCAAATGTTTGAAAGCTCTTGAGCTTTATGAGCATCTGCACTGCTTATGTTTAAGAGGTAAACTTAGCTGCTTTTGTCACATTCAATATGACAGTGTATTCTCTCATAACCGGATATGAATGTGTGAATGTTTGTATGTTTCAGTATGTTAGTGTTTGGTAAAGGTGCTACCGTCGTTTCTTTTATTGAAGCAATTTTGGAACAGAACTTGCATGATTTCGGTTCAGTATACTTGTGCCAATAGCCTCCCAACATCTTCTCTATCCTCCACTCCTACAAAATCTATATTTTCCTTTTTCTGAGTTATTCTTTTATATTAAAATCGAGCAAAAAAAAATCTTTTTGTTGTTCAAGCAAGTAAAACTCATCACATCGCAAAATCACTGAACTGAAACAGCAAATTGTCTTCTGAGTGCTTGTACTTATACTGAGGAAAGCAACACATTTCATGATCATTATTGTTTCTCTTTCTTTATTTTTTGAAAGCATTGAGATGTATTTAATGGTGAAGACAAACAAACAAACGAACCAACAAACAATTAAATAATGCATTCTTGTAGAAATATTTTTAAAAAACCCTTTTGCAATTAAATTATTTAAGAAATACATGTGTGTGAATTCTTGTGTGAACTTAAAAGTAAATGCATATTGATGTGTTTAGCTGTGCTTAACTTCAATCGCTTCCATTGTTTTGCACTATCTGGTTTCCAGACACGTTGAGGCCATTTTTACCAAACAGAAAAGCCTGGGGATTTTTTTAAAGACAGTCCACTGTCTATAAAACACTTTGCTTTGTATTGGAGAGGTGGCTTTGATCTTTACAGGTCAGGGCACCTGCCTTGCAGATATGGATCCTGTGAGAAAGTTTGGAGAGATCATGTGTTTCTCAGACTGTTTACACTGACCTTAAACTGACAAAAAACTTTTTCTTAAAGGGATAGTTCACCCTTAATTTACTCACCTTTATGTTGTTCTAGGCCTGTGTGAATTTCATTTTTTTTTTTCTAATGAACACAAAAGAATACATTTTTATAAATGATGAAAAGCAGACAGCTGGTGGAAACCATTGATTTCTATAGTAGGAAAAACTATAGAAGTATTGTGATAAATGATGATGAATATATTTTGATAAAACATGGTAAGCATAAATGTGATGGTTCCTGCTGAATTCCATAGGATAGTTTTTTTCCTACTATGGAAGTCAATGGTTTCAATTCTCAAAATATCTTTTTTTTGTGTTTATCCAAAAAAATAAATTCATACAGGTCTAGAACAACATGAGGATGAGACAATTATGACAGAATTTATATTTTTGGGTGAGCTATCCCTTTAAGCATTTTATCCAGTACAAAAAGTATCCAGGCAAAATTGTGCATATGTGATTCTCACGAAAACTTTGGGAAACATCAACACTGACATATTTTCAAAATGACATGACAAACCTGAAAGAACATAATTTGGAGATTCTGCACATGCATTTAAAATCAAAGTATTATGCTTCTATTAATTAAATTAACATTTAATAAGCATCTGTTGCGGTAATGATAATCAAAATGTCGTGTAAGCATTCTGACAAGACAATATTTCAAATTAACTGTAAAAAAAATGATCTTACCTGGTAGCCATCTTGAAGTAACTGGTCCATGTGCTTGGTCACTCAAAATCAAACTTTATTAAAATTCTGTATGTGTGCTTAAACTGTTCTCAAAAAGTGTTGTGGAGGATGAGAACATCAGGCATGGACACATCATTTTCCTAATTTTTCTTCATTATTATTATAGCCTACATGAATATTCAATAAATATTTTTTCTGTCGTCTAAAGTAGTATAGCAAAACATCCATTTATTTTTTTCTACATATTTTTGTGTTAATTTGATTGAATGACAACATAACGCATGTTCAAACACAGCCGGACACATTGCGCTAATGAGAATTTCAGCAGAAAATGAGATAAAATTGACAAATTATAAATTATAAATGTTGAAATCACACATTGTGCAACGTAGAACACAGTATTGTGTTAATTCTGATGCTTTTTAATATTACTATATTACACATTTTATAGCTAAAATCATTAGTGCCGTGGTGTTTCAATGGTTTCGTGAGAATCACCCATATATATAAGAATTAATTTACAATTACATTTGTTGTATTATCCTACTAGCAAATTGTTTAAAAATAAATTTCTAAAAATAAATTGCCAACAAGACAAAGAAAAATAAGTAACTACATTACACAATTTAGCCTCTTGTAATAATTTTATTCACTTTTTATTTAGTTTTTGCTGGCATACAAAGTACAAATACAAGAAAAGCTATTGGTTTCTCATGCAGCTATAATTTCCTTTACAGACAAACCAGATTAATTAAAGGGGGGGGGGGGGGTGAATGCTATTTCATGCATTCTGACTTATTAACATAGTTTAAGAGTTGTAACCCTCATGTTAAACATAAGCAAAGTGTCAAAAAAGCAGTTGAGTATTTCTGGGGCAAACTCGCGCCTCCTACAAGTTTCTGAAAGTTTTTTTCAAACAGGGGTACCCATTACGACTGATTGACCCCATATTCCTTTATGGGCCCTATCCACTTAATAACTAATAATTTTTAAAAGAATATTTTTACAATAATACAATTTTAAGAAACCTGCTGCTAAAATAATCTCAGTCATAGTTACTGCTAACTGTTTATGTAGTTTCCTAGAACTAGTGAACTAAATGTTAATTTCATATCTGAAAATACAGAACAGTATAATACATACATGTGTGGTGTTGATTTTCTCAGCAACAATGCAATTCTATAGACTTGACAGAGAGATTTTTTGGGTAAGGATGTTTGTCCTCCCTTAAACTCATCATCTCTCCTGTCTGCTTCCCTTTTCCTGCTTTGCACAAAACATTTCTGATGTCCATCTACAGGAGCCAATAGTGATTGAGTCAAAATAAGATTATCATTATTATTTAGAAACTTTTATTTTAGTTTTGTCAAGTTTTCGTAAGCTAACTCAATTGCGTAGCGTCACCTGTACTTTTGTATAGGCTGTGTGTGGCTGAACGTACAAAAATGCGGACATGAATTTGTGCGTGCACGCCTCAGGGCGACTGATGCTTTGCTTTCATGAATTGGGTAATTATTGCATAAAAAATTACATTGCATTGTAACAAACATAACTACATTGCACATAGATCAGTTTTTGCTGCGATTATCTTTGTACTGTAAATGAATACACTAGATCAGTGGTTTTCAAACTAGGGGCCGGGGCCCCAAGGGGGGCCGCGAGATGGTGCAGGGGGGCCCCAGTTTTATGAAATTTTATGAAATACATTAATTTATCATGAATTCTGTGTAATTAAACCTTAAAAATTAGGCTACTAACCAAAAGCAGTACTTTTTTGTATAATTTAATGTTTTTTTATTAAAATTGTTGTCACAAATTTTCTTTGGGGGGGCTGCGAAGGAATGCACCAAACACAAGGGGGCCACACGCTGAAAAAGTTTGGGAACCAATGCACTAGATAACTGCTAAAATTTAAACTCGAGATTTACACTGGGGCACAAAATTTTGACACTGGGGCACGTGCCCCTGGTGTAAATATGATTTTATTGTCTTCCAAAGCATGTTAATACCACATTAAAACAATAAAATTATAAAAAATATATACATATAAACAGACAGCTCACAACTATTTAGATACTTCTAGCCACACTTAGAAATGTTTTTTTTTAGGACCGGGACTCGATTAAAAAAATTAATCTAATTAATTAGAGGCTTTGTTATTAATTAATCGAAATTAATCACATATAAATATTTGACCTGAGAACATTGAGAAGTTATTTTTTCACATGGATTTTTAGTATACCATGAATAATGACTGAATACATAAGCTTAAGCAACAAAATATTGTTTATTTTTGTTCAACCAAGTCGTTGTCGGGCTAACGTCCACGCTAGCTGCTATATGTTTTGCATTGAGATGATACTTGAGGCTCGATGTGCTGCGGTGATATGTGAATTACTTGTTGCATAGCTTACACACAACCATGCTCTTATCGACGCTTCCATCCGTTCGTTTTTTTTTTTTTATTTCCCATCCACGGGGCCAACCAAAGCGATCTCATCAGCTTCTTCGTTCATGTTCACTGTGGTTTGTTGTAGTCTGAAGTCATGAAAGCTAGTTGGTGCTCCAGTATAATCGGTCCGCCGAAACTCATCCAATGAGAAATGTTCCGCGGTGTTTAACGCGTTATTTTTGTGTAATTAATTAATCTTAATTAACGCGTTAAAGTCCCGGCCCTAGTTTTTTTATTGCATATGATCACAAAATATCAAAGCAAGTTACTTTATAAAAAAATAGTTTATACCACTTTACAAAATCTACTAAACCTTTTGCAATTACTAGTAAACAACTGGTCTCAAAAGGGTTATAGTAAATGTATGATGTCATTCCACCTTCTCACATGTATTCAAGGTGAAAAACCACAGCTGTAGTTCATTACATTATCTTTGTACAGGTTCCATTAACATATGTTTTGACACAAAGTATCCAAATACATTGTAAACAGTGTCAGGCGCAAATTCAATATATGTGTTCAGGGTGTCGTGTGTTGCTTGTCATTTCAAAATATGTGTTTGTTGCGTCATGTAAACCATGTGCATCAGGCGTCTATACAAAATACGTGCCTGCTGCACATGCGTCGAAAGGGTTTATGATAAAAGAGATGCTCATGTTCACAAAATCCTTGCAAGACACTCACTTAACAGTAAACTCTGATTACACATGAGATTAAGCGAGTATCTGGCAAACGTGAGTGTCACTTCTATCATAAACCCTTTTGTTTTGGCTTATTTTGACAAGACACATGATGCACAAGGTTAACATGACTCGCCGATCACATATTTTGACACACAAATTATGGGCTAAATACATGTTGTTGACAAGCTTTGCATCGTGCACCTTGAAAAAGAAGTCACCGGCCACCAACCGCTATATGGTTTTACCATTTAAAACCTCACAAACATATTTTTCTTTAATGTTTTTTTATAATGTCACTTTCTTTTTCTAATAAAATGACACTGATACATTTTAAGTATGGCTAAGTATTCAAGTTTTCTAACACATCTTACATAATTCGCATAAGTTCTTCCTTTAGCACTTAGTGTATACGCTTAGAGGTCCTTTAAAGACATATCACTGGTTGTTGCCTGCACTGAATGGGGCAAAGGAAATGATAATAAAAACAATCTCACCAAACCCAAGTCTGCAACCGTTCCTCGGGCCCTACTTGATAATAGATTCAGTTAGGCAAGCCCTGACAGATACCATGGGGTAAGAATGTGATGACACAGTGCTTGTATTGTGTGCTATCTCTTCAATTTGCAATGGTAACCAGCCGCTGTTAGTCGCTGCGGTGAGAACCGTGACATTACAGTGGCTGGCACTCACACAAGAGCTGTTGTCAGATTGGAAAAGGAAGCAGAGGTGTCTCCAAGTGGGATAACCACATGTCGAATATGGCTAAATGTTTTGACAGCAGCAGACGGAAGACGCCATAAAATGATAACCCCTTTATTGCGGAGGTATTTTGTGTTTACAGATACTTCTGAGAAATGATACTGTAATATATTGATCTGTGTAACGTCAATATTACTATTGCTTATGCTAAGGGTTAATGATTAGAACAAATCTTTAATACTGCATACTAAACTTTGGTCTGTGACTAGAACATTGATTAATAATACAAACATAATTTACATTTATGCATTTGGCATAAACACTTAAATCCACTTTTTATCAGTCCTTGTGTTCCATGGGAATCAAACCCACTAGCTTTTGCACTGCTGATGCAATGCTCTTCCAGTTGAGCTACAGGAACAACAACACAAAACTAAAAACTACATGAATAAAAACTAATAACAGTGAAAACAGTAAAAATCAGTGACACAAGCATTATAATGCATTTATGTTTATATTTATTATTATTTAAAGCACCCCTAATCAATGATATACTAATGTTATAGTAAAGCAACATCACACCAGCAACAGTGCATTATGTGCATTAATGCATGAACCTGATGTTTTCTGGGACTGAATGTATGAAAAAGTAGGGAAAATTATGCAATATTTCTTTAAAATATGATAATAACAATCAAAAAGTGCCCACGTTGTAAAGTACTATGCATGCATTCTAATGCATTATGTAAATGTTACATATGTTGTTATGTATATGTTGTCCTAAGGACCAACAGTCCTTCACACTTTACAAGTCACCCCATTTGACCCATTTCAATCCATGCATTTCGTATTTGAATAAGGTGTGTTAAATATGGTAGACATACAAATTGTGCAATGCTGTAAAAGTTCCTAATCCCACATTTATGAAGCACTCCGCATTAGGCTTTGTTTGCATTGTTTTGTAAACTAAGCTCAAGCCAATGATCTACACTGTCAGAGAAAAACAACCCAATCTCATGGGTATTTGTGTTATAGTCACCAAATTTTGATTAATATACTGTATTTGATGCTTTTGACACTAATTTACACTGTTTTTCATGCCCCTGGAGCACAGCACAAATTTCTAGAAACAATTTTTCATAGTTTTTTTCCTATTTTAGGGTTAGGATTAAAATCACTAACATCCTAACCCAAACCCCAACTCTAACCCCAACTCCATGTGAAAATAGTTTTAAAAGCGGAAGAAAAACATGTAGAAAACAATGCATAAAATTACATCCTAACGCAAACCACAAATCTAACCCTAACCCCAAGCGACAATTATTTAAAAATAGGAAAAACAAAAAAAATTAATAAAAAAAAATGGCACGATACAGAAAAACTGTTTCTAGAAATTCGTGCTGTGTGCACGAAAAAGACATTCATGCTCCAGTGGCACAAAAAACAGCGGAAAATCATGTCAATAGCACACATAAATTAACAAAAAATTTTGTGACTATAACACGACTTGCCGTGAGATAGGGTAGGAGAAAAATTTTCAAAATATGTACACCCTTACAGAAAGTAAAGCTTTAGACTAGGGATCGACCAATATGGATTTTTCAGTGCCGATGACGATTTTTGTTTCATATAGCCAATGACCGATACAGGCTGCCGATTTTCTTGAGCCGATATTTGAAGCCGATAGTGCTTTTGCTCACCCAATTTACATCATAATGACACAATGATGATGCCAAATGTTACAAATCTCAATTTTTAAAAAGTAACATTTATTGAATAAAAAAACACTATATTTAACAAATAGTAAAAACAGGTGAGGGTGCTATGGAACCACTCTCCACAATGACGAGGAACTATCAGCAAAGGATATTGATTTCTAGCACTTAACTACTACAAATATATATAGGGGTGGTGTCCTGGACAACAGTTATCTTAAACTAGGACTAGAGCTTAGTTTAATTAGGAAATATAACTAGTTTTAACAAACATGCCTTACTAAAAACATAACTTGTCCATTTTGAGGCAAAACACAGGGCACTGATGTATTTAAAATATGTTAAAAAGAGATGTTATTAGTTTGGACAGTTGTTACATTTATTTTAGTCTAGGACTAGTCTAATCCCTGTCCGGGAAACCGACCCATAGAGATGAGAAATAAAAACCCGCTTTGTCCAGCTATGATCAGCTGTTAGGCCGAGCTTTCGATGTTGTCATGGAAAGTTGGTTGTTTTTAGTCACATGACCTGCAATCGCTTGCGGCTTCCAGCACTCTGTCTGTAAATAATGCCGGAAAAAAACGGCAAACACGGCAGCCACGTATCGGCCGATGCAGATACACATAAAACTCGTAAATATTGGCCCGATATATCGGCCGGCCGATACTGTTGTATATGTTGAATATTGATATTATTCTAATTTAATTAAATTTTCATAGTGTTCAAACTGTTAAAAAAATGTTTTATTCTCAAGAATTTAAGTTTGTACTGTTGGTTGCTTTCGAAGCGTTTGATAAAACTGAAATTTAAAATGAAAATCTAATTCAATTCACATTTTTACAAAATACCACCTGGTATTGATAGACAACACTTGTGAGTTATTGACCAAGTTTTTCTGAAAAATTTTGCTTTTGCCCCTGCTCTCCCCTATTTATATTAGTACCTCAGAGGTACATATTAATACATTAAAAGAACATATTGGTACCAAATGTATACATTTCTATACCTAAAGACTGTCATAAAGAGCACTGGTGTACATTTAGCATATTTTCCTTTTTCTAAAAGTGTTTTGGTTAACGAAATTAGCACTACAGCGTTATATATATTTTTTAGAGAGAGAGAGAGAGAGAGAGAGAGAGAGAGAGAGAGAGAGAGAGAGAGAGAGAGAGAGATTGTACCATCCTCTCGCTAAAGCATTTTTTATCTGTTCTTTTCACTAATTCCCGCCAGATTCGCCTTGTCCTCCACCCACTCCTCGTCTCCCACTCACCCTGTTTTCAACCTCGCCCATCTCCTTTGCTCTAATCCATTTTCTTTCTCTCGCCTGCCGCAGAGCTCCGGCTAATTGGTCACGTCTGTGCCGCGACACAGGGACCTGACATAATTGTTGGACAAATAGTGTGGCGTTCAGCATCAGGCCTGTCGCGGCCAAGCAACATGCAGACAGCGACTGACTGCGAACGCTAATTACAGCCCTAGCACCACAAAGTTTAATTGGAAGAGGGTTCCCACAAGATCGACAATGTTTGTGTGTGCATGTGTGTACTTCAGAGAAATTGGCATCTGGGAAAAATATGTTCTGCTCTAAAAGGAACATTAGTAGCCGAGTATGATATATATGTGTCTACATATACAAAATATAGCGTTCTACTATGATTTCGGACTTTATTCTATAAATTCTCCATCCAGACGATATTCTCAAGGCACTTTTGACAAGACAGTGATGTAGACAAATGAGACAAAGTACAAAACCAGCCAAAGGGTCCAGGATTTCTAAAAAAAAAGCAGGCTTTTCTCCATTTTGACTTTTGTGGGAGGCTCTGCTGTGCTTTCTCCACGATGTCAAAAAGGATTATCCCATTCCAGCCCCCAACCCCCAAAGAAACGCTGTTCGCCTTGACTGATCCATCCAAAATGGCAGCCTGCATTGACAGTAGTGCAACAAGCGGGCCTTTGTTGAGGTTTTTGGGCACAGCTGCACGTCTCGGGCTGGATTAGTTCGCCACACACTGCCTCTGTCAAAACTCAAACAATAAATTAATTATGATCTTTCTCAAAGTCTGAAACTTGTCGAGCAGGGTATTGCCAAATGCTGTAATGTTTGTGGTTTTCTTAGGTGTGGGAGTACACAAGATAGCATGATTGATAAAGACCTTAAGTGCAGTGGTAAAAACTGTTTATGTTAAAAATGTAACTTGCCGACCCTGAGAACTATAAGGGAGCTCTTGCATTTTTCAATAAGGTATCATTTTTGAACATTAGTTAACAACATAAGTTAACAATAGCTAACCATGAACAATACTTTAAAGATCCAATGAAATCAAAATTGACAATTTTTTATGTTACATTGCAATCTTTATAATATTAACAATTTATAAGTCATTATAAAAAAAATTATTTGCCCTCTTCTGGCGATCATTCTCTGCTGATCTCAGCTAGATGGCTTGGGCATCAACATTAACTTTTACATATTCTAAAATAAACCGTTTATTTATTAACATTATTTATTGCACAATGAACTAACATGAACAATTAAATTCAACAATATCAGTATTAACTAACATTAACAAAGATTAATAAATGCTGTAAAAATATGTTGGTTCATGTTAGCTAATGCATTTACTAATGTTAATGTTTGAGATCTTATTATAAAAGATACATAACCACTTAAAGAGGAAACTATGTTTTAAACAGAAATATGTATACGTATTACAAACTGCTTGTGCCATGGACAGGAATAATATCTCACATTTTGAGACTTTTTGAGAACTGCTGACCAATGACTTGTGCTATTAAATATCTAGAGACCAGAATGTCATAGCAACATTTGAGCTAGTAAAACCACATATAACAATGCACACCTAGGCAGCCATAGCATAACATGTGGCATAAAGCATTGCATTGCATGGCAAGCACGCAAACATGATAAAACATTTTTTTTTGCAAAAACCCTATTTAATAGTTGATTTCTAATCAACACATTATTAGCTATAAGAGTCTGTGCCTTTTCTTTTTTGATTAAAATAAACAGCTTAGCCACTGGACCAGACATAAAAGGTAAAGATGACCTTGAGATATGTGGCAACATGCTGTTCTGTTTTTATATACTTTTTTTTGAAAGGTGGAAAAGGTTAGACTGGAGAGGTTTAGTTAGCAGCTGACATCTCATTAACTGGGTGTAGATATTTATCGGTCTTAATCAAATTTGAGGCAGACGGACTGAGATTACTACCCTGACTTGGAGGCGCCCGCAGCGTCCTTTCGCCCGTCCTTGATGGGGTAAGAAGAAAGAGACCACCAAAAATGAATTATATGAAATACTACATTAAACCAAAATAAGAATAATAAAAATATTTTTATTATTTAAAAATTATTATTTGTTTTAGGTACATTGAAAACATTTATATGTTACTACTAATTAATATGATATTAATATATCCACATACTAATAAAAATATACTATTATTTTGTCATAAGTATGTAGCATATTTATATTAATCTCACATTTAATTACATAAATATGGTTAAATACAGACACCTATACTTATCCCCTCAGGTAAATATTATATACAGTATGTGACTCTGTCTGTAAAATCCAGGCTTAAGTCTTATAATCTAATAATGACATTTGGAGTATCAAAGTTTTTTTGAATTTTAAAGATATCAAGGTTATATTTTCACCAAATGTTCTTACCATTATCCGATTTTATTTGGAAAACAGTAAATCACAAATAAAAGACTTCAGTTGGGTTTTCACAAGCATGGTCACATATTTCACATTACTTTATTTTCGAAAAAAAAAAAAATGTTAAACTAAAACAGACCGTGGATTTGATTATTTCTCAAAAGATTGTTCTCACCTGACCTTAGTTTACTTACTTAAAAAAAAAATTGTTGAATCTTTTTAATGTTTATTTAACGCTTTGCTTAGATTGTTATGTGCTAATTTTCATCCCACAAGTCTTTTTTTTTTTTTTACATATTTTACCTTTTCATTTCTATGTAAGCTTTTGTGGCATTGTTAAGGATTATGTGTTTTTATTAAATATGACAGAGCAATAATACCTCAACTTTACACCTGCCTGCTCTTATTCACTCGTAACAGTTTTATGTGTACATTTGTGTATTAGATAAAATAATATTATTACTTTTAAATTACTCTAAAAAATATTAAATTAAATCCAAGTACAATGTATTTAAAAGTATATTAACCTTCTTTGACCAGGTGGTCCGACTACCATAACCTTTCTTTTTTGTTTGTGCGTGTGCGCGTTTTGTTTTTGTAACACTAAGTGACAGCCAGACAAAGGCGAAAACCATAGGGGAGGTGTTAGGATTTTTGCAGCTGTGAATTAGAAAGCAAGGTGTTTTTATGTTCAACAAAGTGTCACCTCATTACGCCTCGTGCTTTATTTTTCTCTACCGTTGCTGACCTGTAAACACGGTGCGCCGTCAGGAAAACAATGAACGAAGCAGGCAAAGACATTGAAAATGACTCGATCTTCACAGGAAATCGACACGTTTGGCACAAACATTACGAGGTTGCACGTGGGCGAACATCGAAATGAATTAGCGATGCTAATGCGCTATGATCGCTCGGCTGCAGTGCTGCTGTGGCTACATGAGGGGGGCGGAGTCTGTTTCAGCATTTATGATTGGACCAAAGTGTTCGCAAAGTGACCCCGCCCGTGGCTAGACTGTGACATAATTGAAAGTGGGGTCATGGAAAGGACAACGCTTGCATGTTGCATTATGGGAAAAAACATAGATAGGAAGGGCTAAAGATTAAGCAGTTAAACTTTTAACAAGAAATTTTTACAATGTATAATGACTCAACGTTATCAACATGCCACCAACTTGCCATGCTGCTTATTTTTTATGGATGTGCGATGTATTGATCGCTAAATAAGCTCAAAATAATACTTTTTTTATCACGTATTGACTGCTGTTGCTAACGCACACACAGAAACCCACCAGACACCCCCTTTTACACTCAGGTAATGAGGTTTCTCTGCCCAATTGGATTGATTTGACACTGGAGTCTGATGCC
Organism: Paramisgurnus dabryanus; assembly: GCF_030506205.2. NCBI lineage: Eukaryota > Metazoa > Chordata > Actinopteri > Cypriniformes > Cobitidae > Paramisgurnus > Paramisgurnus dabryanus. The sequence goes on along the minus strand of NC_133360.1, from coordinate 20,363,195 downwards.
GATTATGTTAATGCCTCTTTGTGCCGTGGAAAATGGGGGCAGTTTAGGAGTCTAGCTATGTTTCTTCTTTGCCCCAACTGCTTTGTTCACGTCCATTTATCTGTCTGTCACTCTCGCCCCTTGCCTACTTTGATCCACTGTGACGATAGCACTTAATCCACACAGCCACCAGAACTGACTGAGAGGTCACAGATGGGTCACATCTTCCAGAAATAGTTTAATTGGTGCAGCGTGCTAACGTGCAGCAGGCGCATCTCTGTATGTGTGTCTGTTTCTGACATCCTGCAGTTCTTCCTCAGCTCTCATCTAGCAGTCAAATGCATGACCAAGGGAATTAAGCATGCGCAAGTTCAATCGCCTGCGCTTGCATATTCCTTTATATTTTTTTCTCTGTTCGCCGCTGCTCTCCGGGGCCACAATACTGAGCGTGTATAAAGAATCTGTGGGTTGCATTAGTAGTCTTGAGGCTTAGGGAACCTGCTCGTTTCTTTTGATCATGCTCGTAGACGTGGCTCTGACGTAGGCTTTTAAAATGTATGCAGATTTGTTATTTTTCTCACGATAGCATTGTGCATGTTCGCTGAAAAATAGCTTATAAGCCGTCTTTACATTTACATGTTTTTATCCAAAGCAGCTTACACGGTGCCGTAACCAGGCACAATGTGACAAGCGTCCAGGAAAAATTTGTCCACATTGAATGTGAAACCACTACATGACAAAATAACAGCCAATGTGCAAATACTTGATGTTTAGTGGAGTTATTCTGAGCGGGACTGCAGACCAGTGAGATTTTACAGCCCAACATGATAATCGCTTGCTATAGTTGTATTTGGTTAGAACCAAATGCTGTTTGCGTAGATTTAAATGGAAATTAAGCTTTATCTCTTTTCATTTCACTTCATCAAATCAGATTGAATCAGGTTGTAAAGCAAATTCGTGCTACAGGAAACATATGCTAATGTAAAAAAATAGTTTGCGCAATTAAAATTCAGTCATTACTTGTTCAAATATTGTACCAAATATGTAAAATATTGCTCACACATTGTAATATAATAGCTAGGGATGCACTGAAATGAAAATTCTTGGCCGAAAACCGAAAAACGGGAAACCAAGGCCGAACTGAAACCGAAACACCAAAATAAATTATTATGACAATTTTATTAGTACAAATGCATTTATGGCTATCACTGTGTACTAGGGGTGTGTGACGGATCACAAAACTCACGGATCACATTACAGTTTTTGAGGCACGGATTGGATAATTTTTCAGATCAGCAAAAAGGGGGTGGGGAAAATCTAATAACAAATATAGAAATTGCAAACATTTATAAGTTGCACATTAATAAGGGCTAACATTAGCATTAGGTACAGAAATCGAATTATAATAGAGTCTTAATACTGTCTTTGTATAAATTAAATATATTATTAAGTGATTTTCTCTTTGTCTTGGGTTGTTTGATTAACATTAATGACACAGACTTAAGTAGGTTAATTGAGGTTACTGTCTCTTTAAGACCAAATAAGCAGAGACTGGTTTCTGACTTTATTCTATACATACACTTAAGACATTAACAAATGTTTTTATTATAAAAAGAATACTGAGGAGATAATTTTGTTTATATGTGTCCTGTCAATAATAGAAAGATTTTATGTTCGTTTGTTTGCGTCTCACTCGTGTGTGCACTATTGAGGGCACTTAAACGCGCGCGCACACAGAGACCGAGGGCGAATCCCAAACAGCGCAGCATAAAACGTTATGTTGTTTTTCATTGCTTTATTCAGCAAATGTATGTTAATGGAATACAGTATGAGACACATTTGCGCGACTCCAAGTTTACACACCAAGAGTTCTGATCTTTGAAGGGCATACTGTGATGATCACGTCTGGACCGGACACATTCAACCGCATGTGCCTCTGTGCGTACAGACAACTGCTCACTTTAGCACCTTTTTGCGGTTAAATACATCCACACCGCATACATGTTGCTTCAGACAAGCACGTGGAGGTCGCGGTTTCTGTTTGTGTCATCACAACATTTCGGCCGTATTGTTTCGGGGATAAATGTCTTTTGGCCGAATATTTTCGGTGGCCAAATATTCGGTGCATCCCTAATAATAGCTGTGTGTAAGATCAAATTGAATAAAGAATGATACTCATATGATGCTTTTTAGTATTTTTGCACAGTCACAGCAGCTAGTCCTCATTCACTTTCAGTGTATGGAAAAAAACCAGACCCTTGATTTCAGACGGCCCTTGCTCTGGCCCATTAAAGGTCACGTTCTTCCTGATCCCATGTTTTAAACTTTAGTTAGTGTGTAATGTTGCTGTTGTAGCATAAATAATACCTGCAAAATGATAAAGCTCAAAGTTCACTGCCAGGCGATATATTTTCTTTAACAGAAGTCTTCTTTCAAAGCCTACAGCGAACCGCCGGTCTGGACTACAGCCCTCTACTTCCCAGGTGACGTCAAAGCAAGAATGTTTGACTAAACTCCGCCCACAGGAATACAATCGCCAGCTAAGCTAAGCTGCTGTCGAATCACAACACAAAGCTACACAATCAGAACTTGTTACGTATTTCTTAAGGAGGGACTTCATAGAACAAGGAAGACATCACCGTTTTGAGGACAGTGAAAACAGCGGTATACAGATAATTAAATTGTGTGAAAAATAATATGTGTTTTACACGTGAAACACGAATGCACTGTGAACACAATCAAAGCTTCAAAAACACAGAAAGAACGGGACCTTGAAGTCCCAGACACTTTTTACCGGGACCCTCGGACTCCCTGCGGAGGGATCTTTTTGAGGCTGCATCGCACTACTCCGTGGGCTGGAGATACGACCCCTGTAATGTCACTTCTTCTCCCCGCCTGGCTCCCTTTGAGCCTACAGATGGACATGCCTTGACTCCCACACAACAAGGGCCAGACTCAGTCCCGGGGTTCTGACTCTTTGGGGGCGTGTACACCAAAGCGTTTAAACACGGCCAGCTTTTTTCTGCTTGGTTTATCAGTTGTTGAACGATGCGCCTAGACCCCGAAGCCATTTGTTTTGAGAATAATGGCTGGCTGATGAAGTTATTGGCTGGCTAGCCGGCTCAGCCGAAACCTAAATGGCTGCTGCAGCCGCCAAACTTTTCATAGCTGCAAATGGCTGAAGCTGCCACATGTCTACAGATGTCTACGTTATACTGATTAACAGTGTTGGGAAAATTACTTCCAAAGTGTAATACATTATATATTACAAATTACTGTAATTTGAAAGTAATTAGTCACATTACAATATTACTGTCTCTGAACTGTAATGAGTTACGTTACTTTTGAGTTACTTTCATAAAAATAACAGAAGTATGACTAGGCATTATAAAATGTTAAAATGTAGTTTATTGCTGCATAAATCTAGAAGTTTTGTGTTTGCCCTCGAGCTTTGAATAGGCACAGTGAAGACTTATGGCAAAATACAATAACAATCACTGTCAGAATTATAAACATAGACAAATGATCTGGTAAAAGTCTGGTAAATTATGGTACACATAACCAAACACAATAGAGCTAGACCCCACTATAATGCTACCTATAGACTAATAACATGGCAAATCACGCAACCTCTTTTCATTACAATTCTTTAATTCACTTTTAATTCAGATTCACAGCACAAACCTGGCATGCACTGGGTTGAATGAATGAATGAATATAGGTTCCCATACAAAGGTTGGTAACAACTTTTAAGATTGATGTTTAAAAGTCTACACTAATTTTACGTTGTAGTTTTGGTTGCTGTTTGTAATAAAACTGTAGATAGCATAGCAATAGCCTAGCAATCTATTATGTAGCTGGACTGTAACCATAGCAACGTTAGCTTACCTTGTCATTGCTGGTGTGATATGGATTTTACTGGCAAGCTTTTTAAAAGTCTTTTCTTCTGGGGTTCAAGCAGCATGGGAGACCGATAGAATGGACTTTCTGTTGCTTTTACTTAGTGCTCTCATTCGCAGAATTATGCGTGTGCGACGCTACCGGACCTGATTGCGACCACTTTAGTCAATGTTATACAGCCACAATAAGTTTCAATACAAAATTTAAGTAAAAATGAACATGCTGCATACAGCACCCGGAAACAGACATACAATTTACCCGCAGCTTTTTCCTGTGTGGATGCTGGTCGGGCGCATTGGTCAAAAATAAAAATAACACAGTCTATTTTTGAAATGCATTGTCGTGACGCGCACATTACTAATGCATCACTTCTTCTGTACGGAAAACGAGCAATTTTAATTTCCCAATCCGAAGACTGCAGCCTCCAGAGGTCGCATTTTTACGCTGCCTACGTCATCAACACTGTCTTATTTCAAAATATCCACAATTATAAAGTTTATTCTTATTATAAGTTAATCGTAAATTGTTGTAATATGCGTATGGCTTGCGAATGTAATGCTCAGTTAACTTAAATAAACCTGGCTTGATGACGTTTGCAGCCTGCATATGCAACCTCCACAGGTTGCAACCCCTCTGTGTATTGTAGCAACGAGCGAGCACAAGACTGTGCTGTTATGAAACCAATCGGAAAATGGATCTTGTGTATTGTTTATATATTTTGTGTGTGTATGTCTTTATGTGATAGAATTATTATTTGATTGCAAATAATTCTAGCCGGCTCAGCCAAACTTTATCAGCTGGCGGCTCAATTTGGCTTAGGAAATTATTGGCTGATGGCGGCTGAACTTCTAAATGGCGGCGCCTGGCAGCGGCTTCGGGGTCTAGATGCGCCGGTTAGTTGTTGTACTAAATGTCCACCCCTCCTCCACTGTGATTGGACGGCGGAGTGAGAAGTGACATTGGCGAGCCCAGCGTTTCACCCAAAGTTGAACATTTTTAAACTCTCTGTGCACTGACCGCAGAAAAACCGTCAAGCGCCGAAGCTCAGCACGGACAAAACCTGCCAGCTGCTGATGTTTTTGCAAAGTGGTGTGCTTCAATTGGAAACAATTGAAAACATACGCCGGCTGCCGGTGTAAGTGCTTTGGTGTGCAAGCGACCTTGAGCACTCCCCCTCGGACTAAGCTCCATTCCTCCATGCCATTTCAAAGAATCACCATATACATTGCATGAAAGAAAATTATACATATATGAAACAATACAAAGTTTTAATTTTTAGGTGAGCTTTGCCTTAAGTTCGGCAGGCAGCAAGCAGACCAAGGAAAAAAGACTGGTGCTGTAGAGAGAGAGAGCTCTTGTGGTGATGAATAGATTTCAGTCAAGAATAAAATGGGTTTGGCCATGTAATTGCTCAGAAGAAACCTCGGGCGGTTGTCGAAACGACTGAAAACTAAGAACTTAATTTGCATGAATAAAAAATGATTTCACCTTGGAAATTTTATTTTCACATGTGCCTATATTTAATCTGCATCTACTTACAGGTAGCAGGTTGAGTTTATGTGTGTATATGTGTAAGGTCTGCTGACTCTGTTGTCCCTGCTGTTGAAGCCAGAACTTCGGTCAGCTATATACGATGAAGCAAAACTAAAATATTCATGACCAGGGAGACTAACTCTCTGAGCTAACCAGCTTTACTTATCAAACACCTTGACTCCTTGACTGGCTGCCACAGTAAACCGATTTAAAAAACCTAATACCACACGGTTCTTAAAATTTCTTGCCTGTTATGAATACAGAAGAGAAACCATTTTGATTTTACTTTTCCTGTGTGTCCTTGTGCAAAATCGATATTTATTGATAAAAATACTTGAATGTTAACTTTAAACATTTCAAAATGATACCTCTAAGAAGAAACTAAAAAAAGTGAAAAGTGAACACTACATATTATACACGCATGTCATTTTTCTTTTAGGATGTTTACTGTTAAAGCTTTTGATTTAAGATAAAATAAAAAATAAAAAAATAAAGCTGCTTAATAAGGTACCACTCTTTCCTCCCTACACATTTGTGTCAACTGCAAAATCAAAACAATTTATTAAATGACATTCACACTAGCTGAAAGGTCATTGATTGGTTACGCTTTCGAGAAATATTTTAATTGGTCAAAAAAAAAATTAAATGGACGAAATTAAATAACACACAGTGTTTCTTAATTTATGTCACCTAAAATTATTTCAAAATTGCTTAAAATATTTATAAGTCGCACAAGTATATTTGTAGCTATTACAGATTGTTTATGCCTAAAATCATTTGGGTATTAAGTAAAGATCATGTTTCATGAAGATATTTTGTAAATTTCCTAAAAATATATATATATATAAAAAATACAATTAGTAAATAATATGTGTTGCTAAGGACTTCATTTGGACAACTTTAAAGGCGATTTTCTCAATATTTGAGATTCAAATTACCTTTGTAGATTTTTAAATAGTTGTATCTTAACAAAATCTAATATAATCCTATCCTAACAAACAATACATCAATGTAAACTCATCAGCTTTCAGATGTATAGATGTCAATTTACCATTATGACTAGTTGTGTTTATGTTGTGACTATGTTTTATCTTCAGCTTTAAACATTTTTTGTGTCTGTTTCTTGATATTAGTATAGTGTAATTGATATTAATTGGAATGCACAACCAAAAAACGAGATTTCTGAACAATTAAAAAAACGGATTTATATATATATATATATATATATATATATATATATATATATATATATATATATACTTATTTATTGATATTTTATAACAAATGACGAACCCTAGACAGTTGCCAGCCATTTTAATGGACAACTGAATATATAAATGGTTATGTAAATGAGATTTGACAGGAATATAAAATAAGATATTGGAATTTTGGTTTTAAATAGCAAAACATGTCAATGCGTTTTAATGTAGGTGTTCAAAACACCTACACAACCGCCACCCGAGAACACACACATTTGTGTAATTGTACTTTCAACTCAAAAGCCTTACAGTTACTGATATATAAGCACATTAATTTTGACAGCCATGCATAATAAATGTATTTTGGCCCGAATCCATTGGTTTCATTTGCTGCATTGAGCCACAGAGGGCCTGTTCACATTCGCTGCCACCAAAAACAGAGTTACATCTGAGAGCAGCGGGCGGAAAGCAGAGGTCGCGGCCCAACAGAAGACGTGTCGGCCCGGGTCACCCACCAGAGAACGACACTTTAACCTTCTATGAGAAGAGGCCTCTGCATCGGCGCTACCTCACAGCGGGACGTCGTGTTCCCTCTCTTGCCAACAGCCGAGCCCTGCTGTGGCCCAACGCAACCTCTGCCTTCTCTACTGACACGCGCTAACACCCCGCTAAATGCTGCTCCCGGTGCATGTCGAGACAAGACTTCCTGTCAGCGCACAGATGTTCAACGTAGTGGAAATAAAATCGACGCACGATTGCGGTCCTTGTTTTTTGATGTAACAAACTGCCTAGATGTGTTTGACTTAGTAGTCTGGTATTATTGTGACCAATGTGTCATTAGCAGGCATCCCACCCTGCAAAAAATTATTTCAGGAAGGTACCTCACCGAACCCCCCCAATAATGATAAAAGAATGATTTAAAGGGGACATTTCACAAGACTTTTTAAAAATTTAAAATCAACAATCTTTGGTGTCCCCAGAGTACGTATGTGAAGTTCAAAATACCATAGATAATTTATCATAGCATGTTAAAATTTCCAATTTGTAGGTGTGAGCAAAAATGTGCCGTTTTTGGGTGTGTCCTTTAACATGCAAATGAGCTGATCTCTGTACTAAATGGCAGTGCCGTGGTTGGATAGTGCAGATTAAGGGGTGGTACTATCCCCTTCTGACATCACAAGGGGAGACAAATTTCAATGGCCTATTTTTTACTTGCTTCCAGAGAATGGTTTACCAAAACTAAATTACTGGGTTGTTCTTTTCACATTGTCTAGGTTGATAGAAGCACTGAGGACCCAATTATAGCACTCAAACATGGAAAAAGTCAGATTTTCATGAAATGTCCACTTTAAGCATTTACATAATTTATACATTATATTATATTATGAATTTAATAGGGTCACTCCAAGGTTGCTTCATTAGGAACACTTAAAAAATGTATGAAACCTAAAAGGTATTTATTTTTTAACCCATGTTATGCAAGGGTACACTTTAATGTATATACAATGTTTTTTATTTCCGTTTTTTCTGACACTACACTACCCCTGTAAATAAATTACGTTGGTATACTGAACTGGAGAGAGAGAGAGAGAGAGAGAGAGAGAGAGAGAGAGAGAGAGAGAGAGAGAGAGAGAGAGAGAGAGAGAGAGAGAGAGAGAGAGAGAGAGAGAGAGAGAGAGAGAGAGAAGGAGCTTGACTGTAGGGGCGCCCAAAGCAAAAACTGATTGGTCTAGTTATCAGAAAGAGAGATCTCTGTCACTGAAACCTTCAGATTGAGACCTTGTAAAAAGTTATTTGAACCTGATCCCTTTAACTCACAAGTTCTCAAATAATTTATTTTTGGATATTTTACATAATTTACGAGCTGCAGAGAGCCGCTATCAATATGCGGGAGACTCCTGGAACGTCGAGAGAGGCGGGATAACAGTTTTTTTTATGGGAAATGCATGGTAACTGCATGGCATCAATTACAAAACTATACACAGTATGTAATAATCCAAAAAGTAGGTGAAAACTGGACATCAAGACTCCCAAAGCAATATTAAAATACATTATTCAAATCAGTTTGAGTACATACTAACAGTATTATATAAAAATACTTGCACCTAACACTTTTGTAATTTAGTTTAACTACTGAACCCACAACCGTATGTGCTGCTTAAAAATGCCTGACGAGTTAAGATACAAGAACACTGTTAACGTCTAAATTTGTTTGCCTCTGAAAAAAATCCTTTTCAGCCAAGCACTTTCATTTTCCAAACCCCTCTGCTCCAACCCCATGTCATACAGAGACCTCTGTTCACCATCCAATTAAGTCTCGATGGACAACATCAAAGTCCCACACTATATTTTTTCTCGCTGAAAATCCTATTTTGCTTTGAAATGGGCCTACAGACTACCAAAATGAAATGTGTTGCAGATGCCTTTTAATGTTGATGTTAAATGGGTCATATCATGAGGAATCAAACTGTCCTTAATCATTCGATATAAAAGACCTTGTAACTTCTAAATTTATAACTGCCAAGTGAGAAAAGAGCAATTATTAAAATCTGTTCATTGTTCATTGTTAACGCTGGAAAAAACCTGTTGGGCAATCAAAAACGTATGTGCTCCCATTTACAATATAACAATAGTGATAAAATTTAATTGAGAAAGCGTTCATTCTGATTCCACCCTTCTGAACAACAGTGACGGCTGGTGACTTATTTTTTTGAAGCGCACAATGCAAAGTTCGTCACAACATATATGTAGCTTGTCATGTGTGTGGTTCGTCATTTCAAAATATGTGTTCTGCGCTTTGAGAGATCGTGTGTGCGTCACGTGTCATGCCAAAATAAGTGCCTGCTGCCTTGAACTTGAAAAGAGACGCTCGCGTTTGCCAGATACTCGCATAATCTCATGCGTAATCAGAGTTTACTGTTAAAGCAACACTAAAGACTTATTGCTCTTTGCTGCCCCTACAGGTTAGAAGTGTAATTGTTCATTGCCACTGTCGTAAATACTGCAGCATAGCTGGCTCTGATTGGATTGTAGGTCTGCTGTAAAGCAAGTTTTTGTAGTTTTCACTCGAACTACAGGACCACTACCCGACGGTTGGAAACTTCTCAAGTGCGGTTTTGGCCGATAGAGGGCTGCGAAGCGAATGTGAAAGTGCCATTCACATTGTTTTGAGCTGATGAACCACTGAAACTTTTTTGGAAATGTTATTTTAAGGTAAAAAAAACTCTTTGGTGTTGCTTTAAGGGAGTGTCCTGTGTGTATTTAGGGAATGTGAGCGTCTCTTTTATCATAAACGGTTTTGACGCATCTGCAGCAGGCACTTATTTTGACAAAACACGTGATGCACACAGGATCTCTCCACACGCAGAACACATATTTTGGAAAAGGGAACCACACACGTGACAATCCGAACACTTATTTTGAATTAGCGCATCCTCGGAAGAGCAGTCACGAGCCGCCACTGCTGAAGAATCCCAACATTGGAAATGTTTGGCTGGAGATTTGTTATGATTGCCTAACCTCTGAATACCAGCATAGTTGATATGATCTCGTTCATTTTACTCGAAGCTTGGTGACTTCGGGTGACACAAGCAACAGTATCTGTTGATGACAAGAAGTGGGCGTGTCCATATATGCAACAAAGTTTAGAAAAGTTCAACTTTATGCAAATGACGAGCGACTTTCGGGATCGACTACCAATGGGAGTAAAGCAGTGGAACGCACGTCATTTGTCTTTCGTCAGTTACTGCAGTGGATGGTTATTCATTTTTATAACCATTACCAGAATTATTACTAGACTCGTTGAAATGCTTGATTCTGATTGGCCATTTGTGACATTTGCAGGTTTGTTATTGGCAAATACTGTAACAACCACTCAAAACTAATAACACACGCTAACCTGGATGCTGAAAATTATTTAGACAAGGTACAGTTTAAAGTAACACAAAAATGTAATATAAATATGTCTTTTAATAACATATGACATTATATTTACAAATTGTGCATTCGTGACATTTGAATGTCTTATCTTAAAACCGAAAGTAAATGGATCTTCCTTGTCAAATGTCTTCATTCGGTAAAAATTAGATAATAAAATATTTCAAATAAAATTTTAATATTCCTTACCTTACTTATTACGTGTAATAAGTGGGATAATGTACAAGCAGCCGCTTGTTATCACGAAATAAGCCACTGTCGGGGCTTATTTCTGCAATAACAACCAACTGCCTATAAATAATTCCTTACTTATCTAAGAGTAACAAAGTCACTGGGGGTGTGCACACAGCTTAAGTCAGCCTTAGTTGCTGACTACTAAGGCCCTGTTCCAAATGACGCACTTTATGTGGACTTTCGCTCTCATGGCCTCAACAAATTGCACGTGATCGCTTAATCTAAAGGGCATTGCACACCGGACGCGAAACGTCACGTCGCTCCATGAATCTTAAAACAGAACACATTATTTTCTATGAATGCACCTACATCAGAGTGCAACTCACATAGCTTAACATTAAATAATTTTTGTCACAAGCCGTTAGTGATTAACATTAGCTGCTAACGCATATTTTGCATTTTGAAGTAGACGCTGACTAAGCTTGCGCTATTTAATGTGCACTTCCGGTGTATGATACCTCTGAGTTGTCCTAGACGCAACGCTACACTTCTCGTCCGGTGTTTGACTCCCTTGAGATTCCGTCTGCCATTTTTACACTCCAAAGTGTGCTCTTCAGTGCCCCATTTGCACACTTGATGCAGTCTTCGGTGAAGTCCGCACTACTGCAGGCTTCACACACCTTAACAACCCAGAAGTCCTTGCGAAAGAGCAATCAGGACTTCACACTGATGGGCAACTTCTCTTCCTATTTCTTGCTGTGATGCTCGAGTTTGTCCCAAAATTCGACTCCGGTGCGCCCTCGTGGACTCGTGTCAAGGGTCCCTAAGGTCTGCACTACATGATGTCATCAAAGTGTGGACTCTGAGGAAGTCCACAAGTCCGGAGTGTGCCATTTGGGACAGGGCCTATATAGGTAATGATGTGAAACGTGGGTGGTCTTATATTAATGAGCGCATAACTACTATGACTAGTTCAAATAAGTTAAATCTCAGCTTTAAAACACAAATAAATGGCATTAACTGCTCCATGAAGGTATTGGCTTGATAATCACATTAGGACTGTGTTAATGAAGAAGGCAAATATAATTATAGTGCCTTTTACTGATTAAGTGCCAAAAAAAGTTTTACCCCGCAATATGATAGGAAACGACCCATCGACCTCGGCATAAGTAAATCTCCTCAATATATATCTGGATACTCTCATTGACCCAAACAAAGACTTACTGTAGCTGCTGCGTGGCATAAAACACGATTAATGATTTCAATTACGCCAGACCTGCTCACATTTTCTGGTCCGAGGTAGCGGCTGTGGTCACGTCGCAGAATTCATCGATTTTCAAGGACTTTTATAAAGCCAGTGATTCAGAGTGCCGAAGTTGATTGTACGGCTCCGAAAGAATCCGCAGTGCTCTGTCTGTATCTGTTTCCTTTTCTCTGTTATCTTTGCAGACCACACACACACACACTATGCTTTCTTTTGCTGTCCATAGGCTTTATAATACTTTATAATAAGTTCCTGGGCTCAAGAGATATAAAGATGCTATGACTGGGTTATATGTAGGATTAGATGTAGAAAAAGGACACATCTTTCAGACTTTGAGGCATAGTTGTTGATTCTATTGAATTTGAAGTTGTCCCAGCAACCGAGTTTTATGTACTTTAACTTTCTTTGAAGGTGTGAGTAAATAAAACTATGTGAAAATGACATGCCAGTGCATTGAAACATCTCTCCCCACATTTCTGCATTACTCCTCACAATCAAGAGCCTATATACTGCATATAGGATTAAATAATTTGCATTAAAACCATAGGCATGACTATTTGCCCCAAACAATAATGCAAAAATCTTCTTCTTATTACTTTAATGCGTCTAGATGTGCTTTAATGTAATTTATAATCCTCTTAAGGGAATAGTTCTCTATATAAATACCTGCTGAGTTACATTAAACAACATCCTGGCTCTTGGTAGCTTTCTAATGCCACTGTATAGTGTTCAATGATAGTTTGGATATTATGGAATTGTGGAACCTTAAAACATTGTACAATTTCCAATTATACTTTCAATAATTTTTTTTATTTTATCTGCTTTTATGTGTTCTCCCTTTTCTGTTCCTTTGTTGAATAAGTGCCATTGTCATTACTTGAAGGTTTTTATATATTTTTTTACTTTCCAATTCCTAACTTGAGCACTTGTTGAATGATCAAGCATATTTGTGTTGCTGTTTCAGTTCTAAAAGCAGGTCTGAACAGATGTTACTAAAGTTTAAACGTTAGCAAAGAACAAAAACCTCTGTGGTTAAGTGCGGTTTGCTTAGCAGTGGCTTTGATGGGTATTCAGTAAACCTAGCTGGATTTCAGCATAAGTATATGTGACTCTTCAACACAACAGGTTTGCCTTCTCATTCAGTGCTGTCCCTACAAACATTAGGGATAAAATGCAGGTGTATTACTTCAAAGTCAGCAAAGGGGCTTTGATGTCTATGGCGCTTCAGATTCACATTCAATTTTATATGTATATGATGTGTGTTAATAAGACAAAATATGAGGAAGTGCAAAATGTATAACCTGTCAGATGTGTGGCAACAAGTATTAGGTAGTAAATATCAAACAACTTTAATTTAATACAAATATTTTTTCCTTCAAAAAGGTAGCAGTTCAGGTAACAAGATAGTTTTTGCAATTTATGAAACTTTTAGCCTGTGGGACAGCACACAGCTAACCAAAATAAAAACCATTTTATAGCCTCCAAGGCCTGCCCTCAGTTTCATACAATAAGGCTGAGTGCTTAAAATGGACTGGGTTAGGAATTCGGCTCGACAAATAAGAAATTATGACAAATTATGATTCAACAGGGCTGTCATTAAAGTCCCCGCGAACAGGAAGTCACGATCAACTTTACTTCTGTACTGACGTATTTCCATTTCACACACTGTAAAAAAAAACTTTGCTGCCTTAAAATTGTTTGTTAAACAGAGATGAGTTGTCACAACTTATAAAATATAGTTGAGAAAAGTCAACTTAATTTTATAAGTTATAACAACTCAACTGTAGTTATAACAACTCATCTCTAGTCAAGATAAATAATAGTAAGTTGAAATGACTTGTAAATCCGAGTCGATTCAACAAAAAAATGTAAGGCAACAAAGTTTATTTTACAGTGCGCATGGAAAATAGCGGGCGTGGCTTGTGTTTCACACTGTGAATCAATTGGATATAGAAAAGTATGCATTTCATTCAGAATTGGAACTCACAGTAGATTGACAAAGGGAGGGGGCGGGGTTAACTGTACGTCACACAGCCGCCGATTTTAGCTTCCAAAGAAGCTCAGGCCTCCTGGTCAAGGAGGCTTGTCAAAAAGTACGGGGAAGCTTGTTGACGCTGTGGCCGCTCTTAAGTCTGATTTCTCTGAACTAATGTTTTGGTAGGAATGAAAGTTTACATAGAATATTTCTCCAGGAATCATCCAGCGAAGAACTTCTAGGCTATATTCCGATTGGTTGGTGCCATTTTGCCGCTGCTTGGCGCTGAACCGCGTCATATCTGCAAAAATGTACTTTCTTACTTAGTATTTTTGTCTTGTTTTCAGTACAAATATGTAAAAATTCTTAAATCAAGATGTTTTTTCTTCAAGAGCAAAATTACCTAAGAAAATAAGTCTAGTTTTTAGACAAAATGTATTGAATTTAAGTGAATTTGTGGATAAAACAAGCCAAAAAAATAATCTGCCAATGGGGTAAACAAATTTTTCTTGAATTAAGTGTTTAAGAAAAAAGTTCAAGATTTTTTTTTGCTTACCCCATTGGCAGATTTATTGCTTGTTTAATCCACAAATTCACTTAAATTAGATTTGTTTGTCTTAAAACTAAACTAATTTTCCTAGGTTATTGTGCTCATCAAGAAAATGGATCTTGACTTGAGAATTTTTTAATATTTGTGCTTAAAACGAGACAAAAATATTAACGAAGACAATTTTTTTTTGCAGTGTAGCTCATTACCATAAAGTTGAGCTTCTTTCAACTTTCTGATTGACGCTCTGGTCACTCAAAACGCCCAAAATGTGACGCCGATGAATTTGACGCTCCTTGCAGCTGAGAGAAGCCAGCTTCCATTGTAAATGAATGACTTCTGGTAACTTTGGAAGCTCAAGTCAGTGGCGGTGTGAACGTACAGTAACACATGCTCCAACAAGCCGTCAAACTGATGTAATCCGAGAAAGATGAATAGTTTGCAGAAGTAAATTTTCAGATTTTGATAAAAGTTAATAAAGCCTTAAAATTGTTTGTTAAATCAACTACAAGTCATGCCAACAGAGATGAGTTGTCACAACTTATAAAATATAGTTGAGAAAAGTCAACTTAATTTTATAAGTTATAACAACTCAACTGTAGTTATAACAACTCATCTCTAGTCAAGATAAATAATAGAAAGTTGAAATGACTTGTAAATCCGAGTTGATTCAACAAAAAAATGTAAGGCAGCAACGTTTTTTTACAGTGCACATGGAAAATAGCGGGAGTGGCTTGTGTTTCACACTGTGAATCAATTGGATATAGAAAAGTATGTGTAACTGTACGTCACACAGCCGCCGAATTTAGCTTCCAAAGAAGCTCTGCGTCCTTGGCCTCCTGGTCAAGGACGCTTGTCAAAAAGTACGGGGAAGCTTGTTGACGCTGTGGCCGCTCTTAAGACTGATTTCTCTGAACTAATGTTTTGGTAGGAATGAAAGTTTACATAAAATATTTCTCCAGGAATCCAGTGAAGAACTTCTAGGTGTCACGACGGGCACACAGACGAAAAGAGAGCGGATCCAAATGCAGTACAAAAAGGTTTATTAAAGGTAAAACAAAGCATAAACACGTAGGGCAACACGTCGTAACTAACACAATGGAACGTAAACAAGGAATGAACAGGAAGTAACTAAATGCAAAACAATAACCAATCAGAATACAGAAACAATGACACTAACAAGGGGGAGGAGCAAGGAACAAATAAAAAACCATAGCAACTAAAGACGGGGTGGAGACAAAATCAGACAAAGGGAAAAAACACAGGCCAAACTAGATTCAAACATAACTCTCAAAATAATATTAAAACACAACAGCATAATACACTGCAACATAAAAACAAAGAACACAGGTACAATAATCAAACTAATCTTAAATGTTGCAAAGAAATAATTAACAACAAAACACACACACAGAATCCCAACAGTAGCCCCCCCAACAAAAAAACGGATACTAGACGTTTAACTGAAACAACAAAACAAGAGTCCAGGTGGGAGGTGGAACGGAGGTGGAACGGGGGAGGGACGGAGGGCAACACCAGTCCAAAAGAAAAACAAGTCCACAACATTGTGAGCAGGCGCAGTCCAGGGCGACGCCACGGGCAAAGGCGCAGTCCAGGGCGGCGCCGCGGGCAAAGGCGCAGTCCAGGGCGGCGCCGCGGGCAAAGGCGCAGGACGCCAGGGCGGCGCCGCGGGCAAAGGCGCAGGACGCCAGGGCGGCGCCGCGGGCAAAGGCGCAGGACGCCAGGGCGGCGCCGCGGGCAAAGGCGCAGGACGCCAGGGCGGCGCCGCGGGCAAAGGCGCAGGACGCCAGGGCGGCGCAGGCAGGGCAGGACGCCAGGGCGGCGCAGGCAGGGCAGGACGCCAGGGCGGCGCAGGCAGGGCAGGACGCCAGGGCGGCGCAGGCAGGGCAGGACGCCAGGGCGGCGCAGGCAGGGCAGGACGCCAGGGCGGCGCAGGCAGGGCAGGACGCCAGGGCGGCGCAGGCAGGGCAGGGCGCCAGGGCGGCGCAGGCAGCCAAGGTGGAGCCGAGGACAACGACTCTCCGGACCTGTAAATCAGGACAGAAGGAGGAGAGACTGGCAAAGCCAGGAAAACAGGGCACAAGGCAGAGAGTATATGGAGCTCAGAGCCCACCATCCCAGGCTGGACAGATAGTTCACAATCTGTTATCTTAGGCAGTTCACTGGGCAGCACACTAGGCAGTTCACTGGGCAGCGCACTAGGCAGTTCACTGGGCAGCGCACTAGGCAGTTCACTGGGCAGCGCACTAGGCAGTTCACTGGGCAGCACACTAGGCAGTTCACTGGGCAGCACACTAGGCAGTTCACTGGGCAGCACACTAGGCAGTTCACTGGGCAGCACACTAGGCAGTTCACTGGGCAGCACACTAGGCAGTTCACTGGGCAGCACACTAGGCAGTTCACTGGGCAGCACACTAGGCAGTTCACTGGGCAGCACACTAGGCAGTTCACTCGGCAGCACACTAGGCAGTTCACTCGGCAGCACACTAGGCAGTTCACTTGGCAGCACACTAGGCAGTTCACTCGGCAGCACACTAGGCAGTTCACTCGGCAGCACACTAGGCAGTTCACTAACAGTCATCTTGGGTGTGGGAGCCATTTTGATCTCAGGTGCAGTTGTAAATAGGGCACCTTTAACCATGGGTGTAATGGTGAAAATGGCTTTCTGGAAAACCGGGGCAGGAATGACTGTAGGAAATTCAAACACTGGCGTAGACAACATAACAGCCGTCTCAGGGACAGACGTGATGGTGGCCATCTTGATGACGGGAAAAGACTCCAGCGATTCAATAGAAAAAGGTGTTCTCTTAATAACCAGTCTGGAGCCTCGTCCTGGTCTAGCTGGCACGATGGGTCTAGAAATGACAGATTCTGGAGCAGAAGTGATTATTCCAGCCGTCCGCACTGACACCAATGGCGTATCTGCCAAACTGGAAACAAACCTTCTCGTCCTATAATCCTCCAAAGACGCCGAACTGGCGGCCACATTGAGACATGACTGAGGTAAATCAGATGACTCAGGTGAATCAGTCTCAGGTAAAGTAGATGACTCATGTAACACAGGTGAAGCATACGACTCAGATGAGTCAAGTGAAACAGGCGACTCACGTGCAGTGGCAGCTATCTCGTGAAGTAGCTCGGATTTCAACGTCGAAGCAACGGAGGGAGAGAGTACGACGTCACTGCTGACAATAGGCTGCTCGCGTGTGGATTTTTTCCTGCGTCGTCGATTGCGCGAACAGCGCGAAGGAGTAACGCTCACCGACTCGACCGTTCTTGGCGTGGAGGCTGCGGGTCCCGCCTCGGGGCATTCTGGCGTGGTTAACGCACGTCCGGTGCTACGTATGTCCACGTAACGGGCGAATAGAAAGAAATCAAAATCCACAACACCACACAAATCCTCCAGTGGAACGGGTTCGCCCAGGCAATGGTTAAACCATAACTTCATCTCATTGTTACTGAGACCTAAACCACGAGAGTCCTCCCAAAACCTCCGTGCAAATTCTTCTACCGATTCCCCCTGCGGGCGCAGGAAAGCCAATCTAGCTCGTCTCAATCTCCACTCCTCTTCAGACATAGGAGAGAGACGAATGCCGGAACAACAAATCCTACCCGCGGAGCTCACAGGCGAGCTAGATACTGCTGGATCCTGGTGACGTTCCATTCTGTCACGACGGGCACACAGACGAAAAGAGAGCGGATCCAAATGCAGTACAAAAAGGTTTATTAAAGGTAAAACAAAGCATAAACACGTAGGGCAACACGTCGTAACTAACACAATGGAACGTAAACAAGGAATGAACAGGAAGTAACTAAATGCAAAACAATAACCAATCAGAATACAGAAACAATGACACTAACAAGGGGGAGGAGCAAGGAACAAATAAAAAACCATAGCAACTAAAGACGGGGTGGAGACAAAATCAGACAAAGGGAAAAAACACAGGCCAAACTAGATTCAAACATAACTCTCAAAATAATATTAAAACACAACAGCATAATACACTGCAACATAAAAACAAAGAACACAGGTACAATAATCAAACTAATCTTAAATGTTGCAAAGAAATAATTAACAACAAAACACACACACAGAATCCCAACACTAGGCTATAGTCCGATTGGTTGCTGCCATTTTGCCGCTGCTTGGCGCTGCACCGCGTCATATCTGCAAAAATGTACTTTCTTACTTAGTATTTTTGTCTTGTTTTCAGTACAAATATCTAAAAATTCTTAACTTAAGATGTTTTTTCCTGAAGACCAAAATTACCTATGAAAATAAGTCTAGTTTTTAGACAAAATGTATCAAATTTAAGTGAGTTTGTGGATAAAACAAGCCAAAAATCTGCCAATGGGGTAAACAATTTTTTCTTGAATTAAGTGTTTAAGAAAAAAGTTCAAGATTTTTTTTTGCTTACCCCATTGGCAGATTTATTGCTTGTTTAATCCACAAATTCACTTAAATTAGATTTATTTGTCTTAAAACTAAACAAATTTTCCTAGGTTATTGTGCTCATCAAGAAAATGGATCTTGACTTGAGAATTTTTTAATATTTGTGCTTAAAACGAGACAAAAATATTAACAAAGACAATTTTTTTTGCAGTGTAGCTCATTACCATAAAGTTGAGCTTCTTTCAACTTTCTGATTGACGCTCTGGTCACTCAAAACGCCCAAAATGTGACGCCGATGAATTTGACGCTCCTTGCAGCTGAGAGAAGCCAGCTTCCATTGTAAATGAATGACTTCTGGTAACTTTGGAAGCTCAAGTCAGTGGCGGTGTGAACGTACAGTAACGCATGCTCCAAACAAGCCGTCAAACTGATGTAATCCGAGAAAGGTGAATAGTTTGCAGAAGTAAATTTTCAGATTTTGATAAAAGTTAATAAAGCCGCATTCATTTAAAAAAATAATAACTCACAGGGATAAATTGTTTATAGTGAACACCATTCCATTAAAAAATAAGTATTTGTCAGTTTTGATTTCGTGGGGACTTTAAATTTTACGAGGAATTTGCTGCTATTGACATGTTGGCATTTTAACACAAGAAATTTGAATTGCATAAATTTGAATAAATACCAAACTATTTCATTTAAGAAAGACTGACTGCAATGGTCTGATAAAACAAGTCTTGGTGGATTTGTTTGTCTCATCCAATCATTCATATAAGCAGATACTGTATGTCAATGTGTTTCAAATGAAAAATAATAAAATAAATATGGCTGCTGGAGACAAAAAGTGGAACAAATCAGCAATATGCAAATAGCAGCAAGCGAACGATCCCAGTTTAACATTCTGTTTAGAACGTGGTGTGCTGGATTTGGACACCGTGTGAGTGTTTGTCGCTCGGCTGAGACTCAAAGCAGATGCTTAGCAGACGGCTCTGTCTTGACAGCCGCCGAGTGCTTCTGGGAACACAGTGACAGTAGATCTTGGACGTGAGGAGAAACAGACATCTCTAGGAATTTGAAAACGTCAGCGTTTTTCTATTCTTCTTTTTCTACCTTTTATCATCCTAATACTGAATTAGTTTGCATAATCATCAATTAGTAGGGGTGTGACTCTTCAAAAAGAGGAATAGATAAAACATTATAACAGAAACCCGTAAGCTTCAGCTCTCCACCAATCGGGGGGTGCAAATAAAGGATAAAGCTTTTCTCCATTCAAACTTCGATCCTTGTCTCTTTTAGCAGGGAAAAGAAAAGAGCATGAGGGAAAGGCCTGAAAAGGCCATTCAGGGTTCGAAAAGTGTTTCTAAACAGGATTAGGAATTTACAGAATGAAACAAACACAGGCCCAATGAATGAAGGGGTGGGCAGAGGGGAATCTACGTTTGCAGAGTGATGTAAGACAAAGGCCAGATTAACCATCTGTGGGGTTCGGTGTGCTATTGCGATTAACAGGCTTAGGCTTCATCGCCGAACGTTTGCTCAGATTTAGGTCTTGGGAGAATGAATGAAAAGAAGTTGTGCTGGCAAAAGTGACCCGTTCATCCCATATTCAATCCCCTGCAGTGGGACACTGTACTCTCAACCCAACCAAAGATCAATCAGGAATCCATTTCTTTCCAACAGATAGCAAACACTGGAAAATAAGTCAAACCTTAACGTCTTTGGTTTTGGTCTTTCTGCCAATCAATTTTAGGGACAGATTAGGAACATCCCTTCTGGAAATTAACCAAGTTTTTTTGTGGTAAAAGTACAGTTAGGCTTGTCGCAATAATGACTAGATCGACTTATCGAATGATAGGTTAACATGACATCGGTAGTTTTTGGAGAGGCAATCTGCTCTGCACGCCATGGCGTTATTTCAGGTCCATCAGGCTAAGGTGCTGAAGGATCTGCACCAGGGTGGTCATTACCCTGCAGTTCTGCTGCCACAAACCTGGCGCTCCATGTTACCAAGGTTACGTCGCCGTGCGATGTCCACCTTGGTGGTCCAGGAACGCCATCTTTGGCTGATATGCGGGACACCGAGAATACCCCCTTCCTGAATGCACCAGTATCTCAGGGCATCTTTGCTCAGCAGTTCTCAGCCATTCATCACATCCTGCCCCGACGGAAAGCTGCTGCACCCCATTGTCTGCCGGCCGCAGCGCCTCAACTGCCTCATCGCAGAGGGCATCCTCCTGCATCCTCCCTTGCTCCCGCATGACAGCAACCACCGTCTATGCAGCGTTGTGGAGCCAGATTTGGGAAGGTCACCCAGCCCGTCCAGCCACCCATGAAACCTGGGGAGGTGGCCCTGAGATGGGCGACCTAGAGATGGTGCAAAACTGCTCTTCGGGATGTGGTGTTCGCACCACTCCCTTCCCTGGAGAAGGGCCGGGTGGAAAATCATATGTTGATTTTATGTTCTGTTCCGTATATCCAAATTTCCCCAATCTCTAGGTCTGAAGAGGGCTCGGAGAATGACAAAAAGTACAGACCTGTATCATCTTTATACACCTCCATCGCCAGCGGACACGACTTGGACGTTCAAATGACTCAGCAGGATATCTTCATGATCCATCTGTCCGAATACAGACTCAGGTCAGTGCCAAAACACACACTTACCCTAACCTCTACGGAGTATCTACGGAGAGCCCCAAGTCGAGCACCTGTGCTCGTCCAGCTGCCCCTCTGCTGTATCTGCGGGCTGTAGTATCTTTAAAGCCACCTCAGAGACTTCAATATGCAGTAAAACCCTACCCGGTTATTCCATACTGTTTATTCCACTGAAGAACCTTCTTAGGAGGGTGTGGCTTCCGCAGCATTCCCCTTACCGCCGGAACAGGTACACTTAGGCAGGAACAGCAGTGACCAGCCTTCTCTGCGTAAGGCCCTGTCCTGGCGAGTTTATAGCAAGAGGTCAGGAGGCTTATGCAGGCTACGGATGTAACCCTCTTGGTTACAGATGTAACCCTCTTGGTTACAGATGTAACCCTTGTTCCCTGAAGGTGGGGAACAGAGATGTCACATCCCCTCACCACATTTTTTTTTAAAATGTAGTAAACCATGGTTAATTTGTTAATGATGACTTGATGCTGGAAAGCACGTGTCAACTGTTAATCACTAGGCCACAATATGCTCCAAGTGTACAGCTGTACACTGTTATGGTTCTCAGATGTTTGTTGTAAGTCAAAAAGCCTAATGAGATTTGTAATTTTTGGGGTGTAACCTACATCTGTTGATAAATGGAAATTATGTAGCATTTAATTAAATGTTTGCTAAACAGTGTGTATGTTCAGATGTAAGTCACATAAAAATAAATCTCACAAGTTTATAGGGACAAAAACAGTCAATGCTATATTAACCTTATCACAATGCTTGGTAGTGGTTGCCAGGGTGTTGCTATCCATTCACTAAGATGCTCTTGGTATCTTGACGTTTTGTTATGAAATTACCAGAAAGTTCTGGATGGTGACGAATTGCTAGGATGTTTTGAGGGCTGTCAATAGCCTCTTTCACACAGTAATTCTAGTAAATTACCATGAATTTACCAGAATGAATTTACCAGTAAATACAAAAATGTGCTGTTCACACATGCAGTGACGTTCCGTCTTTTTACCAGTAAGACATCATTCACACATTAGTATCAAAATACCGGTAAACTCGGAGAGAAAGCGGAAGTTACCTGTGGCGCGCAGCCGCGAGCTCCGTTTCGTATTTGTACACAATGGCGGGTTATGACTTAATATCGTCGGTCCGTATTTTGTTGTTTTCACATCTGTGGCAAACGGCCGCGAAGTTGCTTGTGACCAAACAACATTGCGTTAGGCGGCGTCAAACAGAACCTGTTTTGCACATTAGGCTTCACCGAGGGTGTGCTAAGGACGTCGGCAATTTGGCAAATATATGGTAAGCTGTTTTAAACAACTATGAAGAAATGTGGATGTTAACTTCAGTTGTGCTCGACTTTTAAGCAGCATGGGTGTGGAAACGAACGTAAACAGTGCGGTGGTAAACGCGTCATCTGTTTAAAAACGTTCTGATTGGCCCCATCTGTCAGCGCGGTCTGACGTCATCCGTTCTAAATGCCGGTAATCCTATATTTTTCGTTCACACATAGCTCTTACCGGTAAATTACTGGTAATCTTACAACCTGTCTTACTGGTAAATTGGGAGCACTGATTTACCGGAAAGGTTCTGTTCACACATGACATGTTAACTGCAATTTACCAGTAAATTACCAGTAAAGACTGTATGTGTGAAAGGGACTATTGTCAACAGAGACCCTCCTTAAGAATATAATATTCCGGTCTCTATGGCTTGCATCCCTTCGTTATTTAAAGTCTATAAGTGTTTCTAGCTCAGTGGTAGAACACTGCGGTAGCAGCTCAAACCTATGTGGGTTCAATCCCAGTGAACACGCATAATAATAAAATATATATCTTGTATCGCACTGTAGGTTGCTTTGGATAAAAGCGTCTGCCAAATACATAAATGGAATGTAAATGGAATGAAGACCAACTTGTAAAATTATTATTATTATCATCTTTAGAAATACTTTAGTATTTTTTTTTTAAATACAACGGGCCACATTTACACATTTTTATTTTATGCAGCAGCTTGGGAAACTCTGAAAACAATGCCAAACAATGCCAATATACGAGGAAGCTAGCCAATGATTTACATACACAAATTTTAAAAGAACAGTAAGAAAATCCTTAGAGGGGAAAATATTCATTGAAAAGAGGAAAACCTAAGTAATTTGACTTGAGGAGAAAAAATGTACAATAATATACACTATGACCCCTCTAAATCAAGCTCCCCACATTCGTAAAATCTCTTCAATTTATTTGAGCTGCCTAATGCACATTCACACTGAAACTAATCTCAAAATAATTCATCTCAAATCGCTTCCTGTCACCCACGTAATGCACAGAATGTCAGGTCCTATACTTCAACCATTCAATACGCATTTCATAAGAATTTGGCTCGTTAGCTTAAACGGGAAGGATAATGACTAAGTTAATTTAAGCATTTTGCAGTCAATTACCATTGTATGAAAACAAAGTTTTAAAGCGTTGGTCTCAAGGCTGCATTTACGCGATATCAGATGAATAATTGTGATAGATGAAAGGATGGCAAAACCATTTTCTTCTTCAGTGGAACTTCTCTGTTTTGTTGTTGTTTTGCCAACATGGACATCATTAGAATGATAATTCACCAATCATTTGTGAAATATTTTGGTTGGTGGAAATTGACATGGGGAATCTTTTAATCGATTAGTAGACATAGGGGTCAGACAGAGTTTAGGTTAAGTCAGGACTAGGCCTTAGTTATATAAGGACTTTTAAGTAGTTTTAAAAACATACCTTACAAAAACAATATTGGTGTGCATCTTGAAAACAATGGCACTGATATATGTCATATTTTTTTTTATTAAGGCAGCTATAGCAAACATGCATTTTAGTCTGGGACTAGGATAAGCTATGTCCGAGAAATTGGCCCATAAGAGTCCTTCCTAAAAAACGCAGAGATTTTTTATGATTGTTGCCGGCAAAAATCCTTGATCTTGCGGCACGTTTTCTTAAAAAATGTGATGGAATATGCGGGATATTTATACAAATTTATGCGATAAAATTTGCAGGGACTTGCAAAAACTACGGGAACTTGCAGCTGTTCAATGATGTTCACGTCACAGAATCACGTCACTTTATAACGTTCCCATGTCAACAGGGGACATGGCTGCGTTTGTGTGAGGTAAATGCAACATTTTTCAACTTTCTGCTAAGATATGTGTGATTTTTGCTACGAAAATGCCGGGATTATAAAATCATGCAACCCTGCATATTTTGTGCACGGAAATCCGCAATTTATGCGGCGAAAGTGTGCCATATTTGAAAAAATGCGTCCCCCACATAAATATGCAGACTTTGACTGATTATGCGTTAAATCATGAGATCGCATAATCGTGTTTTTCTGGAGGGACTACCATAAGGTTTATCATGACCATTTTTACCAGTTTAAGGCTCCTTTAAGACTACTACTCTATATAAATGAACTCTGGCTATCCTCCACATGCCAATGTTATTATCATGGTTTTTCTTAATTGTCAAGTTACTAAATTGATGCTATGCAAATTTGGGTGTTAAAACGTTCAATGGGACATAAATGGCTTGATTTCTAAACCACTTTTGCAGTTTAGTTCCAATAAATAGTCTGGATAGACTATGAACAATGTTTCAATTCTAAAACTTGGACTGTCTACCTAGCACATCACTCTAGTTACAAAATAGCCCGGATAATAGTTTTAAATTAATCGTAGACGTTAAATTAATTTTATGCAATCAAGCTTGCTTTCCTAAATCAAGCTTATTTTACAGGTGCACGACTTGGCATTCGTAACTCAAACCCTTTTATATACAATGTCTGGCCATTACCAAATGGATTTTATCCATTATATTCTGAAAACCAAGATCTCCAGAGAGAAACAGCAGTATGAGTGATAATACATTTTCATTTGAAGAATGTACAGTAGTTGAAGGTACAGCATTAAGACGTTATCTATGACTATAATACATTTCCGCCTCTGCAGAATTCGGCACTTCAGTGTTGTTTCAGAAAAGGAAATTTTATCCTGACCTAATCCTGTACAGCCTGATTTTCTCCATGCAACATTTGCACAAAAACTCAGATGAGGCCTTTGGCAACATCTCATTTTCTTCTCATTAGATTGCTTGGCTTGTAAATTTGCCAATAGACTAAACTGCGGTTTACTCAGGCTGATTAGTTTGCTATTGCTGCGAGATAGATCAGTGGGATCTTTTGGACTGCCCATTAAAGGACACGGTCTCGATTAATTAATCACCAAGGCTCCGAATGCACGGTTTACCACAATCGTAAACTTATAACAGGGATTTTCAAAGTGCTGCCATGACTTTCTCAAATACACCGTCTTTGCCTGGGGTAAATATTATATAATTGATCTTCGACAGAACTGCAAGCTCTGCGATTTCTGTTTGCGGGTTACAGTCTGGAGTGTTTATATGCTATATATCATAGAAATATCAAAGTGGGCTTAGATTGAACATAACACCGCCTGTTCAATTATTAACAACCAACATCATAGCGCGAGCAGTAGCGTTGAGTAAAGTGTAGTCGAACAAGCTCTTGATTTAGTTGCTTTCAATATTTATTTCCTTCCTTGGACATTCATGCATATGCAGTACGCTCATGATAAATGTTCCTGGACTAACACTGAATTTAAGCAGGGATTTTCTTCGGTTTATGGCAAAGCCTGTTTTTCTTATCTACAGTAGTAATGTGTCCCAGTATATTACATTATTTATATATATTAAATGTGTTAATGGCAAATACTGTACAGCGATTCAGCCATAAAATGTAAAATACAGAAATAGACATTGCATGTTTGCTCAACTGCTGTGCATATCAATAGCAGGCATACATTAACTATATATGTATGATAAATCTTACACAGACAGACTATAAAAACCTTAGTATACTTGTCAGGGAGTGGAGAATCTGTTAAAACATCTCTCGTGTCATATTTCGTAACAGATTATAAATTATATTTAGCACGGACATCTACTATTTTTTTCAGGACACTGTAATAAGACTAAAATAATATCTTGGTAGTAGCTGTTTAACTTTATGCTATTTCAAAAACACTCTTTGTACTATGGTGGCGAAGGATCAATTCAAGTAAAGTGTAACAATCATAGACTGTAAAAACAGATGGACGTGTTGTCTTTACCTAACCCATAGGTTTCTGAAGAACGCATTTGAAGCCAATAGTAGGTGGTGTCTGCCATCGCCATCTTGGCCGTGCATCATTGCACATCACTCCCAGATATCCGAAAATGGGTAAATAGGCGGGATATGGATAAGGCTGAGGTGGCTGGTTGTTAAACCACGCCCACCTAGCTTGACTGTAGTGACAGCAGTTGCTGTTCAACCGTCACTCAAGTGGCCACGCCCTTAATTATGCCGTTCTTTAAGGCTTAATATAATTTAAAAGGATGAGTTACAAAAAAATTCACCTCCCTCACAGTAGTCATGAAGGGCAAAATAAGCTATACAGATTAAAAAGTATTTTTGTCACAGGCTGTAAACATATTTTTTCTGCTCTAAAGATGGGCATTTTAACATGGGGCTCTATGGGAATTGACTACCTTTCGGAGCCAGCCTCTAGTGGCCCATCGATGAATTGCAGTTGAAATCACTTCCGTATTGGCTTCATCAGAGAGATTGGAAGGTTGCCCCTCGATCACAACACAAAAAATCCTAAAACAGGTTTCTAGAAATGGAAACAATAGTAACCAATCAGACTTGTTTCTTTTGATTTCTCACTGAGTGCGTTTACATGCACAGAATAAGCGGATAACTAGCAAAAATCTGCTTATTATAAAAAAACTCTTTTCATGCAAATCAATAAACCGGAATAGTCTTGGCTGTTAAGAGGGTCGCACACCGGATGCGCAGCTCAGAGCCGCGCCGTTCTAAAAAAAAAAAAAAAAAATTGTTTTCTATGAGTAAACGCACACTGGCGCCAACAGGTGGAGCCTGTCCGCGGTGCCCAGCTTGACTCAGGAAGTTGCTCAAATCCCTGTCACATCACAGAGCGCCACTCACATAGTTTAACATTAAATAACATCATATTTGTCCCAAATCATTAACAATTAACATTGGCTGCTAACGTATATTTTGCATTTTGAAGTAGACACTATCTGACTAAGCTCGCGCTATTTAATGTCTACTTCTGGTGTACGATACCTCCGAGTCCTAGACGCGACTCGACGCGGCGCTGAGCTGCACGTCCGGTGTGCGACCCCCTTAAAGGATCCATTTGTTCTATCCTTAACAGCGCGGAGAAATAAGGATGCATTTTGAGGTTTCATTCTATGCACCCTTTGAATTGGGATGGCCTTACTAGCCTCAAGTCGCGCTGCTGTGATGCAATCGGTCTTAGAATACATCCTTAGAAGGTTGCAGCCTTTGAATTGGGACACAGCTTATGTCACGAAATCACCAGGTTTTCAACACAATCACTCCCAATGCTCACTCTCACCTGATTACAGATCAGCACCACCTGCCCCTCATCAGCCCATCACCACTCCAGCATAAAAGGTTTCCACACACAAACATGCACTGTCTGGTCTTGTTGGACTTACCTCAGTTCTCTCTCTGTGTCAGTTGTACTTACCTGACCCCTCCTATGTCGATCTCTCTCCAGCTCCTTGGTCTTCCTCATCGTCTTCATCCTGGAATCATCTGTAAAGCATAAAGGAAAGTGTTAACAACCATTTGTGACTGTCAAGAAGTATGTGTCTGTGATTACCTTCTCTCTCTCCAAAGGAAGATCTGCCTGCCAAATCATCTATTGACTTGTGTGTTCATTCATTTAATAAGCGTACCTGTTGTTTTTTGTATCTAGTCTATCTTATTTGTTATTTCCTAACACTCACTTATTGCAATGAGATTAAATGCAGAGTAAAGAGAGACTAGAGAGAATCACAATTGGGGAAAAACAACGTTTTGGACTTTTGAAAGAGACCACCAATGTCACAAACTGTGCTCAGTTTTGCAGACTTATTAAAGGTGCCCAAGAATGCAATGATGTAATGTTACATTATTCTCGGACATAGAATGTATGTGTTTCTGGATAACTTTACTGTAAAAAAATTCACAGCATTTTCGTCAAATCAACATTTTGTTACCAGAGGTGTAAAAAGTACTCACAAATTTTACTCAAGTGAAAGTACAAGTACTGAGTGTAAATTTTACTCAATTAAAAGTAAAAATATCTGGCCAGAATTATACTTGAGTAAAAGTAAAAAAGTACCACATTAAAATTGTACTTGAGTATTAAAAAAGTAAAAGTAGCTGGAAGAAGGAAAACGAGAGATTCATTTTTAAGCTTTCTCTAAAAACATGAAGTGAATGAACCACATACAAGGTTTTATCCTTTACAACTGTTTGTATTTAATTTTATTTCATAAAAAAAACTATAAGACTACTACCTAATTTCCAACATGATCTCACAAAGTTCCGTGGTATAGTCACAGAATTTTTTGCTTATCCGTGTCATTGTCACGGATCTCCGCATTTTTTCGTGTCTGTACCACGGACTTTCTTTTCCATGTCAGTTTCACGTATTAAACCATTTTTGCGTGGGTTTGGGGTTAGATTTGGGCTTTGGGTTGGGATGTCACTTTAACCATTGGTTTATAATATTTTTTCCATACTATTAAACAATTGTCGCCTGACGTTAGGGTTAGGAGTTGGGTTTGGATGTCATTTTATGTTACAGAAAGTCGTTCTAACCCGAAACCCACGCGAAAATGGTAAGAAAATACGAAAAACAATTGAGTAACAAATACGTGTAACTGACACGAAAAAGAAAGTCTGTGGTACAGACAGAAAAATGCGGAGATCCGTGACAATGACAATGAATTTTAATATGCAACATGCTACTCAAAATTGTAAAACCTTGAATTTAACTTAAATTTCAAGCTCTATCAAGCCTCTTACAGGCAGCCGATGCAGGAAGAGGTGTATTAGACCTTGTTCACACTGTCAGTCCAAATCCGACAGGAATCCAATCACATTTAGAACGGTGAACGGCTAAAAACCACATGAAATCTGTTTTTTCTAATCCGTTTCAGGCTACATCCCAACACAGTCTCACACCCATGGCGTCAATATTTGACGACACTTGACCATGCGTCAATATGTTGACGCGGAGGGTATACCTTTCGCGTCACTTTTTGACGAACTGGGGACTTCAATACTATTAGGTACGCGAAATTAAACAGTTGTCAACTGACATTGGGGTTAGGGATAGGTTTGGGTAGGGATGTCATTATGTAAATCTAACCCTAAACCGACGCGAAAATGGTAGAAAATGGTAAGAAAATAGGAAAGAGAATTTCGCGTACCTGATAGTATTGAAGTCCCCAGTTCGTCAAAAAGTGACGCGAAAGGTATACCCTCCGCGTCAACATATTGACGCATGGTCAAGTGTCGTCAAATATTGACGCCATGGGGTGAGACTGGGTTGTACATCCAGAGGTGGTTTGAAATCCTTTTCAAATTGCATTTCCGGAAATTGATTTCAGTCTTACCGTCCTGATCGCATTTGTGTAGCTTTTCGGTTACGTCATGCTGTCACGTCACATAAAACACGTCAGACGTCGAGGCAGATTGTCATGCCAGCGCGACGTCATTGCCATAAAAACAGTGCAGATAATCCGGAAAACGGCTACAGGACGCACAGATCGGATCTGAACAGTTGTGATACACAATGTGGACAGTGAGTCTGTCAAATTAGATATGTACCAAAATTTGGACTAACAGTGTGAACAAGGTATTAGTCTTAATAGAGGCTGCTAACAGCAGGAAACGTGTCACACTTCATGTGTTGTCGGTTTCAAAGAGGCAAAAAATCTTCATCATTAGATGAACTGTTGGCCAATTCCTCAGTGTGGTCCAAAGGCTCCAGAATAAATAACATTTAAATTAAACTGGCCATCAGCGCAATTCAATTGGTTTGATAGAGCAAGTGAAAATAGATCTCTAAAATAAAAGTACTTTTTGACTGTAAATAAAATTGTAAGGAGTAAAAAGTACTTTTTTTATTTAAAAAATGTAATTAAGTAAAAGTAAAAGTACTGATTTTTAACTGTACTCAAGTAAAGTAAAAATTCCCAAAAATAATACTTAAGTACAGTAATCAAGTAAAATTACTCAAGTACTTTACACCTCTGTTTGTTACTTTAACCTAAAAAAATTAGTTAACCCTTATATTATGTTCCGCGCCAGTTTGACCTGTTTTGATTCTTTTTCTCATTTATGGTGAACATGCATGCAAAGTTTGGACATGCTGATATGTTTTGAAGTGTACCAAAATAATTTTGTAACGATTTTGAGGTTCGCGGGCATTTAGTTTTGTTCCAAAGCAACTGTATAGACCTAAATGAAATTTATATTTTTAGTCTTTGTTGCTATATTGGTGTTTTACTATCCTGAAATGGGGGTAAAAATGCTTCTCCTCACTCTTTTAAGTACTGAAAAAGACTTGTACAGATACAGATGGTAAAAGTGAGCTATCATTTCTATTTACAATGTATATGAAATACTATAAGTTACCGTTTTATTCCAGAAATGTTGTCACTTTTTCTCATTTAGGGCCATGCACATGCATGCAAAGTTAGGATACACTAATGTGTTTTAAAGTGGGTTTTTTTTTATAGCACAAACAATGCTCACCAGCTTGTTAGGAAGACATGTTAACCATTCTGAAAGGAGGCTGATGAGTTGAATCAGGTGTTTCATTGTAACAACATTGTAATTAATGTGTAATTTAATGTTGAGGCATACATAATGACTGTAACGTCACAGTTGGTGTTATGTTGAGATTTTCAGGAGTCTTTTGTATGCACAAGGTTTATATAAGAAAACGATGCCTAGGTAAATACAGTTTTATATTCTATGGCACATTTAAGGACATAGGATCGAACCATGGAACACAAAAACTGATAAAAATGTAAGCTTATTACTCCACTGTAAGTCACTTTGGATAATGTAAATATAAATTTTATTAATTGTCAAGTCCTTTATTTGGTCAAAATACATAAAAGTATGAATAAAGCAACATTTATAGTAAAATACAGGCTCTGTATAGAACAGATTGTTTTTTGAACCAACACAATAAGTCATATTTGAAACAAACTGGTATCTGTTACTATATTGTGTATTTTACCAGGCCTGGAATATTGTATATCAACCAATCATCCAAGACGGGACCTACCCGTTGCATATGTTTATTTGTCATTTTCATCCATGCACATTTCTACACATGCTTTCTTTCAAGTTATAATGGGGTATTTCTTTGAAGCCTTGTCTCTTTTTTGGGGGAAAGCAGCAACAGGCTCTCTGGGCTGTGTGTTTACTCTGTGTTTTGGACTCTGCAGGTGGCTAATGTGGCTTTAACAGCAGCCTCTCAGCTCCCAGAGAGACAGACTTATCTTTCAGACACCAGCGGGGGCCTGTCGCAGATTCCCACACAATAACTTCCCCTTCAAACACACCCGACATGTCTCTTCACAGCGTATATGCGTGCGCACGCGGCGTCGCGCGAATGTTTCGGATGTAGATGTGAGGGGAAGAGCTTTACAGAGATCGTTCCCTGTTGAGAACCTTCACAGCGGGAAAAACGGAAACACAAGTGAATATTATTTTCTAAAACTAATAAACAAACACATCAAATGCCATTAAAAGGATTTTAACATCATTTATGTACAGCATTTACCTTTTTAGTGTTGTATTAGGGGCGGTTTTTCAGGACAGGGATTAGACTAGTCCTAGACTAAAATAAATGTAAGAGCTGTCCAAACTGAAAACAACGTGCACTGACATATCTTAAAATAAATCAGTGCCCTTGTTTTGCCCTTGTAAAAATGCACACAAGTAATGTTTTTTATTAGTAAGGCATGTTTGTTAAAACTAGTTATATTTCCTAAGTAAACTAAGACCTGGTGCTGGCTTAAGCTAATCCCTTTCCGGGAAACCACCCCGTAGAGTTCTCCTGGTTTGTAGTTCATATGGGAACCGACATCGTAATTATGAAATGAGAGGTTGCTTAAAGTGATAGTACACCCAAAAATGACAATTCTGTCATTTAATCGCTCTGTTGTTACAAACCTGTATAAATTTATTTGTTCTGATGATATTTTGAGGAATGTTTGTAACCGTTTGTGAGCCCCATTCACTTCCATAGTAGGAAAAAGAATACCATGGAAGTGAATGGGGCTCATGAACGGTTTGGTTACGAACATCCCTCAAAATATCTACCTTCCTTCGATTTGCAGCCTCGGCAATCGTAAGCTTTCTAAATTGAAAGCTGCAATAGCCAATAAGACAACATGATTTCACAAAGTTCCGTGGGATAGTCACAGAATTTTGTGCTAATTTTTCCGTGGCATTCTCACGGATCTCCGCATTTTTCCGTGGCCCTGCTATGGACTGTCTTTTCCGTGGCATTCTCACGGATTGGTTACTCAACTGCTTTTTCCTATTTTCAAACCATTTTCACTTCAGTTTAGGGTTAGATTTGGTGTTTGCGTTAGTATGTCACTTTAACTATTGGTTTATACTATTTTTTTCTAATTTATTCTTTTATATTTTCTAAACTTTAAACAATTGTCGCCTGGCATTGGGGTTAGAGTTGGGTTTCTATGGGTAGGGATGTCATTTCATGTAAATCTAACCCTAAACCGAAGCGAAAATGGTAAGAAAATAGGACAAAACAGTTGAGTAACCAATCCGTGAGAATGCCACGGAAAAAGACAGTCCGTAGCAGGGTCACGGAAAAATGCGGAGATCCGTGAGAATGCCACGGAAAAATGAGCACAAAATTCCGTGACTATGCTGCGGAAATTCGTGAGATCAGGTTGAGTGCAACCTTCAACTGGATGTTGCTTTTTTAATACCTAAAACAAGACACTTACAACATGACATGGAAGAGAAATATTGTGAAAGAATATTGACTTGTACAACTATGGCAACAATACAAGTGCTTTTATAAGAATTACCACAACATTTGTTTTTCGTAAGTCACGTTCGATGTCGCATTCCTGTGAGATCTTGCATCACTTTGAAATTGTTACTATAGTCTTCGCATGTGCTGAGGATTATGTTCTTAAAAAATTTTGACATTGTCCCTATGTCTGTGGTCTCCCGTGGATTTCAAATCGTTTAAGATGTAAAAATCATCCAGTGTGTCCTAGGCCTTAGGCAATGGTTTAAATAGCTGATGACACAACTAAGACAAAATATTTGACTAAGGGGAAGGATTAGATCATTAAAATCTCATATGGATCGCAGCTGTATGGATCAGTGTTTTGAATGGATGAAAATTTATCCAAATAACTGTATGGTATGGCATCTCAAAATGGCATTTGTGTTGACTTTCTCTTTTCCTCGTCATTCTCAGGTTTAGGGATTTGTTTACTTATTTGTTTATCTCTGCTTCTGTAATCAATCTGATACCTGCAATTGGTGCATCTGTGACTTCATACACACTAAAACCCATGTTTGACAAAGATCCAAGAGATAGGAGCTTCACTTGCACGAAAGTTTTGCCTCAGTGTGTCGTCAAGATGACCACTCAAGGGACGGGTATACTTTTTTCTGTGTGCGGCTCACGTCCGTCCAGCTTTTAAATATACTCACTTGGGCTATGACTACGTGCGGATCCCCGTGTTTGACACAGACGCGAATTGAAATGATTTCTTATTCAAATAGGCCATCAGGGCAGCACTGATTCACGACATGTACAGTGCATAAAAAATTTAGGATAGATGAAGAAAAGTAGCTGATCCACCATTGCAAACTAAGTTTAGAACAAACTACAAGAAAACAAAGAACAGGAATCAAACTTTATGTGCCGAAAATGCTCCACAGCTCCACAAAATTAGATTTTTTTGCAAGGCTATTCACATTTCCAATTGAAGTGACCCGCAGGCGCAGAAGAGTACTCAACGGTCAACGACGTCACTCGTTGTTTGCGGACACCGCCCAGTTCCGATAAGAGCCCTCGAGTTTGGCCTGAATAGAGCTATCACCCTTCCATTGACTGGTCTCTGCAGCATCGTCCGCCATGGTTGTTGTTTATCTTCTCGTTCCCGCCTACTTCAATGCAGAATTATGACGTTTGTAGCGTATCAATGACGTACGGGTGGGATACATGTAGCCTGGCCGTTCAGACGGAGGTGGCTTTTCAAAAGATCAGATAAGTATGGGATTCAGGACCACATACCCAAGTGGCCTGGGTCACATTTGAAAAGATCGGAATTGGGTCGTTTCAGCCTGCAGTGTGAACGTAGCCGACTTGTGTTCTTGTTTATAGTGTCCGGTCTCAATATTTTCAAGAGCATGTGCTGCTTAAGTGGGCTGTCCTGATGATGAAAATGACGTCATGCGGACAACCCTAGTATACATTTGCATTTGTTACAAACTTGCCTTTTTCTTTGAAGTAATAATTTGAATTTTTGCAGAATTGGACATGACTAAAATAAAAAAGTCATCTACCCACATCATTCTGAGTAAATTGATAAAAATGTCTTATTTTACAGAAAACATTGTGCTCCACAACTTTTTATTATTATTATTTTTAATAAATATGATGATGGGGTTTTTGACCTGCCGGGGATAAGAAAAGCCTCAAATAAAAATAATTTATGCACATTAAAAGTAGTGGCTTTTGAAGTCAATATTATGTTTTATTTCCAATATTTTTCACTTAAAGTTACGAGCCAGTGCCAGCATTTTTTTTTATGATTTTCACAAAAGTTAAATGCCTTCCAGAAAATTTTCTTCTTTAAATATATGAGCATACAATCTATTAAATGAAAGAACAGACCCTCTGCTTTCAAAAAAAAAAAAACATTTAATTTGTTCTCTTTTATCACCTCTCAAATATGGGTGGGTTTCTTCAAAAATACCACATTTTGAGCAAAAATCAGAGCTGACCGCATTTTTGTGAAGGACTTTTGATAGAGATCAGATTCAGAGTGATGATCAAAACATACATGGAGTTTGAACTGTTTGGCCTAAGGGGTTGATTCAGGTTTTATAAATTGGGTAAGAGCGCCAGCTGGCAGATAATAGCGGAAATACGGATTGCCAGAAAATTCGTCATTGGCAGAGAAGTGTCTTCTTTTAATTGATGAGTTAACTCGTCAATAACTATATCTCTGGTTAAATTGTCCATTTTGCGAACATATAGTTTATTTTTCCAAGGTCGACTAAAGATTGTTGATCTGTGTGCATCTGTTATATACCATGTTGTTTTCTTCAGTGCACAAGCGTCAGATTTTTAAGACGTGTCAAGTTAACGCTGGAGTCTGTACTCAGAAAGTCAGGGCTGAAAGAGACTCTTTGTTTCCACTACGACTGTGGCATTCATGTGCACTCATGCTGTCAATACAGTCATTCTGAAATGACTTCAACGCAGCATATAGCCTCTCTTGTCTTTTCTTCATTACTGAACTCTCCAACAGATATAAAGCACAGAATTTGTTAAGCTGCCTTTAAGACAATGATTGGCAGATTGCTCGGATAATACCTCGGGATGCCTGCGGAAAAATGATTTCATATGGATCTGTATTTTCACCACATCAATCTTACTCATAACTAATTTCATTATCAGAGTTCATTTCGAGAGCCAAGACGTGTAATTCACCAACAGAATGACAGCAGCCTGTCTTTGACCGTATTTCTGCCAACAAATAAAAACCAAGCAAATTAAATAAAATGCAAAATTTATAGAAATAAAGCGATGAAAGGTCTTGTTTGGAATAAGATATTTGCACAATGGGACAGATACAGCAGTGGAATTTGGTACAGATGTCTTCTGTTACTGACGTTCTGGACGTGTGAAGATAAATTTTGTTTCTTCTGTTTTGTACATCAAACTAAAGGAGCCAGTTAATTTAGTAATTCCCCAGGACACTCTGGGATTAGACCATAACAACACTTAACAATACACATCACATTAAAACATGCATTTATCTCAAAGGAGTAATTAGATTCACAAAGATGGGTAAAAGCATACAAATGTAGAGTCTGTTATATTTCATTCAGCAATAAATAGTGCAATTTTTTTGCAAAACTTTTCAGTCATAAAACACCTACAAGGCCTGAAAGAGATCAAGCCTTAGCCAAAAAAAAAGTAACTAAAAAGTAACGTAAGCATTACTTTTCACGAAAAGTAACTAAGTAACGCATTTAGATACTTTTTTGGTAGTAACTTACTATTGTAATGCATTACTTTTAAAAGTAAATTTCCCCAATACTGGGTAGCACCCCAGTGACAGCTAGCAACCATTTTTGACCACGGTGCAAGGTTAAAAAACACTTGGGACTTCACTGCACGTTAGATTAGCCTTAATATATAAAACACGTCTTTAAAGGGGACATATCATGAAATGTATGACCTTTTCCATGTTTAAGTGCTATAATTAAGAAAGAGAAAATAATTGACAGCACAATTGAGATTTAATTTAAACAAACCACCATTATGGACATCAATGTTTGCATTTCATTAACTCATTTGCATTTGAAAGGACACACCCAAAAACGATATATTTTTGCTCACACGTACAAAGTGGCAATTTTATAATAAATTATCTATGTGGTATTTTGAGCAAAAACGTCACATTATGTACTCCGTGGAGACCCAAGATTTATTTTACATCTTAAAAAGGTTTGTGAAATGTGCCCTTAAAGAAGTACTTCAACAAACATCTAATTTACATTTGTGCATTTGGTAGACACACTGCAAAAAATTATTTTTAAGAAAACCAATCTTAGTATTTTTGTCGTGTTTTTAGTAAAAATATCTAAACATTCTTAAATTAAGATGCTTTTTCTTTATGAGCAAAATGACCCAAGAAAATAAGTCTATAGTTTTAAGACCAACAATATCAAATTTAAGTGATTTTGTGCATAAAACAAGCAGAAAAATCTGCCAATGGGGTAAGCAAAAAAATCTTCTTAAACACTAAATTCAAGAAAAATTCAAGAAAAATTTGCTTACCCCGTTGGGAGATTTATACACAAAATCACTTAAATTTAATATTTTTGGTCTCAAAACTAGACTTATTTTCTTGGGTCATTTTGCTCATCAAGAAAAAGCATCTTAATTTAAGAATTTTTTAGATATTTTTACTGAAAACAAAACAAAAATACTTTATTTTTTGCAGTGCACTTTTATTCAAAATGATTCAAGTTATGCATTTATGAGTGTGTGCATCCCTGGGATCGAACCCACAACCTTTTGTGCTGCTAATGCCATCATCTACCACAGAGGTTCCCAAACTTTTCATTTCGTGACCCACTACATATTTTTAAATGGTATATGCGAGGAAACAAAATAAAACGTGGTGATTTTTTAAGCGAATAAAAAAGAAAACTATATTGTATTGCGAAAGAGCACTTAGTTTTCAGCACTTCGACCTCTGGCGCAATAACATCATCACTCCTGACTTCGGAAGTTTGAGCGAGAGGTGGGGGATCTCAGGAGTGGTGGCTTCAAAGTTCATCCCTGTTTGGATCCTAAGGAATGAATGGGGCTAGGCTAAATGCTAACACATTCACAACGCGCTGTACAAAGATTAAGTGCACGCATTGAGAAAAGATAACTATGTATTAATAAGTCTAAGTTTAGGTAAGAACATAGTAAAATATTGAAAAACGGTGGTGTTTTCCTTTAAAACCTCCTGCTTTACCAGTTAAGCTACAAGGACAAACACAGATGCGATCAACATAACCCCTTCTCTGAAGAAGCCATAATGTTCAAACTGTAATTAAAGATCAATAAAAATTTTTGATTTACTGTAGTAAGGTCCTGCAAAAATTTAATGAGAAACAAACATACACTAAAAGGATTACACGTCTACCATCTACCCACACGGTTAAACACAGAGAAGCCTATCTGCCAGACAATCGATGAGAACTGTCGAGTGTGTGCATCTCTACGCCTGCACACCTGCCAGAAGTGCAGAGCTCCTTTAGGAACAAACGTACAGTTCACCAGCCTTACGGATAGCTTGCAGTACTGCCGTGAAGCCAATATCAAACGTGTGCAGATCTTTTTATAGAGACATTTGTTTTGCGACCAACAGGGCTTCCTGGCAAAGGCTAGCAGTCAGCAATCCCAGAGCTGCTGTAGTCTCCTCTAGGCCAGGAACTGAGGACAACATACAACAGACGCAAGCATCCCAACTTTATTGGTTAAACAGCATTGTGTTGTCTTTGAGTTTTCTGTGTTTCTGTTACTAAAAATAGCTTTGCACCGCACTGTGCAAATAGATTTGTGAGCACTTATTATTTAGTTGTTTTATATCGGGTAAGATAGTGGTTAGATCAAAAACACTTTCTTAATCTCATATAATTATAACAATTAGGGAAGAAATAGTCATAAGCTTTGCTGTAATTGACACAATGCCCGGGGTGACACAGTTTGTTCAGGAATGGAAATTGAGTCCCCATATGACTTTTCATTTGTGAAATACAATAGGAGAATATTCCTGCTTATCTGTCAGCATCATGTAAGTGCAAACGTTATGTAGCTCAGTTGGGAAGCCATCCTGCAAACCGACACAGAGCTCCTGGGTTTAAATCCAAATAAAACCTTTTTTTCTTCAATGCACTCACATTGGATAGAAGCATCTTCTTCAATATCGTACAGTTATTTATTGTTCTTTCATGTAAACTGTAACTTAAAAATCTACTGACACTACAGTGTTTAGACAGAAGAGGACTGCACTGCCAAACTAAGCTTGACTTAAGCCATAACTCTTATAGCACTTTATGAAATGTATCACTCTTCTATGCCTCAGTTCAGTTTATGGATAAAGCTGCAATCCATAACTTTATCTTAACTTTATAAGTATATAGGCTACTGTAAATGATCACCTTTCCACAATTCACAATAGTACCTTTATAATATAAATATGCTAATTTTCCAGCTCCCCTAGAGTTAAACATTTGATTTTTACCATTCTGGAATCCATTCAGCTGATCTCCGGGTCTGGCGGTACCACTTTTAGCATACTGTAGCTTAGCATAATCCATTGAATCTGATAAGACCATTAGCATCGCAGTAAAAATAACCAAAGAGTTTCAATATATAAGAGTCAGTGATATTACACACTGCCTTAAAATAGTCCCCTTGGTTACTTTCAATAGCCGGGGACTATTTTCAGGCGCTGCGTAATATCATTGCGCCTGCAGCAGCCATGTTACGGCAGCAAAGTCCTTGATTATTACGGCAGAATAAGAGTAACGCTCTTAGCCATATCTGCCTAGAAAATCTCAACTTTTAATTTTCCGTCGGTCTTAGTACACAATGTAATTACAGAAGAGTCAAGTTTTAAATAGGAAAAATATTGAAACTCGTTGGTTATTTTTTTATTGTGATGCTAATGGTCTAATCATATTCAATGGATTATGCTAATCTATGCTAAAAGTGTTACTGCTATACCTGGAGATCAGCTGTATGGATTCCAAAACTGGTAAAAATCAAATGTTTAACTTTAGGGGAGCTGAAAAAATGAGCAGATTTTCAAAAAAAGTAGTGTCCCTTTAATGGTAATCACATTTTCATGTCTTTTCCTTCTTGTTAAGTTTTTTCTATTTGTGACCCTGTACCACATTGGTGTGTGGTTTGTTAGGATATGACAATATTTGGCCGAGATACAACTATTTGAAAATCTGGAATCTGAAAGTGCCAACATTTTTTATATTGAGAAAATCACCCTTGAAGTTGTCCAAATGAAGTCCTTAGCAAATGCATCCACTCATTTTTATGGAACATGATCTTTACTTAACTCTTTCCCTGCCATTGATGAGTTATCTCTCGTCAATTAAGAGAAAACATTTTCCTGCCAATGATGCTTTCCTGGCGAGCTTTTATGGTAATCTGTAATTTCGCTATTATCCACTAGATTGTAGCCTGGTTAGCCAGACCTACATCAAGATGTAAGGTCTGGCAACTCTTCACACAAACGGCTCAATGCAAGGGGCGGGATATAAGGTTGTCCCTCAAAATGCCTTTGCATGCAATAGGATAGCGCTATGACCAATCAGAGCAACGAAGAAGGTGACGTAGTTACCGTAACCAGTCGGCAAAACTCCAAACACATCTTTCTTGCTTAAAAAGGACTTCAGTAGGGTTATTTGCTCTTCTCTCAAAGAAAAACATAAGTCTAAGTCCTCCAGAGTCGCGGCCAAAGCCGCTTCAAAAGAAAGCTGTTCGCCAGCAGCAGCAGCCATTCTTTGTTTTCGAGTAGGAACCGTTGCATCTCTGTCGTCATCATGTTAAGCCCGCCCCACAGACGCTACACACGATGTGATTGGCCTGACCAAATTTTGGTTTTTGGAGCTGTTAAGTGTATTGTGAGTGCCTAGACTAAACCCTGGCAGCAAATATATTTTGTGGCCGCTAGGGTGCGTCTAGATTTCTAGGCTAACTAGATTGGGTAATTTATAAAAACTGAAGCAAAAACAAATTTAACAACATTTTAAACTCTCTGTATGTTTTGATAATCGTTCTGAATCTGATATCTAACAAAATTCCTTTACAAAAATGCAATTATTTCAGCTTTTTGCTCAAAATTGGTATTTTTTAAGAAACCTACACATATTTAAGAGGTTATATAAAGAAAACAAATGAAGATAGGATGAAAGTTTTGTTTGAAAGCAGAGGGTCTGTTCTTTCATTTGATATATTTGTATGTTTATATATTTATAGAAGAAAAATTTCATGGAAGGCATTTTGGGAAACTTGTAAAAATCATGAGGCTGACGAGGAATGAGTTAATATCCTAATGATTTTTGGCATAAAAGAAAAATCAAATTTTTACCCAAACAAAGTATTATTGTTGGCTATTGCTACAAATGCACATTGTGGAAAGTGCTAATGAAATAAAATAAAATTGAATTGAATGCTGTTGGTTTCTATCACATAAAGCATCGCTTTGCAGTATGAATCAGCAGCACTATAAGACATGAGAGCTATATCGA
This sequence comes from Paramisgurnus dabryanus, assembly GCF_030506205.2. NCBI lineage: Eukaryota > Metazoa > Chordata > Actinopteri > Cypriniformes > Cobitidae > Paramisgurnus > Paramisgurnus dabryanus. Next base: position 20,321,633 of record NC_133360.1, on the reverse strand, counting down.
AGATCTTTTGTGTATATTGACAGAAATTTAATGTAATCTGAATCTGCTTTAGCTCAAAGTCTAGTTGTCGTCAGGTGATCCATCAGTCTGTCACCCCCAAAGCCTTTGTTTCACCTTTTTCTTCAACCATAACTTTCTTTCATGCTTGTTTAAGCAATTCTCTTTCATCTTCTTCCTCTTTGCCTCTCTTTATTTTTTTACCTTTCGCCCTCCAATTTCATCCACATATGTCCTGCCCATTGCTTTGCATTCTCAGCTAGAAATGATTGTTTGGTTCCAAGATTTGCTCTAGTTACGTCCAAGTACAATCTGCTCCCAATAGTAAAAGTAAATAAGAGCAGAGATTATATTTAAAACATTTAGCCATTCACAAATAAATATTATACTGCATGTAAAGCATTAAACATGTAAAACTAAGAAACAAAGATCAGGGGAAGCTCGGAGCCCTTGATGTCAATGTTTATTTGCTTCAAGAAACTTCTTCCTCAGCCAAATTCCAACTGGCCCATACATCATTCATTAAAGTTCAAAAACGGGGCGTCTTGGCACCCTCTGTACCATTTAACTCCCTTGCTGTCCCTCAACATTCTTGCTTGGCGTGCACTTTTAGCACATCCTCAACTTTGAGCTGTTTGCTAATGCACTGTAAATGAACACGGGCCCCGTGGTATTGAAATGCTGTGATGCTTGCGTTGACTGTTTAACACTGGACATCTGAAACTTGCTAGAGTAAGTGGAACGCTAATGAATGTAAAGCAGATCTTGTTGCAGTGTTGAGAGCAAGATCCGATACTAACAATCTTACAGTGTCAAAAACATATTAAATACGGTCTTCTGCTTACAGTAAATGAGATATTTACGGTATCAGTTGGCTTGTCACTTGTTTTATGTTTTGCGTCATATTAATCACATTTTTTTTCATATAGTGGTCAAAAACCAAAATTTGTCACAATACAATATGATAAAGATTCCTTCATAATTTACCAGTGATACAATGTTTGCCGATAACTTTCTGATATTATTTCTATTCGATTTGATTCAATTAAGGGGTATATTGATAGATTTATTAATGTTCAGACAGCGCCCGTCAGCCGACACAAAGTTTTCTCCCACTGTCTTTTCACTGCTACCATTATTTTGTTGTTGCATTGCAATCTTACAGTATGCACAAGCAGACAGTTTTGTCAATAAACAAAAATGTGGCATCGATGCATCATATCAATAGGCATTCGATTGATGCATTGTTTGACATCACTGTATTGTTGAGCCCTGCATTTTTCATGCGGCCGGCATATGTTTTTAGTTGTTAATCCCTTTCAGACTCTGCGCCTATACTGAAATGGAAATCACATGTTTTGTAGTTCAAACCAATAAAAATGCTGATCAACTAATCAAAATAAGGCACACTGGAAAAAATCAGGTCTGAAGGGGTTAAGAAATCCCAGCATCTAATGGTTTTTGTCCACACTGAGCACTAGGGCTTAGAGCATTAAGAGTTAAAAAATATTCAACTTTAGGAAAATGCTAAGCTCATCAATGTCACTTTTCACTCAGTCATCCAATCACAGTGGAGGAGGGGTGGGACTAATACCACAGCTTCCAAGCGGCGCATCAAACAACAACTGATAAACAAAACAGAAGTATCATAGCAACTAAAGCACTCAGCTAAAGAAACGCTGCCAAGTGTCCACAGTAGTCATTTGCTTGGCGTTTCAAACTTTTTGGTGGACATCGAGGGGCAACCTTCTGATCTCTCTGACGAAGCCAATACGGAAGTGACTTAGGGGCTAATCACACCAACAGCACTTTAAACGCTTGGAAACGCAAGGCGCGACGCACTGCCTTTTAAAAAAAAGAGCAGTGCGACACGGCTTTTTATATTGCTAGGCAACCACCGAGTCAGCTGTCTTGTCAATCAAATATTGAAGCGTGAGCGCTCTTTTGCTGTTAACTGTCATATTAGCAGACACTTTAAAAAAAGGGCGCTTGCTCTGACCTTGTTTGAGGATGAGAGGTGCACAAACACGCAGGAGAGAGTGAGCGAGTGGATTCCGGTTCTTCAAAGCAACTGTAAACTTTCCTCACCACAACGTAAAGCCTGCCTCTCCCCTCATTCGATTGGACAATGGAAAGACGCGAATGACGTCGGGCGCTTCTCCGCTCTCAGCGTTCCTTCAAAGGCGTGTGCTGCGGCCGGCGGCAAAAACAGCAAGGCGCTCAGCGCGAATAAACACTGCGCAAACGCTCCCTGCCCATAGAATATCATTCAAAAAAGGCGCCTGCAACTGCCATAAACGCTTTTGGTGTGATTGGCCCCTTAAACTGCAATTCAATTCATTTGGAGCCGTTAGAGGCTGGCTCCAAAAGGGGGGGCAATTCCCATAGACGCTCATGTTAAAATGCCCAACTATACAGCAGGAAATAATATGTTTACAGCCTGGAACAAAAAGTGTATAACTTAATGTATTAGCTATATGTTTTTGTATTAACTATATAGCTAAGTTTGCCCTTCATGACCACTGTGAGGGGAGTGAATATTTTTGTAACTCATCAGTTTAAATTATATTAAGCATTAAAGTTCTGCAAAATTAAGGGCGTGGCCACTTGAGTGATGGGTGAACTGCCACTGCTTTCCCTTCAGCAACCAGCCACCTCAGCTTCACCCATGTTGCCTCTTTACCCATATTTGGTTATTTGCGAGTGTTTTGCAGTGATTCGTAGCCAAGCTGCCAATGGCAGGCACCACCTACTATTGGCTTCAAAAAAGCTCTTTACACAACGGGTGGCGTCACGGACACTACGTCCATACAGTTTTTACAGTCTATGATGGACACAGGGCCTTCCACTTCTATTTTCCGACTGGAAGATAGGAAGTTAAATAGTTGTTTTAGTGACCTCATCAATGCAAGAATATGAAAATAACCACTTCCCAAAGTGAAGCTTAAAATGCTGGCTAATTTGATTAGCTTAGGCTTGCATGACCTAGATGTTCCATCAAGATAAACAAAAGGGCTGGGGCCTCATTTTTAAAATGCTGCATAAAACCATTCTAAATTTGATCTTACAATCATTTCTCTAAAGCATTTTTCTATGTCAAAGACCATTTTGATAAATATGAACGTTGCTGTGGATTTTTGCCTTGGAAACTCTACAATTAAATCTGTGTGTACACATGCGTTACAAATGCTCCCTGGTCCTTGTTCACCTGAACCTCTTTATACCCATCAAAACCTAAAGATATTAAGTTGTGAGGGCTCATTTAAAAGTTTTTTTCCTATTATTGCATTGCGTATGTCTGAACTTTCTAATTTCTCCCCCACAATTCTCCCCCATATATATATATATATAAAGCTCATTATTGAATCTAGACTCTAGATAAGGTCGCAGTAGCATGCATTGTGGCTGTTTGATCACATGACAGTTCCTCAACATTATCTTCATGGTCTCGGCAACAAACCAGGCAGGGACGCACAGTAGGCAGCCTTCCCATTCTCTTTTATCATCTCGCATTCCGTCAGCCGCTGTAAAGTTATGAACAAAAAATAATGAAGCCAGAATACACACAACAGTCAAGTTCAGCGAATCTGAAAGGTGCCGGAGTTTCCTTTCACTTCGTCTTCCTTCATTTTTCACTTTGCTACATTTCCTTCATCTCGCACTTTGATCACTGGCCCTCTCTCTCTCTCTCTCTCTCTCTGACTTCTCTCTATCTCTCTCCCTCTCTCTCTGACTTGTCTTTGATCAATATCTGGCAGTGTTGCTCATCTCAGCCCTCATTCACTGGCTTCCATCTTGATGCTTTTAGAGTCAGAATCTTTGCTGCTTGTATTTACATTTATACAATATGCGACTCTATGAAATCCAGGCTAAAGTCTCATAATCTAATTATAACATTAGAAACATTAATTTCACTCATTGATGTCACATTGATTTCAAAAAAAAAAATTAGCTACAGACAAAATTAGTTTGTATCTGTTCAGTACAAAAAAGTTCATTCTTAATTTTACGCAAATTCAATACCGCCGTGTTAGTCTGTCTACTTTTATACCTTTATTTTTCAAACTGTGACAAATTCCAGTCCTCCTTCTCTGCAGAATGCAATAAATCCACTCAACAAATCACAGCGCACCATTCCACGCATTGTAAACAACAATAACGGAGCTTTAAATACACACAGAATACTATTTTTCCTCACCTACCTTGTGATCAACAAACAAACAAAAACAAAATAATACTTTTGATGGCATTAATGAACGGTGGTTTTCTGTGGCGGGAAAGAAACGTAAGCCAACCAAATCAAATAATTTCCGCGAGAGGCACTCGGGTGAACGAAAAATGCAGACTGTTGCTTATTCTCACATGGCAGCATCAAGCTTCTGTCATGCTAACACATTTACCCCAGGGGATCTTATGAAAAACTTTACATTTTTTTTGACAGTGTTCTTAATATGACAAAGTAAGTGTTTTGATTAATGCCATTAATGTTTTTTTATCAGTGTATACCACTAGTCAACCAAATAAATATAACATGGCAAAGATAAATGCACATTTAAAAAAAACTTATATTAAATAATAATAATAAATCTTTGGAAATTAAATTATGGATTTTATATATATATATATAATCAGCTCTGCTTACTTGCGACCCTGAACTATTTTGTGCTTCTCTTAGTAGATTGCATATTATGGAAATCAGCTGTTGCGCGTGTGTTTTTTAATTAGCTTTTTTTAGTAAATAACACCCAGATATTACCACTCCCATCTGTGCTTTTTTGGAATTGCGCTTTCACGCTTATTTGCCCTGTTTAGTAAAACTGGACATCATTCCATAATGACTCTGATTGGTGGATCTCACTTGAGGATTAAAGGTTATGTAGTCGGTATCACATATCGATTTGTGGCTTCTACAGAACAGCTTTGAAAGTTTTTTCAGATATTGAATGATATTTGGATGAAAAAAAAACACTTCTGTACAATACAAAACAACACACAAAGTAGTAGGATACAGTACAGGAAGTAAAAATGTCTGCTTTGAAACTTAATTTGTAAAGTTTCCACATTGAATATATATTTTTAAGATTTAAGTCATGTAGGCTTAGCTAAATCAAAATTGTTATTAAATTGTTTCTGAAAGGTAAAGGATTGTTTACCATATATTATGATGATTGTACTGTAAAGCAACAGTAAAATGTTTATTTACAAATATATGACAGCACTTTCAAACGGTCGCTAATTCGAATGCATCTCGGCTCTGAAAAGGCGGTAGTCATAGAAACAGCGAGAAGAAAGAGAGAAGGACAGTAGATACTGAACAACGGTGACAGGTCATTTCTTTTCAGGTCTAACCCTTAGTGAACAACCGCTCTATCCTGTTGAGTAAAGAAATTTCTTCAGCAGAGAGAGGAACAGAAGCAGAAGCCCACTTTCGGTGTAATGTATAACACTTTGATGGCTTGTTTTGGATAAAATAGCCTTTAACATGTTTGTTTTTATCTACATATATTTGCTTTCGGATCTGTGTAGCGAGTCAAACCTGCTTCACCCAAAGGAATATTTTATAACTCAAAAACTGCTTTTTCAAAAGATATTGTATATAACAAGATGTGGCACGGCTATTAATATAAACGGGTTGAAATGCAATATGGCCGCTCTGGCGATGAAACTCCCACTTTTCAGTTAAAAGAACCAATCATCAATGGATAAAGACTGAAGATTCTCTAGAGGATGTGCTCTGTACAGAGTCACATGAGGTGCTTGACAAGCTCAAATTGTACTAAAACACATTTATTTTTAACACTTTCCCCGCCGTTGACAAGTTAACTCGTCAATTAAGAGAAAACGCTTCCCTGCCAATGACGAGTTTTTCCGGCAATCCGTATTACCGCTAGCCTGGGTTACTTTTCAATGCAGCCTTAGACAGTGTTTTACAGTAAGTAGTTTTGAACGCAAGTTTATTTAAAAAAGAGCAACTTTTGACGTTAAACTAGGCTATTTTTTATTCAAGAAGGATGTTTGTATATGGCAAGACATAATAAACACAGAGTTTTATAGGACCAACCTGCTAGGCATTGTCATCACATTTAACTTATAAATAGTAAGTGGTATTTATTAATATCATTGTCATTATGCATGTACTGTGGATGTCGCAGTGCCACTTAAATGTGTTGCTTTTCAATACAATATACAGGTACCGGTTTAGTTGCATAGCTTTCAGCTGCACTCGTACCCGATAAAAGTCGTTTACTTTTCAATTGATGTCGCTCTACATACGTCATCTGGTATAATTGAAACAATTAGCTATGAGCTACGTACAGACACATTTGATAGACATTCGTAGTGCTCTGGGCATTCGTAAACCACGCCTCAAATACGAGAAAATGAGCATATGGTTCCCAGACCATGTCTCATTCTCTATGAGACTGGTCTGGTGTTAGCCAGGCTATATTAACGCTATTATCATGAAACTTTTGTGAAAATCATAAAAAATGCTGGCTGGCAACTTAAAAAAAAAAAAAATGCTGGTGGGGAAAGATTTAGGAAACAAAAAGTATGATGCAGTTAAAGGAATAGTCTACCCTTTTGCCATATTAAATTATGTTATTACCTCAACCTAGATGAATTAATACATACCTATCTTTTTTCAATGCGTGCACTGTACAGCGCGTTGTGAATGTGTTAGCATTTAGCCTAGCCCCATTCATTCCTATGGTACCAAAAAAAAGTTTTATTTTGTGGCACCATACTTACTGGTATAACTCCTCATGTAACAGTCTTTAAATAGGGAAAACACGAAAGTGTGTGGTGGCTTCCCTGTTTGGTACCATAGGAATGAATGGGGCTAGGCTAAATGCTAACACATTCACGACGCGCTGTACAGTGCACACATTGAAAAAAGATAGATATGTATTAATTCGTCTAAGTTGAGGTAATAACATAGTTTAATATGGCAAAAGGGTAGACTATTCCTTTAATGTCAGGTTTAATTGTTGGTCAAAAATATGTTGTTGCATTTGATTTTAGCACGTGATTTTACAGATATCTGTATTTCCCCATTCAAGTAGATAGGAATTTAGTCTTGCATCACTAAAATAACTGCCCGCAGGCATCGCAAACATGGCCGCTCAGTGTCACGACTTCCCTTAAAGGACTTTGATCTTTCATATCTCGAAAGATTTGGAGACCATTGCAGTGTTAGGTATCTACTTTGAAACTGTAGTAACCAAACTAACTCGAAATTTAAAGTAGTTGAAGAGTCAAATAATTGTTATAATTAATATAATTGCGAATATAAATAAAATAATTATTGTTATGAGATTTTTGTTCTGTTCATGTTTAACACTTTGCGTGCTATGAATAATTGAGCCGGCGTTTTTGTTAAAGACAAATGATTTGAAATAACATCAAACATTTCTGAAAACATTACCTTTGACTGAACAATGGTAGCCATTTAACCAAATCTCAGATCTTTTACTAATTACTAATTATCGTCATTGCTTTTAACAACTTTAGCTGTAATTAGCTGTGTAAGATGTAATTAAAAGTTTAACTAAGCTTTGTGGAAAGATCTGAAACCAAAAGGATTATTTTCACCATTATATCGGACAATTCTGAAACTACATTCTAGCTCAGTTGGTAGAGCATTGTGTACCAAGCATGGGTTCGATCCCAAGGGTATTCCCATACAGATTGGCAAAATGCATTCCTTTAGAAGTAACTTTGGATAAACTTGTAATGTAATTTCTTAAACTTCAAACTTAAAAACAATTCCTCGATGCCAAGCATGTTGATAAAAAATGAGAACAAATCTCTTGATATTGTTTATTTTCAGATGAAAGATGCAGTCTGTAATACAAAAAAAGAAGAGTTGTACTTTAATGGAGAGAAAACTTTCAAAACAGAAGATGCAGTAAGCCGTGGATGAGCTCCAAGTGTTGCAGGGTAACTAACTAGCTGTCAGCTGCGACGCTTTGTGGTTTGCTGTCCAAATCCCGGCAGAAGTTGGAGAGAGTAGAGAAGCTTAGCGCATAGCCTTCATTATTTTTGGTTTACCTGAGCACTGGGGATTTACAGAAAACAACCGAATGCTCACTCTGTTGACACCAATTAGTCTAAAACCTTTCAAATGCCTGAAGTAAAATCTTTTCAGTAAATAATGAGTATCAACAGACCGGAATACACATAGCAGAGTAATTGTAATCTCAGAGTAAATACTCATTACATGATGTAATCTGAAAAAGTTTTAGGGGTAGTTTCGGGGGCAACCATGGGTTTTAATTCAGTGCAGGTAAACCTAGATAAAACTACTGTACTGTATATAAGTTTTTCTTTTTCAAAGTTCACATGATTTAATCATCGTTGCCTGGGTTGCGTATGTGTGGGGCGGCTCTAACAAAAGAAGGTCCAGATTCTATTGGGGTAGGGGCGTGTTTGTTTAGATGATTTAAATGTCAACATTGGCTTTCAGAGATCATGCACCCCACCTTGAACTTTATTTTAACCTGATTTTACTTCATTAAAGTTTTTTTTATTGCCTTAATATTGGTATTGTGTGGTAACCGTATAAAAGCAATCAGGTACTCGAGTTTGTGCTCTATGGTGAATAAATCACACCTGAAGGGGTTGCATTGACTCCGCTTCATGTCATGCCTAACAACGCCCTTCGTCCGTGACTTGTTCATGATGCAGCACAGCCTCGAGTACCTTATTTCTTACAAATATAATCTCTGCTGTTGTCACTTTAACTACTGGGACCAAACCATATCCTGAAACCAAAAGCAACAACTTGCTGTAAGTCATGGGCGGAAATTTCTTTGACATCCTTATTTCTTCCTGCACAACAGCCTGTTGTGTCACATTGACCTTTATTCATGAATCTTGTAGTATGTTTAGTCTGAGCGTGACGGCTCTTGACAGATTACATATCTGTGTTTGCGTGCCTCACCTGCGTGCCTTACCTGTGTGCCTTGGCCTGATTCTCTTGAGCTGCACCCACCTGCAGCCGTCAGCCAAGCTTGATCTGTCAAGACATATGTCATAAACCTCCATTATTCACTCATCTGGCTTTGGTTATGACAGAATGGTTAATCACCAGGTACTTCAAAATAGAGACATTAAAACAGGTTTAGGATCTGTTAATGCATGACTAATTAGTGAACGGTCTGCTTGAAAACAGGAAATCAACTGGTTAAACCAAAAAATAAAAACTCTCTTATTCTTTACTCAACCTTATGCAATATGTATATGACTTTCTTTCTTTCTTTAAATAAACACATTTAAAAAAAAGCTGTACAATGGAAGTAAGAGGGTCCCAAACTATTTACTATCCAAAAATCACATAGATGTATCCAAATAAAATATATCCAAATAACTACAGTATATTATTAAACGTTTATGATAAGAACATATGATAGGTGTGTTTATTATCATAAATGTATTTAGCAAAAACAAACATTGCCTTTTCATTGAATGACAAAAAATGCATCAACATTGTTAAAAATGTCTACTTTTGCGAATGACAGGAAGGTGAGTAAACAATGACAACATCTTTTACTCTTTTTATAATAAAACAAGACAGTAAATATGAAAAGGCCACCAGGTTGTCGTTTTCTGAGTGTACATCATCATGACTGCTCACATGATCTCTTATTCAGTTTCACTCCTCATCCCAGAGGCCTTCTCTAAAGCATCATGACACAAAATCACACAACAAATGCATTTGTGAGGGGTTTCCATCACTAAGAGTTTAGTCACGAGCACCTAGACAAAATATATGAGCTTTCAGCGTATGATGACGTCACACAGGTGATACTGAGAGTTGTAGACAAAACAAGACAGTAGTAATAGTAGTCTGACTCACTTATTTATTATATACATCTTTTGTGACTCAAACACAAAGCATTCGGAAATAAATAACTACAGGACTTTCTAGATATGTCAGTTTCCAGTATGAATGAATGGTAAGATGTTTCTTTTACTTTTGTTTCTAAAGTCATTCACTAAAGGGACCATAGGCAGGGAGTAGGGGGGTTAGAGTTCATTATAAATCATGGGCCTTATCTTGCACCCAGCGCAATTGACTTTGTCAGTGACGCATGTATCATTCGTATTTTGCACCGTGGCACAGCGGGTTTTTCCCTCCACAGACGCACGTCGGCAAACTAGGGAATGAACTTGCGCTCCCTGGGCGGTTCAGCGCAAAAAAGGAGGCGTGTTGCGGCGCAAACCATCCCTGATGCTATTTTGCAGTTTCAAAAACAATTGTGCCACTGACCAAAAAAAAACTAGTCTAAAGTCAGTGGCGCGTTGCGTGTGGTTCATTATGCTATTTTAAGGGCATACTTGACCATAATGTATAGCGTGCACAACGCGCACACAATTTGCTTATCTAATAAATTGTTACAATAAAAAAATATTAACACATGAGATAAGGGGAATCATAGTGGTGAGCATTGTGGTGATAGTTTTTATTTATTGTGTGGCTGCGTTAAAAACTTCTCATGCAAATAACGATTAAAATATTTTCATAAGTTTGTTGTGTGGCTTTATTACGTTTATTTTATGTAAATAATAATTAAAATGTTTTCATAAGAAACTTTAATTTATATGAACTTGATTTGTAAGTGTTCTTTGGGGTTGGACCTTGCTTGCGTTTCTTGGGTCTGATTTCAAAGCCCCCAAACCCTTTCAGCGGTGAGGGTGGACGCAGATCTGTGTAGAGGCAGATCCACCTCCCGTTACACGGCGTGCCCGATTTATGCTGGCAAGCTTGGGATTCCCCCGTCTCCTGACATCATTGTAGCGCTTGGCGCAACGATGGGGATGCCAGCTTATGAGACAATTGTGGCTATTTCCTCTCAAGCCTGTTTAACCTACGCTGATTTGGGCGGGTTTCTTCTATCCCCATACAAAACAACTTCTCTGTCTTTGACTGCTCCTACAAGAACGTCGGTCTCCTCGGCTGTGAACCGCTCCTGGCGTGCGCCTGGTAAATCCGTCATAATAATAGCAACCCGCCATGGAACTTGCGCCCTTGCGTTTAAAGGGAATGTTGGATACCGTTCTGATTGGTTTATTTGACGTTACGCCCAAACCACACCTATGAATAATGAACCTACTTCAGACCAACCCCTTATTGATTTGCGCCTGGCGCAAGAGTTATTTCTCCCGCCGGGAAAATAGCAACAGCGCCCAAGATCCGCCCACAAAGTCACTTGCGCATTGCGCTTCGCACTTGCGTTTCAGATCGTTAAAATAGGGCCCTATGTATATTATAAATAATATCAAGAAATATACTTTAAATAATTATGTAAGTAGTAAAACAATACAAATGCAAATGGGGCAGAAAAATGCGTTTAAAGGAATGATTTTATAAAAAATCCTGTACTTTACTCACCCCCATGTTATCCAAAATGTTGATGTCTTTCTTTGTTCAGTCGAGAAGAAATTACGGTTTGAGGAAAAAGGGTCACGCTGGTGCCAAGAAGTAGTGTGCTTATTTTTTGTTTTCTTGACGAAAATGACTATCGTTTCACTAGATAAGACCCTTATGCATCGTTTGGGATTGTTTAGATCCCTTTGAAGCTGCAATTTTAAACTGCAACTGTTGGGGTCCAATAAAGTCTATTAAAGGTATAGTTCACCCAAAAACGAAAATTCTTTCATAATTTTCTCACCCTCGTGTTGTTACAAACCTGTATACATTTCTTTATTCTGATGAACACAAAGGAAGATATTTTGAGAAATGTTTGTAACCAAACTGTTCGTGGACCCCATTAACTTGAATGCTATTGAAGTAAATAGGGTCCACGAACGGTTTGGTTACAAACATTTCTCAAAATATCTTCCTTTGTGTTCATCAGAACAATGACATTTATGCAGGTTTGTAACAACATGATAGTGAGAAAATTTTTGGGTGAACAATCCCTTTAAATTGAGAAAAATCCTGGAATGTTTTCCTCAAAAAACATAATTTCTTCTCGACTTAACAAATTAAGACATAAACAACTTGTATGACATGGGGGTGAGTAAATTATCGGGATTTGATTTTTATGAAAGTGGAATATTCCCCCTCTCTTGCCTCACAGTGGTTTGATCCACTGCATGCTTGCTTTCTTTACCTCATTTACACACACACACACACACACACACACACACACACACACACACACACACACACACACACACACACACACACACACGCACGTTCTGGTTTACATGTTTTTTGGGGACATTCCATAGACGTAATGCATTTTATTCTGTACAAACTGTATATTCTATTCCCCTTACCTGCCCCATTCCCTAACCCCAACCATCACAGGAAACTGTCTGATACCTTAGATTTTCAAGAAACATCATTCTGTTTGATTTATTAACTTGTTTCCTCATGGGGACATCAAAATGTCCCCACAAGGTCACAAAAATACTGGTATTCCTATCTTTGTGGGGACAATTGGTCCCCCTAACGTGATAATTACCCGGCCGCATGCATGCACACAGTCTACACTTATCTTATGATTTTACTATACCATGTGACTGCATTACACCATTTCTGACGATCTCCGGATGTGTCTCCTGATGTGGGATCGACTGGAGACTAAAATCTAATCTTAATCTCTTGTTCTTTCAAAAGACAAAGATTTTAGTAATCTGCCATGTGTCCCATTTAAAATATAATAGGGGAGCTTAACAAATCTCTCATATAATATGTTTACTGTATGTCAGTTGTGTTTTTGTTTCTCTGAAAGACTTTCAGGAGAAACATCGAAGTCTGCCGAGCTATAAAAGAACAAGCCCGCCATCATTTTTTTTACCTCAGGGTGAATTCATGCACAACTAATTATTTACTAAAAATATAATTAGTTGCATAATCAAGCTACATTTTTTGAAATCCAGGATTCATCCATTAATCTCTCTACAAGTAACTACACAGAATGCTGGCATGTTTTTTTCCATCATAAGTCTAGACTTCTCCGGTATGTGATTACTTTTCAACTTGTCTCCCAACCGCTTTTATTTCCATGTCTTTTCTGTTGTCAGTCTAGCAGGGGAGATGTCTCTCGGGGGAGATGTAATGCTTCAGGCTGTACAACAGCAAATGTACTCAGTTCTCTCCCTCTCTCTCTTTCACGCGTTCCTCTCTTTCTTTAACAGTTCCTTTCATCTCGTCATCCACCTGTCTGTTTGACTGACACACTTTCAAGCTTATTTCTGTTTTGGAGTTCGCAGTCACGCACAGAAAGTCCCAGAGTTAATGTTTGATCCAATCGCTGACCTGCATGCTTGTAATTCTTTACATATTACTTTATGTCTAACTCTTTTATTATGCAAACAGCTTTTGTCATCATAGCAGTCATTTTATGAGTCTGTTGAATACGACATTAACATATTTAGCAATGACACTGGCATGCTAAAATTAGAAGCCTGGAATTTTGTATTACATAGAGATGGCTCACTTTAAGACAGCAGGATAAAAAAACTACTGTGGAACGAGATAAATTGTATTCCCCCTCTTCAAAATGAATAAAATAGTTTACAGAAATGATGGAGAAGGTCAGTAATACTTTAAACTTGTATACAAAACATCTTCTGATGCATAACCTTGGACAAATCATCATTGTTGTTTCCAGGAGTTACTGGGTGTTTCGGGTCTTGCAACAGACACCCTGGCTGATCAGACTCCGGCCTCCAAGTGGCATGCTACTGCCCCCACTACTCTCCTCTCTTCAACCAAAGCCATCTGGATGCTTTTTCTGTTGCCTCTACATTGTTGCCTATGGCTCTTCTTCAATTAGCACCTGTTATACCCAGCGTGCCATAGGCCTTGCTCAGGGAGTGACTGGCAAATCCCCTGCTGCATACACCTGGTCCTTCATTCATTCCTCCCAAGCCCTTTTCTCACAGACATTCCGGAAAATACACGGGAAAGGCATCCTGGATTTTTCTGGAATCCTTAGATTTTTTGTTCATTCACACTGCCATAATTAGCCGGCATCTAGGTCCCGGAAAGACACGTGACCTGTTGAAAGTCCCGCCCTCTCTTCTACGCAGCGTCTGAAGTTTGCATATTATTTATTATTTCTCTCTGCATTTTTTTTATGATAAGACTATAAAGGAGCGCGTGACGCGCCGTTCTAATGCTGGTGAATGATCTCAGCTTCTGAGTGGATATTTGACGAGCTCCCTGATCTCTGCTTTAATACAGTTGTAAGACATTTCTCATCGCGATTGTTTATATGCATTTAAAACCCGCATTTTGAGGAGCTGAACGATGTATCTTGTTGGGATGACGCGCGGGAATTTTCGTTTATTATAGCTCAAATGAGCACGTGACGCGATATTCTTTTATGCTGCTGAATGATCTCCGTTTCAACGCAGTAAGTGACGAGCTAACTTACCTGATATCTGCTTCAGTCCAGTTTGCTGACATTTCTCGTCGTGAATGTTGTAAATCCCTCAGTTTAAAGAGTTGAACCAACTTCATGTTGCCATGACACGCGCGTCCTCTCTACGGCACGTGCGTCATTGTTTATGCGTCTCATTTATCATTACCTGCTAACTGCTTCAATCTAGTTTGCAACATTTCTCGTGGTGAATGTTTATTTGCATGTTATCTCTCATTTTAAGGAGCTGAACAATAACTTTTGTTGTGATGACGCGCACGTCCTCACTACGACACGCCCATTACGGCATTGTTTCGGCTTCTTGTTCACACAGAGGGTTTTCCGTGTATCTGACTAGGTCCTCTTTCCGGCAACGGTCCCAGAAGATTAACGGGATGAGTTTGTGTTCACACAGACGCTTGTCTGGCAATTTTACGGGTATTTTCTGGGACCAAAGGTCTGTGTGAATGGGGTTTGACAATCCTCCACCAGCTGTTGGTATTTCTTCCTATTTCTCTCTTGAGCCTTCTCCATCCTCTCCTCCCAAGGCCCTATTAGCTCTAACAAGATCAGTTGTTTGGTAGGCTCAAAGACCAAGATAATATCAGGTCTCAATTTGGACTGGGTGATGTGTATTAAGATTTTCAGCTGCCTTTCAGGTCGAAAGTCACTGCCCAGTCCCGTGCCATGGAGAGCAATCCTACAGAGCAGTTCTTCAATGCTTTCTCTGACTTTTGTCCTCCCTTTATGAAGTGAATGGCTGTATCTAATTGTCTCAGAAATAGATTTCAGGACCTGGTCGTGCCTCCATCGATACCGGCCCTCACCCAATGCCTTGGAGTATCTGCTTATGATGTGTTCTAATGTCCCTATTTTGGAGCACAGAAGGTATGCAGGTGTTTCTATTTTGCCCAATGTGAACAGGTTGGATGGACTTGGGAGGACATCAAAGAGGGTTCCACTTCCAGATTCCAGGTGACACTCCACTGCCTGCTTCCACTTCATCCAGGCACCCTGCTGCCGCATGGCCACTGCTCTGCTGGTTCTTGCTTCCTTAACTAAAGCTCACACCTCCTCCTGTACCAGCCTCTACCTCTCCTTTCAGCTAACCAAATAATATCAGGCCGCTGTTAGGCCCCCAAGTCCTTCTTTGCCTTGTGCCACTGTTCCAAGGATGGCCTTGTGCTTCAGTTGAGTCTTTGCTTGCTGGACTGCCTCGGGTGCCTGGACACTTTGGCATCTCTGGATCTAGAGCACTGCAGGTGTTCCCATGCCTGTGCAATGACGGATGTTACTTAGGTTAAGAGGTAGACCCAGCCATCTGCATAGATAGCTGCTCATCTTTTTCTTTAAACCTTCTTTCACATTCATAGGGACTTTATAGATAAGCAGAGGCCAGAGGATTCTTTGGGAGGATTCCATGCTGGTAGTCCCAGGCCTTGAATTTTCGGGGAGCCCAGACTTATCAGCTGTTATCAGCCATCCCTCCATGTCAGTACGGGTTGCCTTGGTGGATTATCTGTCATTTAGTCTGCAGTTAAAGACCTTCCCAAGCCTCTTCACTGGTCTCTCTGTGACTGACACCATCTGATGTTTGCCCAGTCTAAAGCAGAATCTATCTGTAACCTTTCCCTTCTTCAGAACCAAAGACCTGGACTTTGCAGGTTTGAAGCTCATGCATGCCCACAATATAAGTTTCTCCAACCTCTGGAGTATCCACCTGGATTCTGGTACAGTTGTTGTCGTCACTTTTAGGTCATCCATGAAGGCTCTTATAAAGAGGTTGTCTTACTCCAGACTTGCTGTGGGGACCAATGCACTCTGATTCAGCTTCCCTGACCAGCATGTTCATTGCCAGCACAAAAAGGGGTCACTGAGATGGTACAGCCAGTGATTATCACCACCTCCAGCTGGTGCCAATCAGATGTTAGTTGGCTTGTGGATACTCTCCAGCTAAACTTGCTGTAATAATCCAGGATGAGATCCCTCACCTTCAGTACATGATGTTTCTCCAGTGTGACCTGTGGGGCATTGAGGTCCAGCCACAGTACAGACAGATCCCCTCTGCCTTCTCTTGCTTCCCTGATGAGCTGGGTTACCACGCATGTTTGTTCCAGACAACCAGGAACTCCTGGTATACCTCCCTTTTGCTCAGATGTGTCAATATACTTGTTGCTCAACAGGAAGTTGGAGAGCCTATTGGCCACAATGCTGAAAACAGATTTTACTCTTCACACTGAGCAAGGATATGACCCGAAACTGGCCAAGGTGCTCAGACTTCTTCTCTTTTGGTATGCACATTCCCTTATTCCCAAACAATAATATTTCTGAAATCTACTGCTTAGCATTAAAGGGTGATTTATAATTCTGCGTAGGACCTATGCCGTAGGCTGTGCATAGCTCTGTGTAGCCTAATGTGCAGCTCTCTAAAAATGTAACAACACGACAGCAAGCGCAAAGCAAGTTTGGTCTACTAGAAACCCTCGCTTCAGGTTAAAAAGATCTGCGTGTCATTTCCTCATATGCATTTACGCTTGCAACAGTAAAAACAAAGATAGAACAATTTGAGGAGTGATATTTAACAACTCAAGCTGCAAAAAAGACATTGTCTATTATCCACCATCACTGCTGATGTTTCTCCAACAATGTACACGACAAGTTGCTTCTTCTTCTGCTTTTGCCTTGATACTGTAACATGCCCATGGACTCTTGTGTAATTGCACATCGGGGCGATAAATGAAAACCAACACAAAATGCACAAACACAATCCTGTAGGCAGCCATTGTTGTTTTGGTTATACTTTGGTGGTGGATGCCTATAGACTGAATAAACACATGCGCAAGGTGTCACCTTTATCAGATTCGCACCTTTATAGTTTACACAGAGATGACAAGGCAACGGTCTTTTACGTTTTCAGGATCCCAAAATGTTGTCGTGTACACAAACTGCCACACTGCATAAAAACTTTCCTGGTTTCGGTTAAAATAATTTTCATGTAATTGGTCCATTAAAGCAAGAGTTCACTCTTGAACAGCTATTTATGAACGGTATTCATTGATAACCCATATCAGGTATCACATATTAACCCTTGTGTGGTGTTCGTATTTTTGTTACTTAGACGATGTTTGTGGGTCTGGTGGACCCAGAGCAATATTAGTATCTTAAACCAATGCATTCATACAAATTTATGTAATATTGTTTACAGATGTTAACTTTAGCCTTATTGCAAGTAATATAGACAGAATTTATGGTTAATATTGGTCATTTACCACTGGTAGAGGACTATTTATAAACTAAAGTGCCATTCGTTTTTGTGGTAATATGAAATAAAAGAAGGAAATTCTATTCTGATCCAGATATTGGGGGAAAAATCATATTTATCTTAAATAAGTATAAATGAAACAAAGTTTTTCATCACTGTTGATGTTTAATTATTTGAACTTTTTGAAATTGTACACATTTGTGTCAGTCTACACAGCACAGGCCCCAAACTGAACAGATGCCGTATCATAAGACATCATCCACACTAAACACATAACCTGTTCATGCCAGCCAACACAACACATAAGAAGCAAATTTTTAATGTGTAGCTATGTTATGTATGCATTTCTTGCATTTTACACACATATACTGTGTCCATCTGGTCCACACACATTGAAGTACAATGTGTTGCTATTGGCCACACTTTAGAATTATGAAAATACATGGATAATATTTTACTTTCTCTATTATTCACTCTCTCTCTCTCTCTCTCTCTCTCTCTCTCTCTCTCTCTCTCTCTCTCTCTCTCTCTCTCTCTCTCTCTCTCTCACACACACATCTTTGTGGGACATTTGGTCCCCACAACGTGATAAATAGCAGGTACACACACCATAGGTTTTGTGGTAAACCCATAGGTTTACAAATGGTAATCAATATACCAAATAACCATGATTACTACTCTTTTACTACAATAAAACTATGGATTTTTTATAATGGTAAAATGTAGAATGGTTCCTGTTAGACAGAAGGTAAAGTGTTTGGGACAGTAGGTACAGACAAATGTTCATGCACGGCATATAACATGTTGTATCCTTGCGGCATTACGGCAAAAGCAGAAGGAGAAAACTCTGACATGCATCCATCACATATGTACAGACATGTATACAAATACACTCATGCACTCACAGGAGTCCCAGGTAGGAGAAAAACAGAGTGAAGTTACATAGCACATTCAATTTTTACACTTTTATTAACCCCGGGTCCAGTGGACCCGAACACCACATATGTAATATAAATGTGTAGGGGGGGTGTACAATGTACATTAATTATAAAGTTGTTTATTTTTATGTTCTTCATAGAAAATGAGCCAAGGCCAATGAATCTGAGGTTGAAACAACAATTAATTGCATAATTTTTCTTTCAGTAAACATTCAAAACGGGTCCCACAGACCCGAACACCACACAAGGGTTAAACATAAGCCTTAATTAAAAAATAACTGACAAATAGCTGACTCAATAAGAGGAGGAAATCAGCCATCATACCAGCATACGGACGTCCTCATCATCACAGGAAACAACTCAAAACATGCAGTATTCGTATACAAAAGAAATCAGGAGCCACGTGTGGGCTGATATGAATCAGAAACAGATGCAATGCAGGTATGTTTTCACATCACCTTGAATCAAATAACAAGTCTTGAGTTCAGGAGAAGACATTATGATGAAAGGAGCTATGGGTAATAGGTGAACATCCTGAACAGCCAGTTTACCACCATAATCTACAGCCATTCAACAGAAATGAAAATGTTTTACTGCTACAGTAAATAACACCATGTCAAGAAATCCGACTTATATATCGAAATGACCTATGCCGGGTTCAAACTACAGCTTTTCGCTATGTGGACGGCCCACCACGCCACAACTCTGAAAAGAACTTCAGTTTTATCTGCTTTCGTTGTCCTTCAACCCTTCAAAAAGCACTCAAGTGCGCCAACCACAACACAACAAGCCAGGCACCACGCAACCACCATGACCATATAAAAGGTCATTATCTAAATCAACACGGTAACTTAGGTAAAACTGAACTTGTACATCTAATGGTGCATTTACTGAATAGAGCTCTGTGTTAAGTCATCACTTCACATGTGAATTCAATTACATTTTTTTTTTTTTAAATAACATTACTAAATAAAATTTTTATATAACAAAACAAATACATTACACAAGAAGACATTAGCCTTTAAATGAAAATGAACTATTTATGAAGGTGAAAAGTATAATGTGTTTTCTCTGAGCATAATGTTCTACCTGCATATATTTTGGGTTGTTGGATTTGAACTCTGGTTGTTCGCACATAAGCACCACTGCACAACATGTTGAATCATGTGCACCACCCACCAAGCTACAGATCCAACTTGTATGAACTGCTTAATGCGGCTAAATGGTTTTCAGAGATTATAAAAGTTATTAATGTTACATTACATTAACTCTTGGTTTCCTGATTCTGTACTTTATGGCTTTCAAAAGAACTGGAGAATAAAAAGACTTACATTTAACCTGTATCGTTTTTATTTATATAAATAAAGATGCTGTTGAACCTGCCAACATGGTATTAGTTTTGTGAATGAATGATGTGTTTTGGTATTCCAATAATAGCAGGAGAGTATTAAGAAGAAGCTATGTCCAAACATGACACGTAAATTGTTCACTTTAACTCCTAATCCATGATACTTTGTGTACAAAATATCCATCTGTCACCTGATGAAAGGAATGCCTCATTCTTATGGCTGTAGCTATACATTTCGGATAACTGTTCACCTTTATGTCGGAAATGTGGAAACATTAAGAGCATATTTTAGATTTGGCTATATAAATAGCGTTTTATTCGAGTTGAGGAGGGAATCTGCGACAGTCTGCTTTAGCTCAGATCTCATCAAATGCGAAGTAAACGTGCGTCGGATTACTTTCTTTCAAAGGACGGAGAGCTTATCGTAGCAACTGAGTGTTTGAGTGCTAAGTGAACAACAAGGCATTTGGAACGGTGTCAGGAAAAGGACATAGCGCGATTAATACTTTATGTCGTTCTGGCACTATTACTCCAAAGACGGCAACTCCAGCTGGTTATGTTTCCAATTCAAAGGGAGCATCGCTTTATTTGCCAGCAGGGAGACATAAATTACTTCTGTAAAAGACGTTTTGATTTACTTGCCACAGAGGGAGGATAAACTCGGCATAACCTTTCACAAACTTGACCCATATTTTATGTTTCCATTGTGAATGTATATGAATATTTCACGTGCATTTATTTGTAACACTTTAAGTGTTTTTGCTTCTTGTGATGAATGGCATTTCCTTTTTAATGTTTTATAAACAAGGAGATAGCTACTTTCGTAAAACACTTTTCCTGGTCTTACCGCGAGCGATTCATCTGTGCATGTTGATGCAAACAGTAAAATGTTTTCTGTTTAATGTATATACTTGGGCCAATGGAGAAGCATGGGCAGACACTTGTTAGCATGGGCAATTCCAAACGTCAACTCTAGAATGAAAAGTAATGTGTTTACACATAGTTTTTAACTCTGCTGATATCTCAGATGTTAATATTTGGCGGTTTAAATACCCATGCAAAGTTTCTGTTAAAGTTTTTAAAGTATTTTTATCATGGTTAAGTAAGTGCAAATTTCAGAATTGTCACGACCATAACTAGGTGTCATGATTCACCAAATCCTCAATTCAATTGTATTTTCGATTCTAAGGTCACCATTCGATTCTATTCTCGATTTTTCCTTTTTTTTGAAATAACAGGTTGCTATGCCATTTTTAGACTAGACTTTTATGAAATATAATATCTGACCTTGAACCTGGAGATACCCTGCCATAGTCGTGCTGCCAGTGGAAAAAATATGGTACACGCACATACCTGATAAAACGAAACTTCCTGTCTGATGAACATCTGTCAGTACTTTGCACCTTAAAAACACACTTTTATTACCGTCAGATGAGATTGTGAGACTATACCCCAATAAGTCATGTTTAAATGCTGTTTTCATAACTCTTAAGCAACTTTAATACATTGTTCTGAAACTCAAACGGATCTCAGTTCAGTGAAACGGCCGTATTAGCGTTGTGTACGCACTTGTCTTAGTGACGTATGACAAATGCGGAGTGCGGGGGCACATGAGCAGCAGCACAGACACCTCCGTAAACGCAACTAGGATGCGGACGCAACTAGGATGGCGACGCTACCGAAAGATGGTTTTTTTTTTCGTTAATAAAATTTCAAATGTGGATATTTCTACAAAAACACCACGCGGATTACCCTCAGAAGACCTTTGTTCATCATCCTGGAGCCGTTTGGATTTCTTTTTTGTACTTGAAGGAGGTGGACCCCGTAACTTTACTGTATAGCAGCTGGAAGATATAAGACATTTTCTGAAATAACTGAAAATGCGTTCGTCTGAAAAATGATGGACATATACATCTCAGACGGCTTCGGGGTGAGTAAATCATGGGTTTAATATCATTTTTGGCCGAACTATCCATTTAAAGGAGGTTGACTCGCAGTTGTTGGCAAGAAGACTGGACGTGACATGGGGGCATGGCAGTATTGACGATTCCATTTTTTTATTCGAAGTTCGAGGTTGTGACTTAATTTTGATCGATTTTAGCTGATCTTTTAGCTCCGGCCCTCTAACTATACGGTAAAAAGTAAATGTTGGATCAACTTAAAAAATACTTCAATTGGTAACGCCTAAAATCTGAAGTTTTATCAACTTACATTTTCTCACTTAAGTAAAATTTAAGATGACATTTTTTTTAAAATACTTAGAAGTAGGGATGCACCGAATCCAGGATTCGGATTCGGATTCGGCCGAATACTGGGCTTTTTGACGGGGTTCGGGTTCGGCCGAATCCTAGAATTTTTTTCCACCGAACTGAATCCTAGGCTTGCGCTACGCTGCTCGACGTCACGCGGCCGTTGATTACACACATCGGGTGCGGACGTGGAGATGAGCTTTTTCTTTCGGTGAGCTTTAGGGGCTGGACACACCAAAACTTTTAAATACGGCTGAAAACGCCTTGAGGACACCAAATGCCAGCTGTTTTTCAGCCGAGCGCTTGGTAGCTGTGATGCTTCAGCTGGGAGCCGGTTGGTTGCTGTGGTAATGTCCCGCCCCTCCTCCATTGTAATTGGACGGCCGTGTGAAAACTGACATTGACGAGCGGAGCTTCTCACTCAAAGTTAAATATTGTCTTCAGCGCGGAGCTGCTTGCTTATTGGAAAAAAGAGCGTGTCGCAACGCATCGCTTTCATTATGCATATGCTTATGGTAATTGTCAAAATAGTTTTCCAACTTGTCATCCTGGCATAATGTACAGTTAAAATTAAATAAAATGAAAAATACATGCTGTGGACGTTGTATAATTCATTAATGTGTTTTACTGTGTTAATGGAATAAGGATGCGAGTAGGATTCGGTATTCGGTTTCGGATTCGGCCGAATCTTAAACGGTGGATTCGGGATTCGGCCGAACCTAAAAAATCTGGATTCGGTGCATCCCTACTTAGAAGGTCACGTTCTTCCTGATCCCATTTTTTAAACTTTAGTTAGTGTGTAATGTTGCTGTTAGAGCATAAATAATACCTGCAAAATGATAACGCTCAAAGTTCACTGCCAGGCGATATATTTCCTTTCAAAGCCTACAGCGAACGGCCGGTTTGGACTACAGCCCTCTACTTCCTGGTTGAATGATGTGAATATAAGAGTTTTTGACTAAACACTGCGCACAGGAATACGTCAGTCGCCAGCTAAGCTAAGCTGCTATCGAATCACAATACACTAAACAAACTCTACAATCAAAACTCATAATGTATTTCTGAAGAAGAGACTTCATAGAACAAGGAAGACATCAGCTCGTTTTGAGGACAGTGAAAGCAAATTGTGTGAAAAATAATGTGTTTTTTTTTTACTTGAAACATGAACACGTTATATTGTGCACTGTAAACACAATCAAAGCTTCAAAAACACAGGAAGAACAGGACATTTAACATTTTAGGCGTTACCAATTTAAATATACTTTAAGTTGATCCAACCTTTCCTTTTTACATCCAGTCACTTACTAATTAATGAAATGAAGTCCCGCCCAACTTGCTGTTAAATATCCTGCTTTACTCACATCACATTAAAACTTTTACATAACAAAAAAAGACTTTCATGTTGTCACGTCATTTTCATTTATAATCAAATGCAATAGATTTACAAACCCCGTCAAGAAACATTAAAGCTTTTTTTCAAAAATCCATTTTGTGAAATTACATAATTATTATAATTTTGTATAATTGTATTTGGGCAAGTGATACAATAAATAGATACCTTTGTTGAGTTGCCAGTTTCTGGTCTTTAACAATGTGATTTCAAACAATAAGCAGTCTGGTGTGATCAATTCACCTGTCATGTTATACATACTAGTCTTTATTAGTTGCATTTGGTAGACATTATGTATTTTCGGTTTCATTGTAATTGTTTTGTTGTACCTATAAAGATCCACACCTTTTTGACATTTGTACATATTTAGCTTAAAGTAACATTGCTGAAGCTACAATGTAGCATTTCTTGTACTGTAGCTACAGTAACAAACATGTCCATGAACTCTTTAACTATGCTTTGAAAGCTACAGCTTTACTAACACTGTCTTGCAATATTTCAAGTCACAGATATGTAATACATTACCATAAACAAATTTTACGTGATTTATATTTGTTTTTCAAAACTAACACTTTGTGATTAAGCACTATTGGACTGCGCGAGATGTTTCAGACAGGTACGGCTATAGGCAGCGCAGATGTATTTGTTGGCTTTAATGACTAAACTTAAAACCAAGCCAAGTCAAACAGGCTTTAATAGGAATGAACCCTGTCTTTGGCACTACTTAAGAAACTCCTCCCTTGAATGATAGGACACTCAATTTCCCTCCCTATTCGGCTCTGGAGAGATTGGGATAGGTTATCAATTTTAAACAAGGAGATAAACTCAAAACATACCAGACACTTTCTGGTCAGGATCTGTCAAGTGGTTTTCCATCAGCCTCCCACATTAATGGATTAATGGACTGTCTGGGAGGTTTGAGGATACTTGTTTTAGCATACTTTGAGAATTAAATTACTGGTTATAGTTATATGCTTTTAAACATTATACTTAAGGTAAAACGCCTGCAATTCAAATACAGTAAATTGCTCATACATTTTGAGACCCCTTAAGTCAAAGACAATACATAAGTATTAAACTTCAGCATGTACTGTAACTGGTCACACACCATTTGTTTTAAACACATGAATCATACCTCAAATATTATCCTACTAGATTTCAGACATTCAGTTGTTTTATTTCAGCCTGGCAGACGATAAAATGGGTGAAAAAATATTATGGACTAACATTAAAGCAGGGACCGGAGCCATGTCTATTGATCAGAATATTGACTCAGAGGTGGACCAAATGCAATTTCATGGCAATTCTCGAATTTAATGAGTTGGTTAATTCATATGCCCGAATATGTTTTTGTACCATTTAATTTCTCCCCAGTGACGTTGGGTTTAGAGTTGAGGTGAGGGGGAATCTTTTTTTCTAATAATCATATACGTGTTTTATTTACATCGTATGAATTTATACAAATGAGCAAAATGCATAGAAATTACAGTGAGAAAACATGCAAAAACCATATGGCAACACCCTAGGTACCACCCAGAACAACCTAGCAACCACATAGCAACATATTATAAAAACACAAAGGAACACATTAGGAACCGCAGAGCAATGCCTTGGCAACGACTCAAGAAATTTCCCTGTTTGAGTTATTGCATCTAATGTTCAACAAAAAAGAAGTATCAGTATGTATCTTGCTCTTGGCAAGGATCAAATGATAAGCGTCTCTTATTTCTACCACCTGCAAACACATCAGAGTCTTTCTATCAGTGCCAGCAGGGGCTCCGAACCGAAGATGAATATGGCCCTTTTTTGACACGCTACAGGTCATTACAGTGCAGTAATAAGGTGAGGAAAACATCTTTAAAGGCTTTTTAAGAATGATTAATTGGCCTTGTCGGAGAAATGTACACAGAAAGAACAACAGCTGTTTTCATTTACATCTCGGAGCCAGGAATGTGCGCTCGACTTGACAGCCAGAGTCTCAGCAGAGGTGAAAAAATACAGAAAATTTTTAATTCTTTAAAACGTTTTTTTAATTATTTAATCATCATAGCAAGAATGAGCTCCTCATTTAGAGGGATAATAAATAAAATACCCTACCTATAGATGCGAATGTCTTTGTAGAAATGAAATTCATTAGTTTTTTTTTTTTGGAAATGAAACCACAAAACGTCAAGAGCAAGAGCACCTGAAGTCAAGGTTACCCCTTGTGTTATAAACAAGCAGGTGTTGAAATGCCCTGTTAATCTTGTTAATGAAATAATTAGACTTGCAGCAATGGCATCTCAGTGGGACTGTGCTAAGACAAGCCCGTCTGTTTTTGTTTTGAATTTCTCTTATTATTTAATTAACCAAACTTGAAATGTTCACTGTTCTCTAGAGATCCTCCAAGAACTGTAAACTACAAACATGCATTGCATGACAAATGGCTGATTTATTGGTTTGTATTTAATATGATATGGACTGGTTTATATTGGAGGTCAAATTATAAATGGAAATCTGATACAATATTCTGTTCTTGACTCATTGAAGTGAGGCATTGCCAAATAAAGTAAGGTAGCCTACCTTGTGTCAAAAAAGAAAAAATATTTAATGGACTTTTAAAATTTTATTTTACTTGAGAAAACATCATATTCATACGAAACTTACTTTTTACCAATAAACTAATGAGTTGATTTTTGTCACTCTTGCAATAGACGATGAATAATGACTATTCATAGACGATTCATTGTTACATCTATGACTTAGATGGCAGCCTAGGGCCAGCAACCTTCAACCCGGTGGCATGACAACACCTGCCTTCCTGGCCAAAAAAGCAGACCAGCCCAGCGGTAATTCTCCCGGTTCATCCTATGTCCAATCCGGGCCTGGGTCATTTCAAAAATTGAAATAAATGTGAAATCAAACTTTGATGCTTCCAGACCTGCCAACCTGTACGCATTTTGCGTAGCAGGTACTCATTTTGACCTCAAAGTACGGTGGTACGATTTGTCACTCTAAACTACGCAAAAACCTGATGACGCCCTTTGCCGCGCGAAAACTCAAAAGAAGCAACAATAAAAAGAAACATATGTCCAATCATAGCACTGGGCTCATCCACCACATAGAAAGTGGGGATGATTGACAAGTCGTATGGCCAATCAGTAACAAGAGTCTGCTATCGATGGAATCACAAAATCCAGTGTGATCTCCTTCCTCCACCCGCAGTTTCTGACCATCTTTTTCAACGGAGAGTCAAGACGTCTGACCCGCTAAGGTAAACTGGTCAGGGTGGATGTGCAAATAATGAAATAATGCATTAGCTTAATCCTTTGAAGTCGACGGTCGCGCGGGCTCCTTGCACTTGACTACAAGATGCGCTAACATTACTTCTGGGGGCGTATTACAGAAACTTTCTATCTTAGGTCTTAACTTAAGATATGATGTGTTAAGTTAAGATTTTTCACAAATTCATATTACAGAAGCAAATCTTAAATTGATTTAGGATTCTCATCTTATTTCACCAAATCTTATCTCATCTCTAGTTAGGAAATCCCAAATCGCTTAATCATGTTCGGCTATCAACTGTCATGTCTGTTACCAAGCAACCAGCAATGCGTGAGCTGCTGCTACAGTAAACAAAAGAATTGTCCTTTTAATTTCAATGGGCCAGAAAAATACATTTTATTAAATTCATAGTAATCATAGTCTGTGTTTTTTGTATTAGTGTTTTAGCACATCATCTATCAGATACCGTTCAATTTAAACATTAAGCAAATGTGACTTACAAAAATTTAAAAAATTATTCTTCCTAAGTGCTAGGATACTATTGTACATTTCAACATTTGATAGAGACATGACAAGAAATAGATGCTGAGTCAAGTGTGTACTCTATTCACTATAATCCCATCAAGTGTTCACGGATAAGATAACAGTTTTTTAATAATGAGGGATGACAGAAATTGAAAGATCCCTCCACTAGTGGAAACATTGTGGGTATGTGAATGTGTGAAGGTAAAAAAACATTCAAAGAGTAATCCAAAAACAAACATTGATGTTTTTCATCCTCCACTTTGTTAAAAATGTAATGTCATTCTCCCGCAGCTCTATCATAATGTGATTGTTTCAGCTGGCTCTCATTAAAGTTTTAAGTTAGGACACCTGTGAGGTTACCCTAAAGTTAAGACCGTTTTTAGGATGTTTTGTCAAGTTAGGATGCTTCTGTAATACCACTTTCCTATCTGCAGTTAAGATAAGATAATGCATTTAGGAACGTCATTCTGTAATAGCTTTTGTCTTAAATGAGGTCCTAACTGAAATTACCATGGCTACCAAACAGTTAAGATAAGATTTTAAAGTTAGGACTTTTCTGTAATACGCCCCCTGATTTGTAAATGAGCATCATTTATAATTGAGCGCTTACGAAAAAGTACAATGATTTTACCATGGGGAGAGCATCCAGTTTTAGTCAAATGAAAACTGAAAGTTCACTCTCAGTGAAGGGAATCCACCTGACATCCGAGTGAAGCGGATTAAATGCGTTCTGAAATAACGCGCTCTTGATAATTGTCAATAAAATAAAACGTCATATACAAACCACATCAAATAAAGTTTTAAAAATGGAGAATATCTCGTGTCTCGAGCGCCCACGTGATAGGTGCCTATGCCGTACTGTACTGTACTGTAAACAAAGCTACAATAAATTACAGACAGACATACAGTTAACAGCACTACTGTCACAGTTATGGTTGAATTTAAAGCAGTGTTAACTCTAAAATACTGTCTTAAAGGTATTAACTTAAAACATGTAATTCAGTCATAGTTTACATAACAGAACAGACCATCCAAACATTTATGAGTTTCTTTATTGTGTAATACACAAGTTATTTTAAAGAGTGTTGATAACCACAGTGTCTGGTCCCCACTCCATTGTATTTTTTGCTAGTCAGGGAAAAACAACAATTTTTTTCTCAATTTGTTTTGTGTGTGTTTCACTCAAGAAAGAAATCATGAAGGTTAGACACAATATGTGCTTGAGTAAATGATAACAGAATGTCATTTGTGGGTTAACCATCTCCCACTATTTAACAGTAATATCACTTTTAACAGTGTTTGTGCAGACATGCTTGTGGAGTTCCACAGGGGGCGGTGTTAGGCCCAAAATTGTTTCTTATTTACATTAATGATTTATGTCAAGTGTCAGAAGTATTGAAATTAGTGCTGTTTGCTGATGATACTAATATTTTTTGTTCAGGAAATGATCTACAGTTGCTAGTGCAGGAGACAAATAAGGAATTAGAGAAGATTAAATTATGGTTTGATACAAACAAATTATCGCTAAACTTAAAGAAAACTAAACTAATGATGTTCGGAAATGGTCGAAATGATTTGCAAATTGAAATCAAGATGAATGGAGTGGTCATTGAAAAGGTCAATGAAATAAAATTTTTAGGAGTTATTATTGACAATAAAGTGAACTGGAAACCACATATTAGTTATGTTAGGAGTAAGGTTTCAAGGAGTATAGCAATAATTGGTAGAGCAAGACCATTTTTAAATAAGAAGTCTTTACGTATGCTTTATTGTTCATTAGTTTTGCCATACTTTATTTATGGTGTGGAAATATGGGGAAATAATTATATAGCAACACTTCAGCCACTTGTTATTTTACAGAAGAGAGTTTTACGGATCATTCATGGGGCGGGTTATAGGGAACATACTAATATATTTTTTATGGAGTCTAAATTATTAAAATTTAAAGATTTGGTGCAGTTACAGACTGTGCAAATTCTTTTTAGGGCAAAGTGTAATGATTTACCTCAAAACGTACAGAAATTATTTACTTGGAGAGAAGGAGGGTATGTGTTGAGAGGAAAATTAAATTTCATATTACCAATGGTACATAGTAGGAAGAAAAGTTTTTGTGTTTCCATACAAGGGGTAAAACTGTGGAATAACCTAAATGAGAAGCTTAAGAAATGTCTAAATATAAAACAATTTAGGAAAAGATTTAAAGAAATGATTTTTGAATGTTATAAAAATATGAAATAGGAATATGAGTTGGTTAAGCCCGAATGCCTGTTGCTAACATATTGTATAAATGCATGAAGATTACGGGTTTGTGTTGTGTAAGAAATGTAACTTATAAGTTGTGTAAGGAAATGTAAGGTATCAAGAGTTTGAAGGAGGGGTGGGAATTAATAAGTGCTAAACTTCAGCCCACTCCTTTTCAAGCATGCAATGAATCTTGATTTATCAGTAGTTTTTTTGTTTTGTTTTGTTTTGTTTTTGTTTTGTTTTTTGTTTTTTGTTTTTAATTGTTGTTGTGTTGTACATATTGTACATTTTGCATTGTATGCTTGAAATAAATTTGCTGAACTGAACTGAATGCTAAACTTTGGAGAATACAGTATTTAACATTAATAATGTTATTAATCACCATGTAAGGCAAATTCAGTTAAACATGATTTTATTCACATTTATAATTATTTTTAAAGCAGATTATGGCAGGATGGGGAAAAAGTGAGTGCAATGTGCAGCATGTTACCTTGAAAGTTACCAAGAGGTGTGTGCGTGCATGTGCGCGTGCATGTGTTAAATTATATGTTAAAACCCCGTGTTCTGTCCTTTCGGCCAATGCTACTGTACTCAAAAAAATGTCCAAGGTTGGCAGGTCTGTGCTCCTCATCTCATCAGTATATTATGAAACTTTACCCTGGACTTCACCAGGGGCGGCGTTTGCGTATGGCAGAGTATGGCAGTTGCCATACCCTAGCATTCAGTCAAAACACCAGAAATCAATAGGCTATAATGAAGTTCATTAAAAATAATGTTAAATATTTTCAGTAGAACATATCTGAACATTGGTACATCACTAAAATGGGCAATTTACGCGTTTGCTCGACTTCATACTATAATACAGGAACCGACATGTGGATGACATCAACGTGCCGCGAGAGCGGTTTGAAAGCAAACTCTTCCGATGATTTCTCGCCTCACCCTCGCGGTACTTTGATGTCATCAACCTGTCGTTCTTGCAGCGCAGCTTGAATTGTGCAGGAGGTTTCATGATGACCGCTGTTGTTATAATCTTTATTTTCGCAAGTAAACTCCTTTTTTTGTTTTAACATTCAAACAGACTCACGGTTGTCCCCCACACTCGCGCAATGCATATTGCATACATTATTCCAGAAGTAAAATGATTTGTTCTCTGTGGATAAATAAACATGTTCTCTTACACTGGGAAATTGTAGCGCAGTCGAAGTGAATTGTATTAATTATTTGCGCGCGTTTTTGAATATGGCGACTTGTGGAATAAAAACTGCACGACGACAAAATGTAAGACTTGTTTTTGCATTTAGCCCTGTTTTACTAAGAGTTTTATTTAGTGTTTTAGTCTTAGTTGATTAGCTGGCTGGGTTAACTACGTGTGCTCTATCACATCATTAAAAGTCTTTATTGTGTTTTTATAAGTGTTTATTGGCGGCTGCCATGACAAGATTTGTGAAGGGATGTTACAGTATGTTTTGATTTTGTCTTGTTTTAGTTTATCTGTTGCTGGAGTTGCACTTAGTTAAGAATGACAACATTTCAAAAGCATTTTAAACAACCATGATTTCTATTTTTGTTTTTCATTTGTATTGCTTCCGTATTGTTGTCAGTAAGTGTACATCCGTGCAATAATAGTATGATTTTATACAGGTTGGTGGAGTATGTACACACATGGATATAATGTGGTTTTATAGATTCGTTATTTGAATGGCCTTTTGTACAAAGAATTTTTGCCATACCCTAGGTTTTCGTGAAACGCCGCCACTGGACTTCACAGACAGGGTCAGAAATATCATATAATGGTTTCCGGACATAAAAACCATAAATTCTTTATAATTTTGAATACTTTCTTTAAAATTAAAATGATTAAAGGAATAGTTCATAAAATTCATAAAATTTCCATCGTAAATACTTCAAATACATGCCAGATAACCAATGAGAACGTGCATTAAGTTCGCAGACTCGTCATTCCACATCATTGAATTCATTGAATTACATAAATACAGGAGCAGCATATAGCAGACTCTCGCGGTTGTAGACGGTAATGTTGTCTCTTGGTTCATATATGTCAAAATGAATTCAAACTGACTTACAAGTCAAACCTTACTATAAGTCGCAGGACCAGCCAGAAAATAAGATAGCTTTACTGTTTTAACCCCTAAGAAGATAACATGATGTCATTATAAAGGCACAACATGTAACTTTTCGCCGCCATAGGTATGTTCAAAACATAATGCTTGATTACGCTACGAAGGAGAGTGGAATGATGGGAAATGTCTTTTTCACCATTTAGAGATGTATGGAATTCACAAGCGGAAACCAATGATATTGAGTCATTGATAGGATTTATAAATCGGATTTATAAATCCTTGGGAACTTTTGGGATAATGTAAGTACACAACTGCAGTAAAAATATATCACACTGTGCAAGTGGTTCATGGATATTCTATTTAAAAAAACGTACATATTGTGGCTTTAATAAAAATGGCATAAGGGTAAATAAATTATGAACGATTTTGGTGAACTCCTAAACCTCCTAAATATATATATATATATATATATATATATATATATATATATATATAAGGTGCCAAAGAATGCATTGATACAATATGTTACATAGAAGGTATGTGACTTTATTCATTTCAAAATGTATCCAGAAAATTTTTTACAGGTCCATTTACAACCCTAGGATTTGTCCCTATAATTAAATGGTCTATTATAACCTTAATTAAAAGGTCATAAATAATAATGTTGAACTATGCTCTGACTGGCTGTTTCTATGAGAGGCTCATCAAAACTTAACTGTACACTCTAAAAAGAAAATGGTGCCAAATAGTACCAAAAGCTCGCAATCATACGGGAACCATTTTAAGCGCTATATAGCAAGCAAGCTAAAGCATGACCAAAGCACCACTTATGGTTCAACATAGCACAATGTTGCACTATACAGGTGCTACACATTTCAATTCAACTCAACAAAGGTTTTGTTTAGCACTAAAAAAGTTCATCTAAAAGCCAGTGAACCACTTTTAGTGCTATAAGCACAATTTTTTCAGACTGTAACGTCAATAGTAGAACTTCAGTCTAAGCATTACCTAGCATTAGCATATAGCATTAACACAATGTTAATATTGGCCTGGTTTCCAGTTTCTTTTGAATGCACGAGGTTTACATATAATTTCAGATAAACAGGCATAAAATGTTGAGCAGAAATGATGAGCAGCAATATGGCACACATACTGTATGTGGATAAAAAAGTACTTTAGTTTGCATTTAAAATCATAACAAAAAAGTCAAATAACTCTTCTACATTTAAAGGTCGTTTTATTCAAGTTTGCAAACTTCTCCGCGAAACCAGACCATCAGTTTACCACGACAGACAACATGCACTTGCCCCAGACAGCACCATCCATTTTCATGTCATCCCAGGAAAAAATATTGACTAAGTGCTCGGATATAAGACAAAGACTGTGGTAGGAATCGATCTTCTGCCATCCGGTGAGGAACAAGGTTTAGACTGTTGCCATCTTTAGCATTTCAAGAACACTTACATCATTAACGCAGGAGCAACTACTCACAGTTTGATATAAAAATGCCTACAGTGTCCTACTCTCTTGATCTCTTGGATTTTGAAATAGTCTTTCCTGTGCAAGTTATTCACAGATGATAGTTTCCCGTCTGACTGTTGTTTTTTCTCTCGAGCGCCTTACGTTGTCTGATTCACTTGATAAATTCAGTACACGGCTTCAGGCTTTGTTCTTCAGGAGCGGATGATTAGCATTAATATTGCTAAAGATGTTTTGGAAACATGCAGTATTTGTTAAGCCCTTAACTAAAGCAAAAATTTTAAAAGCATCTTAATGACCCTTGAGAAAATGAATTTTAAAAAGACATTTTTGGATTATACAACACTGCGTGTCTCAAGTGACAGTGCATGTTATTATGCATTTCTAATGATGCTGTGCACTTTTACAACATCACAATTCAATACTGAATGCCAGTCACAAACAAACTTTTGGTTTCTCAGTGTTTCTCAACATAGAACGTACGTGTAAAATCAGCATACTTTGCATGTTATTATAAAACCAACGCTATCTCATGAGAATTCCTACATATTTTACGAGTTGGCTAATTGGTATTAATTCATACGACCACATTCGTAAGTTTTGGTGCGATTTGCCTTGACCCCTGTGACGTTGGGGTTAGGTGCGGGGTTAGGTTTTGTTGTTTTTTTCACGAGAATCGTACGATGAAACTTTGTATGAATTGATACGAATCAGCCAACTCAGAATGTTTCACATAATATGTTTACATTGGCAAGGGTGCTGTGCAGTGATACACAAAATCAGTGGGTGCAATTTTTTTCAACATTGGGATTTGAAAATAAGGGAAATTTCGCTAACCCTAACACCACAACCCCCACCCCGCACTCTTTAAGCAAGGAAATGGATGGATACACTGCAAAAAAATGACTTTCTTACTTACGTCTTGTTTTCAGTACAGATATCTTACAATTCTTAAATCAAGATGTATTTTCTTGATGAGCAGAGAAAACAAGTATAGTTTTAGACACAAAATATCAAATTCAAGTGAATTTGGGCTTAAAACAAGCAAAAAAAACCAACAACTTGAAATTAGTTGACTTTCTTAAACACATAATTCAATAACGATGTTGCCATCTCGTAAAATATGTACGATTTCTCGTGAGATCAGGCTGTATAAAACAGTTAGTTCAAGTCCTTGATAATGTTTTAATAAGCTTTTTAAAATACATTTTAATTGAAGAATTTTATTTATATTTTTACTGAAAACAAGACAAGAACACTAAGTAAGAAAGTATATATATATATATATATATATATATATATATATATATATATATATATATATATATATATATTGCTTTAATATTTGTTTGTGTGCTAACTGGTTTCTAAAAGCATTAAGGCTGTGAATACCTCACCGGCAGCACTTTATTTTAGAAATACGTGTACTTACCTTGTACATATATGGTAAATAAACTGTACTTACTGACAAATGTGTGGTACTTACTTTTAGGTATCTACATGGTAATTACCTGTTATCATTACTGTACTTACCAGTGGTACATACCTGGTAGTTATTATGTAACTCTAGATAAGTACTAGGTAATAACAGATAGATACTTATAGTGAAGGTATACTGTAACTTACGAGAAACATTTCTGTACTTACAAATAAATGTACAATAAAAGTATTTAGTATTTACAGGCAAGTTAGGGTAAATGACAGGTATATAAAGTGTACATATAACTAATATCAAACACTACTGTACTTACAAATTGTATATACACAATAAGTGTGTACTAGTGAATGTACCCAGTAGTTATTCTTATGATAGTCAATGGTTGGGTTTGCCTCACAGTGACATGTAGATGATGCTATATCTTAGGTGGTTGGGCCTATGTAATAACTGTGTAATAAGCAACACTTTATTTTACAGTCCTGTTGCCATGCAGTTACCATGGATACTAGTGAAGTTTCCAGTAGTTAATGCATACGGTTATTTAATGCTTGGTTTAAAGGACAAAGATACTGAGTACCACAATGGCACATCAGTAATGTTTGTTCTTAGTTATCATATACGTTTGGTATAAGTATAACTTACACTTGCCTGCAGGTACCACACACTTATCGAGTATATACAATTTGTAAGTACAGTAGTGTTTCTTGTTAGTTACAGTATACATAAACCACAAGTGCCTTTTATTAACTTTCACTGGCCTACAGGTACCACACACTTATCATGTATATACAATTTTGTAAGTACAGTAGTGTTTGATATTAGTTATCATATATGTACACTATAAATACCTGTCATTTACCCTAACTTGCCTGTAAATACTAAATACTAATATTGTACATTTATTTGTAAGTACAGTAATGTTTCTCATTAGTTACAGTATACCTACACTATAAGTGTGTATCTGTTATATCCCAGTACTTATCTAGAGTTACATAACTACCAAGTATGTACCACTGGTAAGTACACTAATGATTTACCATGTAGATACCTAAAAGTAAGTACCACACATTTGTCGGTAAGTACAACTTATTTACCATATATGTACAAGGTAAGTACACGTACTGTAAAATAAAGTGCTACCTAAGACAACACCCTTCGGCTGTGACTTATTCACAATGCAGCACAGCCTCCCTTACCTTACTGCTTAAATATTAAACTGTAAAATCACAAACAAAGTGGATATGTTTTATCACGACTTATTCTTTTTCTAGATTTTTCCTGTGATTTTTCTACAGCCAACCATCTGCAAAAACTAAATTAGGGAGCAGAACAGGCACACAGTCAAAATGAAAGAGCTAAGTAAACAAACAATGATACAGACAGTATGAGGTGAGGGGTGAAGTGCACTACTGTAGTTTACACTGTGGCTGCTGGCTTGTCATTTGTGTGGCGAGATATGACAGCACAACTGAGGTAAGTGTGTCAGAAAGTGAGACAACAGGACAGATATGCAGATCAAAAGAGTGTTTCCACGCTTCACTGTCACATGCAAAAAGACTTTAATCTCCGAGTTGCAATACTGAATTAATTAGTCCTGCATTCTACCGTGAGAACTGCAAACTGGCGTGTCTTTGCACGCCCGCATACGAGGGAACGTTGCTGAATTCACTGTAATTACAGGCATGCGGTTGTGTTGCTGGTTATGTAGGAACTGCCGGATTGATGCACGTCCAAGTTTTTACGAAGAAAATATTGATTGTGTTAAGGTGCCGTAAGCAATTCTTGAAAATAACAAACGTAAATGTCTCTATTACCTGATGGCTGTCTGTGTAATATATGTGGTGAGAAACTGCACTTGTTAAAGCCCAGAGCTTGTTCCTTATTCAGCCAATCAGAAAAATAGCAAATAAAAACACTCTCTGCATGCCGATTTGCTTTGGTCAAGGGTGGTTAGCTCAGAGCCCAAGCCGAGTCTTGGGATCAGACCCTGCCTTCGAGGAAACCAGGCCAAATTAATTTAGATTAAGTCTTGTGAATTTGGATTTATGGGCAATTAGGAAATAATAAGAAATGTTGGGGAGCACTTTACGGTAAGGTTACATTTGTTAACATAAGTTAACATACAGTACCTGTCAACATTGGGATTTGAAAATAAGAAAAATTTCCCGAACCCTATCAACACAAACACCACGCCTCCCCACCCCGTTTTCACTACTATGCAATGGAATGGATGGGTACACTGCAAAAAATGACTTTCTTACTTAGTATTTTTGTCTTGTTTTCAGTACAAATATCAAACAATTCTTAAATCAGTATGTATTTTCTTGATGACCAAAATGACCTGAGAAAATAATCTATTTTTTTTTTAAATATACAATTTAAGTGAATTTGTGCTTAAAACAATCAAAATAATAATTATAATAATTTCTACTGAGAAAGGTGTGTCCCCAACTAAAATAATCATAACTCCCCAAATTTTAGCCAGATTTTTACATGGTTTGGTTACACGTAAGTAACGTTAGTTATGATGACATCATATTATAAAT
Source organism: Paramisgurnus dabryanus (assembly GCF_030506205.2). NCBI lineage: Eukaryota > Metazoa > Chordata > Actinopteri > Cypriniformes > Cobitidae > Paramisgurnus > Paramisgurnus dabryanus. Next base: position 20,284,488 of record NC_133360.1, on the reverse strand, counting down.
GGTCAAATAAACTAAATTATTTGTTAATCTTACTTGCAGTGGTGGCAGGTGACTTCTTTTTCGAGGAAGTCACCGGCCGATCATGTTTGTGGCTCGTCATTTCAAAATAAGTGTTTGTCGCGTTATGTGAACCATCATGTGTCTTGTCAAAATAAGTGTCTGCTGCACACGCAGGTATTTTGTGAACGTGAGCATCTCTTTTATTATAAACCGTTTATTACAAACACGTATTTTGAAAAGTCGCATGATGCACATGGTTCACATGACGTAGCGAACACATATTTTGAAATGACGATCAACACACATGACACTCCAAATTTGCGCCCCTCGGAAGAGAAGTCACAAGCTGTAATCCGATGAGATCTGATATCAATACTGCACCGGTTATTGCAACCGTAAGCTGCACAAAATACGGGCAAAGATACTCACTCTCCATTGAATCCAATTGACTCATGCTAGTGTAGAGTGAGGAGACCCAACCAATATGGCGGTCATGAGTCGTCTACATATATAATGTCTATGATCCTCCCTCCATCCTCTGGAAGCTGTTCTTTTTTTAGTTTCATTGGCGGGTGTCATTTGAGTGATTTTTACATATATACTGCCACCTGCTTTACTGGAGGTAAATGTAGCAAACATCAAATACGAGCAGTGGGATTTTTTTATAGAAGAACAAAAAATACGGGAGAAATATGGAAAATTGTTTAAAAGGGATGATGGCGGGAAAGAATAGTAAAAACAGGAGGGTTGACAGGTTTTTTTTGTTAACTACATTAATTAACATGAACTAATAATAATAATGTTTAGTTGAGAAGAAATTAGGTATTTTGCGGAAAAAATTCCAGGATTTTTCTCATTTTAATAGACTTTATTGGACCCCATCAGTTTCAATACAGAATAGAATGGAAGTTTCAATGCGAACCCAGTGTCACGGAGTTGCGTATAAATAGCATGAAGTGTGAAAATTGTGGAATACATACGTCAATTTCTAATTTGGCATGCATATATATGCCAGTCCTTCCCATTCATTTTACGGCACATCTTTTTTTGTCATTTTATTTATTGGTTTCTTCATTTTTTTTTTTTTAGCATTTTCGCTTGGGTTTTTGTTAGAACAACTTTTTCAGAAACAACACTAAATTACTCCATGTGACTCTTTATAACCTTGTTTATTCTATGTTGTAATCCAGTAATAAATTCAGAACATGTCTCGGTGTCTCTGTATACCTGTAAGCAGTTTGGAAAGCATTTATGGGTTTACCCCACTCTCGTCTGTTCATTTGAGGTTATGTGCTAATTTAACCGACCACTAAAGCGGATCTCGGCACCAAATCTCTAAACAGCTGAAATGAAGTTTGTTAATGCCCCAGGCAGTGCAGTTTACTGAGTCAGTCTTTCTGGAATGACTGCAGGTTTAAAATGTTACACATTACACAACGGCTTATGTGCATGTTTTGGGGCAAAGCCCATTTAGTCGGTAATTACTACACACAGCTGATGCTGGAGAAGTTACTGTACTTCAAATATGTACTGTACACTAAAATTTACATCAGAAAATGTAACAATTTACAAGACCAAAAGTAAGAAAGTATTTTTTTTTTGCAATGAAAAGAGTTCATAGTAGTAACTCAAAGATATTGGTACCAAATGATATCGATAACTAAAGAGGACCTTTTTAAAGAGGACTGTCCCGTTGACAGATTATGTACCATTTCCTCACCATTTTGTTTACACTGTTTACCTGTGAATAGCTCAGATGCAAAACCCTCTACGTGCGTCTGACATGTTTTCTTTTAAGTATACTATATGCATTATTTTATCAGACTCTTAATGGATTCTGATGGTATTTCTGAATGGCCTGATGTCAGGATAAAGTGGATTTGAAACAGAAGTATATAATAAACGTATAATTCCTGCTGAGAGCATTCGGTTAATATCATTAACTCATTTTTGACAGAGGTGGCGTTAAGTGGCTTGCAGAGCACCATTTTTTTTTTAAGTGACTATATGTTATAAATATTATACAGTATTATTCTATATGTATTTTATATACAGTAAGAGCAGTTTTTATCAACTTTGAAGAGAGGTACAGGCATATTTTAGGATACACACATGTAATCAAAAAGTTAGATAATGACATTTTTTAGCACTTAAAGCTTTAATACAAACATCTGTTCGTCATGAAATGGAATTTTTATGTATTTGAGGTGGGCCAGAAGATGACCAGAAGATTAGAAAAGTTTTTAGAGGTCCATTGGTGCTTACGTTGAATGCTCAGGGAGCTCAATGTTTAGCTTAACGGAACAGTATGTAAGAAATTTATATCAATTAATCATAAAATGGCCCTGATATGTCACTAGACAGTAAGAAATCATTTTCATTTCAAATACTTATATCACTGACAACAGTGGTCCGGCCAGGATATTGTCATTTAAAAAGTGGAGTTGCAGCCCTCAACTGATGTTTATGTTTTCATTTTGTGTATTGGCCACCAGATGGGTTATTGCAGTACCAGTTTAAGCCACAAGTTTTGTGATTCCAATACCAGTTTTGGCCACAATCCTTTAATATACTGTATGGGGCCCTATTTTAACGATCTAAGCGCATTGTCTAAAGCGCACAGCGCAACGTCTAAATGGGCGTGTCCGAATCCACTTTTGCTAATTTAACGACAGGAAAAATGTTTTTTGCGCCGAGCGCATGGTCGAAAAGGGTAGGTCCTATTGTAATGGGAGTATTTTGGGTGTAACGTGCAGTAAACCAATGAGAGTCACAGCTCTCATCCCCTTTAAAAGCCAGTTGCGCTGGCGTTATGTCTAATCCCTATTTAGATGACGGACTTTGTAAACTGAAAAACTAAGCGGAGGAAGAAGATCCCTAGTTTAAGATTAATGTTAAATAATTGTGTTGTTTTTCACTTGTATTGAAATTGTTATTTTTTTATTAAAACCTTTAAAACCCGTTTTCTTTTAGTCATGGAAGTAAAAAGCAGGCTTGTAATTGCTCTAAATGTATGGCTATCCAATATCATCAAAAAATAATTTAGTATGTAAGATAAGGTTTGTACTCTAAAAATACTTTATTTGTAACAAACAGGAGATAAAGAATTTACAAACGGCTCTCCTCACGTTTCAGCACTTTGGACAGCGTTTTTTTTTAGCAAAGAGTTTTTTTAATCATTACTTAAAAATGTTTCTCATCTCACCATATCCACAGGTACAGAGTAATTATATACAATAAATCCGTGAGGTAGCATTAAAAAAAAACATTTAAAAACAGACGCATTTGTTTAAAGCAAAGCATTTATTTACTTACCAGGCTGCAGGTGAAGCAGCTCTTTGCGCCTTCTAACGTCTCATAATTAGTCCTCATTTATGTCCAAGAGACTCAATAATAATCTTTTACATTCAATCCTTTAATCTTTCATATTTAAAAGCATTTTTGTGCTGCTGCGCATTATGTACCTTGTGATAAGCAAACCCGCGTTGTCCTCCCGTGTACAGGCGCATTTTACTAATGCGCTCTTTAAATAACATAAAACACATTGCGCCATTGACTTTAGACTTTAGACCAGGTTTTTGTTGGTCAATGGCGTAGTCTATTTTAGTTGCCTCAAAATAGCAACGCGCCAACAATGCGCCTGAACACACCTCGTTTTCAGACCAGAACGCCCAGGGGTGCAAAAGGGGGCGCAAATGCATTTGCTATTTAAACAACGAGGCGCTAAACGTGAAAATTAGGGTGGAAACTAGCGAAAGACACTTGCGTCGCGCATTGCGCTGCATTGCGCCGCATTGCGCCGGGTGTAAGATAGAGCCCATACACTCTATTTTTAACCCAGCATTGGGTTGAGAAGGGACGAACCAAATCCTTTTGCTGGGTTGTTTCAACTCAAAATGCTGGCTTGTTTTAACCCATTATTGGGTCGAAAATAAACATTGTCCTTGTTAATTTAAACCAACAGCTGGGTTTGTCCATTTTTGACTCAGTGCTGGGTTGACAATATCCCAGCATTTTTAAGAGTGTATAAGACAAAATGTCTGGTATAAAATTTGCTTTAGCAAGACATGGGAGTCTTAATATATCTTATTCCAAAATGTTTAATGCAATTTCCAGCACAGAAATTACGAACAAATTACATAATTTGACATGTGGTTCTAAAATAACATTTCAAATTATAGACTTCTCCTGTGTTGCACACACATCTGGTGCTGGACAATGTTAATAGAGAAACTAAATTAGTGGATGTTTAAAATATGTATTTTAAATGTGTTTATTTTAGTTTGCAGGGCTAAACGTTCGTATACTATAAAAAAATCCCATTTGGAATTCTGAGTTGAGTTTTGGATTTATTCTCTCAGCTGGGATCTTCAAAAACCTTTGTAATCTTTTTGTTAAACGACCAACCACGAATGCAAAAACAATCCATTTTCATGACAAAGAGATGTTTGTTTTAAAGCACAAAAAATTTCAATATCTAACTTTTCTGATTATGTGCATACTAAGACGCCTGCACCTCCCTTGTGTGCGAATAAAACGCCGTCAGTGTGTAAATCAAAAGTTTATTAAAATGTGAGAAAGAGATTAAAGGTGAGAAGTGAAAGGGATGTGACATGCAGATGTTTTGGCCGAAAACAGCGCTTGTGCCAATATGCGTCAAAATGAGCAGAAGCAGGGGTTGAACTAATAAACATACAAAATCAAACTATTAAAAAAACATTAAAATGATTTCTATGGTCTATCATTAAATGAAATTTGGCAGATACTAAGATAGAGCATCTGGCTGTGGGTTTGAGAAACATCACAAACAGAGTGCTCATTGAAGTCATCCAAATTGTCTGTTTAATGTTAACACGGAGAGCAACGGACATTGCAATCTGAGGTCAAAGAGATTATTTTGTCTTATTGGGAGTGTTGGAAGAATTTTAAGAGAAATATTGATGAATCAGACAATGAAAATTTCTTGGAAAGCTAGATAAGAAACGTGCAAGATTACTATGATCTGTTTCTCATGAGAACATTCAGAGAAGTAGGACATCTACGCTTTATTCTCCACTTCATCTTACAGCTCTCAGGGAGAACCGATAAAGCAATAAAAAGGCATCTTATTTGATTTTTTCTTTCCTATGAGTAACAGACAAAACTAAAGTCATTATGATCAAACTATGATCATTTGATTAAATTCCTGGAAAATAAGGCCTGATTCAATTACGGTTAAGACAGACTCGCTCAGAGCTGAAACTGGCTCTCCAACTATTATTGTACAGAAAAGAAAATAGACAAACTGTGAGACAAATTGTTCATTTATGAAAAACATAAAATGGGATATCGTGCCCTGCAAGCACAAGAGCACTGAATCAAATTATAGGTTTCAAAACTCCAAATAAATTTAAAAGCATGTTATAAATAAATGCATCGTTTTATCATTGCTGATATGATCATGGAAGATATAATATTTTGAACAAATGTTTGTTTATCGCATGACTTTCTAAAGTTTTTGTTTTAAAGAGCAACTATTCTCTGATTCACGTACATGTTAATGATATGCAAAAGGTACAAACCCCAATGTATATCGTTACCGACGTAAATTTCTTTTCTTGGACTACAACAAACACACAGATTGTAGGCAACAGTTTACTTCCTGGGCCTGTTGACGTGAACAAAGACCGACATTATCATAATTCTTCCCGCTTCGGACTCATCCTGTTAGTTAAAGGAATAGTCCATTTTTTTAAAGAAAAATCAAGATAATTTACTCACCACCATGTCATCCAAAATGTTGATGTCTTTCTTTGTTCAGTCGAGAAGAAATTATGTTTTTTGAGGAAAACATTGCAGGATTTTTCTCATTTTAATGAACTTTAATGGACCCCAACACTTAACACAACACTTAACAGTTTTTTTCAACGGAGTTTCAAAGGACTCTTAACGATCCCAAACGAGGCATGAGGGTCATTTTTGACAAGAAAATAAAAAATATGCTCCTTTAAACCACATCTTTTCGTCTAGATCCGGTCGTGATGCGTCAGCGTGACCCCACGCAATACGTCATGACGTCAAGAGGTCACAGAGGATGAACGCGAAACTCTGCCCCAGTGTTTATAAGTGTGTTGAAAGAGGACCGTTCCTACGTTGTTGTATGTCAACTGATACTAATTAATGTCTTTGTGTCAGTTTATTGTTTACAATGGTCCGCAAATGTGCGTTTTATATATGTAACACGCGACCTCCCTACGTCACTACGCATTTACGTTAGGTCACGCTGGACCGGACCTAGACGAAAAGTTGTGGTTTAAAAGAGCATATTTTTTATTTTTATTGTCAAAAATAACAATCATTTCGCTAGATAAGACCCTTATGCCTCGTTTGGGATCGTTAAGAGTCCTTTGAAACACCGTTGAAAAAAACTGTTAAGTATTGAGTTAAGTATTAAATGTTGGGCTCTATTAAAGTCCATTAAAATGAGAAAAATCCAGCAATGTTTTCCTCAAAAAACATAATTTCTTCTCGACTGAACAAAGAAAGATATCAACATTTTGGATGACATGGTGGTGAGTAAATTATCTGGATTTTTCTTTTAAGAAAATTGAATATTCCTTTAACTTCTGTTAGCATTGCATTGTGACCAAATCTTTCAAACATGGTAAGGAGCGTCACATTTCCGGCTGATGTCAGAGGTACTCAGGCCAATCACAACGTACAGATTAAATGGCCAATCATGGACACAGCGATCTGGGATGAAGTCGGCAGGCCTGGGATGGATCCGGTGTGGGTCTGATCCATAGTCTTGTGGCGAGCAAAATTTACATAAAGCTGAACGCAAGCTCTTCTTCTTACAAATAGTTTAAAACAGCCAGCTCGGTTAGGTTTGGGATCTCAAGAACGGAATACATCTACATTTTTGCATTTAGCAGACGCTTTTATCCAAAACAAATTACAGTACAGTGGATTACATTTTTAAATCTCCTGTTCAAACCCAAAACCTTTGCTGCTAACACCTAGCTGATCTACCAATTGTAAATGTCTGAACAATATAAGAATATGTTGCTTTATGATTTATTCATTTAGCTAAGTGACTAGACACAAAATGTCTTTGAAAATGCCATTTTTGAATGGACAGGTTAAGCATTGTTTCAAGATTTATCAAGGGTAAGTCCATAGACTCGATATATTTTATAAAAACGCAGAATTACAGGCATTAATTGTGGGACTCCAAATGTTTTTTCCATCTTTCCCTCTTAAATTTACATTTATTCATTAGCAGATCCTTTTATCCAGGGACTTACAAGTGATGTATTTTATGTGCAAAATCTACATTAAGTAGATTTACTTACAGCGCACATAGCTGACTATTACCATCCATTTATAAATGACCAGCATAGCTCCTTTACCGCCCGTTCTGTGATGTGAACTTGAGCAATGGAAGACTTTGAACATGAGACCGACACTGCGCTTCCAAAACACACTCGGTGTAGTGAAACATAGAGTATGGAATAATGGAAAAATCAACATATGTGAAGATAATGAAAGAGAGAGAAATAATCCAATCCTAAGGATAAACAGAACGATTTGGCAAAGAATTAAGAATCAAGTTTTACCTCTTTTGAACTCTTGTGATGCCACATTTACTGTGGAGAAAGCACAGATTCGTATTCACAGAGTTCATCAGAGTTAAACAACATTTAATGCAACAGTTTTGATAGACCATTCTCTCTAAGCATATGAAAAAAAAATAAGTAATTGAAATTTGGCTCCCCTTGTGATGTCATAAGGGGATAATACCGCCTCTTAATCTGCACTATCCAACCACAGCACTGCCATTTAGTGCAGAGATCAGCTCATTTGCATTTTATAGGACACACCCAAAAACGGCACATTTTTTGCTCACACCTCCAAAGTGTCAATTTTAACATGTTATAATAAATTATCTATATGGTATTTTAAACAAAAATTTCACATACTTACTCTGGGGACACCAACGAATAATTTTTCATCTTAAAAAAGTCTTGTGAAATGTCCCCTTTAAACAACAGAAAGAGAACCAGCGCGTTTGCAAATAAAGTGCAAGGACTAAATCAATCTACGTCTTAGTGATGCTGACATAAACAGGGACACGCACACCTTTAAAAAAATACACACACGCTGAGTGAGCTTGACTCACTGTTGTTAATGACAGGGCAGAGAGATGAAACCAGGTGCCGTGAGACTGCCAGTTTCTCACACAACACACACCCACTCAGACCCCGAGCCTTGTGGGAAAACGCCAAACCGTGGAGCTTGACCCCCCACCAGTAGTTTCAGCTTAAAGCAAAACATTAATTAAACCATAAATCCACTTTTCTCTGCAGTCTCTCAAGCTAACATTAAAGTTTGTGGAAACAAGAGTGCTTCCTGTACATCCAGAGTTTATTCGTGGAGTTTGTGATGGCAAGTCTTACTAATACTAATGCTTATACGCTGGTCAACAATCGCCAAGCGCAGAATTTGCCAGCGCACGGGTGTTGTCGACTTCATGCAGCGCTGCCCAGACCTGTGATTATGACATCAAGGTATAGGGAGAACGTGTCGAGAACAGTGCTTATGAACCGTACTTGGATGTCATGATCCGGTCGCTCTGCGTAGCGTTGCGGGCAGTCAAACTTCACCAAAACAAACCCACGACAGTGACGGCGAGCAGTGGGACTGGCATGTATGTGAATACAGACACTTGAGAAGGATGGAGTAAAATAGGAATGAGAGTAAAAAAGAGAGTGGTATACTGTACCTAGCTTGTAAGACTTTACAACAAACAATATACTTTTACAGCATTTCTTAATCTTTGTTGACATAAGTGTTAGTTGATTACTGTCAGATTTTGTAGTCTAAATGTGTTTTTGGTAAATGCATTTAAACTTCATATTCAAAAAAGTTGTGTTAATCTGTGAAGATTAACTTGTTGCAGCGCCGCCGCTCCCATAACGCGCATCACGCACTGTGCGTAGGGCACCAACTGCTGAGGGGGCACCAAAAGTATTAGCCTAATGAAAAAAAAAATGATAATGGCGATATTATTTCATTAGCCTTTAGTAATATTATTAGGCACTTTTTAGCCATGTATACAGTATGTAACAAAAAAAGGGGAGAGAGATGATTTAATTGCTCTAGTCTAGAAAGTATGCCCCCCTCGCCTTGGATGGGCTGCGCTGGTTGATCGCACGGGCGCCTGATGAAATTTGACAGACAGTAGGCAACTTTTATGGAAATGACTCTGAAAAGACAGCAGGAGTCAGGATTTGAGAAAATAAGAACAAGAAACTGCAAGATGATGCCTGTGCATCACCTGCAGGTAAGTCCATGTTTAATCATGGGAAATGTGCATGTGCCTCTGCAAATCATAATGCGCAATCATGCGCCTCGAACTTGCTTATGTTGATGTTAACAATTATGTTGTTATGATTTATAACTTTCCCAAATTAAATGTCCTTTTGAATAAATTAATAATCATCAATAATTATAAACAAGAATATCCAATCTTCTTAAATAAAACAAAGATTTAGAGGACTAAATGTCACAAATGTACTTACTTTGTAAACATAGTATGCTTTGTAGAACAGCTAAAAAATATATAATATAATATAATATAATATAAGCATAATAAAATGAGGAGCAATAATGCACAGAGTTCAAAAGTAATGTTTGCTTTATATCATTCATAAAGACAGTGTGTGTTGGATAATTTACATATGTTTACAAAGTCAGCAAAGCTGTGAAGATTTTACTTTTTCTTTTTCCTTTCTTAAGCTTTATAGTGATGCTGCTATTGTGCTATTGGTATTGAGTTATATGTTGAGTAAAAAGTTAAACTGGCAAAACAAACGATTTCGTTTTCTCGGGGTCTGGGTGGGGGCATCATAAAGGAATTATGCTTAGGGCACCAAAATGGGTAGCAGCGGCACTGACTTGTTGGACAAAACTTGTGTCATAAACGTTTGTTAAATGTGCCACAGAATGTAAAACTATATTTACCTAAGCATAAATGAATACTAAGGGTGCTGTACATGGTAATGACATATCGTGAGCTTCAGACACGATTATTTCCTCCTTCGAACTCGTGCATGCAAAAGACAGCAGGAAACAGGTAAATCTCAAAATAACATCAACTGTCTGTGACGATACAGTCATGATCTATGCCCCAAAATTAAATTACACATCAAATTAAGTACAATGATGTTGTGACCGCTGAGCAAGCATATGCTAGTTAATGCTATATGCTAAAATTAGTTCTACTACTGACGTCACAGTTTTTTTGGAGGTCCATACTGAAAAATAAATGGGTAAATATTGGACAGAACACATGTTGGGTTAAATGACCCAATATTGGGTTGTTGTTGTTCATAGATATATACACTAGATGTCGCCTTGGGGTTCTGAGCATGTGTCAAAACCGCCGCCATCTAAGAACAGGGGTATTGTCATTGGAAGTAGCTAGGTAACGCTGCTATCTCCGCCTGTACTTCAAATTCATGGACGATGCTGGGCTTTTGTGCGGCGTATGGATTTCCACATTTTCCACGGCGTAGATTTTCACATTTTTTTCTGGACTCAATGCATGTCTGGCTGTTGAAACGAACCAAAAGAAAACCAAAAAAATCGCATTCATGACGATTTATGTTGATTTTATTTTCGTTACACCATTGACGGTGATGCGGGATTCCCCTGTTTCAAGATGGCTGCTCTGTTTGACGCATTCGGTCCAATGAACTGCCGTAGCCAAGGCGACATCTAGTGCACATATCTATGGTTGTTGTTATGCAGTCATGGGGTATAATAACCCAACAGTTGGGTTAAAACCACTTAGCTTTGGGTCATTTTTAACCAAGCAGTCTGTTCTGTCCAATATTTACCCATTATGTGTCAAAAATAACCCAGCCATCTTTAGAGTGCAGAAATACCTATTAGCAATTGATTATTCCTCACATTCTGTATTTTTGCCTGACACAGGCTCAAACATATAAGGTAAACAGAGCTACTGAACTGAACTGCTCTGTGATACAGCCAATGAGAGCAGAGCTCAACATTATTATTCATGACCCTTTTAAATAAACTAACATATTATTGCAATGGATTGTTTGGCACGTTTATTTTTCACAATATTCTTAAAATCTATGGCAAAATGGGCTTTTTAGTGTCCCGCTAACTTCTGGGGTTGGCATACAAAAATATGTCATCCCTGCGGCAGTGGTAGTTTCATTCATTTCCTAGCATTATATGGCCTCTTTCTAATGTAATAAAATAATTGTGACCAAATCAATATTTTATATCTGTTTATTTATTTACTTGATGTAATTGGATGATATAATCCTTGATCTCCCGTCTCGGTTTATTGTGTGATAATTTCTGACCGACTGTCTGTCCACCATCACTTACAATGAATCTTAACTAAGTGAGCAGCTCTTAAACCTGTTCATTTAGATATTTCTCCATTGTCCTCGCGGTTTATAGTTTTGTTTTCTCCATAAAGCACCATCTAGCGTTTTAGCCTCCATGTAAGTCTGACCCTTATTTAACCCTGATTTCAGACACTTATCTTAATATAACACAAAAGGTGAGTAAGGCCACTGCCAAGTACACAAAACACATTTCTGCTCCATATCCCACGATGCATTGCAGTGCAAACCGTACAGTCATCGTTTGCGTCACATGATCAGATTAATCAGCAGATGAGGCTGCCGTGACGGCCGACCGTCTGTGATAAATTCTTTATGATAGTCCCAGACTGTGTTGTGCCTTCAGGTCTAAGCTGGTCGCATTCCTCCGGCATTGATCTTATCCTGTCTCACCTTATCTCTTCCTCTCAAGCCCTCCCTCTGAATTACTTCAAGAAATACAAGACTGAGAGACTATTTCTTACATGCCTCTACCTGTGCATTCTGACATGACCCATATCGTCATGACATCAAAGGTGTTTTGAATGTAATATCTCAGGACCCAGGAGTTTAAAGACTGTGTTTTGCCCCCAAACAGAAGACGTGTATGGTGATAAACAGGGATAAGTGATGAATGAGAGGAAGTGAACATCAGTTTGCTGATTAACGCTTGTCTCATATGTCTAGAGCTTGGATCATCTATGGCTCTATTCCAAAATGTAGTGTGCTACCTAGATAGGCAGCATTACAAGATATTTACAGTATGGCTTAAGTGCAGGTTATACTGTAGTTGTGCGTAAGGTCTACGCCAGGGTTCCCCAAATCTTACCGTGAAGGGCCGGAGCCCTACAGAGTTTAGGTCCAACCCTAATCACACTTACCCACCTGTGATTTTCTAGTGATCATGAAGACCTTGATTAGCTTGCTCAGGTGTGTTTATAGATTATCCATAGGTTTTGCGTAGCTCTGCGTAGGCTGATGCGCATAACCGTGTTTCCGTTCTACGTAGACCACAAGCGCTGTGATTGGTCCCCTAGAACCCCTCCCATCAGGTAAAAAACGTCATCAGTAAGATGGGTCAAACTGAGGAGTGATTTAACTGAAACTGCAACAAAAGTTTCTGTCCATTAGGGGTTGGCTATAAATTGCCTGCGATTCTCATGGGTATTTCATCAGTTAAGCCAGTTTCGTGATTAGTAGTACATTGCCATCACCTGCTTCCAAATGGAGCAACATTTACTACACAGGGGTGCGTTTCCCAAACAACAACTTAACTCGTTGCTGAACGACCATAGTACAATGCATCGTTGGAGAAACAAACTACCTTGTCACAACTGTTTCCCGAAAGCATAGTAACTTTGTCGCACATTCGTCGTTTGAACGACATAGTTTAACAACATAGTTGATGATGTCACATGGGAGGTGAAGTACTAATTAATCTGTGCAAATCGATTTAATGTCAGATTATTGCTGTTAATAACATATATTGCATCGGAAGACTGATTTTGTTATCGTGATTTAGTTATCGGTTGTTTATTTTCAAGATATTTAATTAATGCGCAAGTTCCCTCTTACGTCACTCCTCCCAGGTATTCCCCAGGGTCTTAAGCTCGTAGTTCTGAGCACATGCACAGTTTTCAAATGCAGCGCTTTCATTCTGTTTACAAATTTAAAGACGTAAAATAAAATGGTAATATATTTAGAATGATGTATATAGACTGTACTACATGTTTTTTTTGCTTATTTTGTTCAAAAGCATGATCAACGTAAGTCTACATATGATAATAACAAGGAACGATGTTTCTAACGACAGATGAAGAACTGTCACTCCAACGACACAAGTTAGCAATGCAGTTTGCGAATGTTCGTTTGAACGATGGTTTCGGGAAACACCAAATCGTTGAACGATGTTAGTAACGTTGGAACTTACGATGTTTGTTGGCTAACCATGCTTTTGGGAAACGCACCCCTGAGCCGTATTTCACAGAGAAGCTCGGCAAAAGCATGTAATGGCGATTTACTACTAATCACAAAACCGGCTTTACTGATGAGATATGCATGAAAAATCGGCCAAGGTGCTGCTTCTTTGGATGTTTCATTGCTACCGTGGCGTAAATGCATGTCGATGCGGACAACTACATTGAGGTTACGCTGTAGGACTTACACACAACTATAATGAGCCCTTTATGCTGCAAACACACCAAATACAAAGCATCGCGTTCTTAGCTCTAGATTTTTGAGGGATTTGACTTTGTGTCATGCGAATTTACAACTTAAAAATATTTTCAAGTTGTGCAGAAGATGCATTTGAATGGAATAGCGAATGTTTGTGGCAATCACACTGCCAAATTCGCATCATTCTCATTACACCACACGAGTTTGCAAATAGTAAAATTTGCTTCTGGTGTGTATGCCCGTAGTCTTAATACTTTGGTAAAAAAGGTTGATATTTTCTGCTGGCTAAATTCTGCATTGCATTCTTTGTGAAGTCAATCCCATCATGCATTGCTGCAAACTCATTAAAATAAATCCACCAAAGATGGATTACAAATGTAATTACAAATGATTTTTAGTCAGTGTATGTGTGTGCAATTTATTATTTGTGTTTATTAGATTATTATCGTTGTAAAAAGTATGGATTTCAATTGTGAGTCATCTCCATGTGTGCTTTACAGGAGAAATATTTTTTATGATGTGCATATAGCTGCAATTACAAACCAGTCAGTTTGGATGGTGACTCAGTACAGTAGTTACCAATGTAGGCAGCTAGGTAGACAACATGCCGCTGTCTAAGTTTGAAGGAGAGCCTTTAACTATGACACATTCCCAGTCATTTTTCATTGTCTTGCCCCAGGACACCCGAGTGCATCTGTGTTGGAAAACTCGACAGAAAGTAGATCAGGAAGACGGAACAGACAATAAACCAGCCACATTTTTCTGCATAAAACCAAATTTTGTGCAAATACCCAAGCTTTCCCTCTTAAATCCATAAGGAAATTGTGTTTTTACAGATCCAGCATTTGCATTAGTCTTATCAGGCTGATCTCATCCATCACCTGGTAATGTAAGGCACGGACAGAGCCCTCTCAAACAAACACTTCCTGGTTTGGGTGGATGCTTTCCACAGATCTGGGGTCAGTGATCCATCATGGTTTCTGAGAAGGGATCATTACTCAGGATGTGTTGACACAGGGCAGTCCTGATAGCAGAGGTTAAACTCAACCCAGCGCTTCTTATTAATGACTCTATCGCCCTCTAGGACACCCCGAGGGGGACCAAACCGACTGTTCACCTTCCTGCAAACCCAGACGACACTTTTGCAAATCATCGCAAATCATTTGTCCTGTCAAAACACTTTTAGGAAATTGAACTGTATTAAATGGAGAGGAAGTGGAGACAATGAAGAAGGTTGGAAGACTTTACACAAATGTCCAGTAATGGTACCAGGGCACAGAGATGGTATCTAGATTTGTTGTAGGCCTATTTCTTAATTTAAAGGATATCTAAAAGGTTATAAACAGAAATTGGATCAAAAAGACAGCATGATCCTGGGAAAGACATTGCAATTCCACAGAGCAGAAGCCTGTATCATCTGGCCTGCAGTCTGAATTGGTAATGAATGGTTGATACAGGGCTCCATGTCTCCCAGGGATGCGATATATCTGTAGAGGTGCACTAAGCGTCCACTGCTGGTCTTACTTGAAAGAAGAATAAGAGTTTTTTTATCTCTTTAATATTAGAAAGAGTATTTTCGGTTGTCTTGAAATCACTTCAAATTTATGATGAACACAGAGAATATATTAACTTGTATAAAACGGCCCCAGGTAGGCATGTTTACTCTAATAAATATATCAGACTATTATAGGTGAAAGATGCATTCAGGTGCAACAGCATCATCATTTACAGTGTTACGGGGAGGGGTGAATCATTTTCTCTCTATAGTATTTTGTGAAGTTTTATATATTTGTGCAATATCGCTTTTACGTTAAATCGAATTCTATTCTAGATATCATATACGGATTATATGGATAGGGGTTATGGAATTCTTGGAAGAATATGGATTGTTTTTATAAACTGACATTCCCAAAAGAAATTATGGTCACAATTTCTGTTACCAATGGAGTTCAGTGGTAACAACGACCATAGCTAACAATGCTTTTGGGAAACACAGCCCTGGTTAGGTGTCTAATGGCACTTTTCCATTGCATAGTACCCCACGGTTTGGTTGGGTCAGGTCGGGTCGGGTCAGCTCACCTCACTTCGGCTTGGTTAGCTTTTCCATCTATTTAAGTATCACTTTGGAGTGGGATGGATTATAGGCGTGTCGTTATATTTGCGCTGCCTACTGCTGTGACATCATGTGAGAGCATCGTTGTACATTCCCATACATTCATTTATTTCTCAGTCCGCCACAAAATTAAAATCAACCACCACAAATAGATGTTTGCACATTGCAGTTTCTGTTCAAACACCCTTGGCGTTGGTCGACTGATTTAAGTAGGATTTAAGCATATATGCAGAAGTGCGTGTCGCGAATGTGCCGCCACAAACTGCAATTCTGGAAAAAACTGTTATGATGTTCCTGATTCACAACCTGTGGATGTTTTTCATCGCTTAAAGGGAGTTTGGGAACTTACAGCCAAGCACAGATGACAACAGGTTTACTCGAGACGCTGGCAGTGACGATTCTCTAAGACTAGTCAGTGATCTACAGTGTTTTTGCGTCACATTTTGGTATCAGCTCAGGTTGCTTGGAACCCTTACTGAGTTAATACTAAAAAAAAGTATTGGTACTAGGGCTGCACGATGTGAGGAAAAGTTGTGATGTGCGGTGACATTGTTTAATGTTGCGATGACGATGTGAGTTGCGATAAATATTTTATATTTTCATGTTTTAGGGGCCATTCACATGTCGCGCCTAAAAACGCGTGGAAAACGCTAGACACGTAGGTTATTGTCACATGACCTGCACGCTGCGCTTGTGTCATTCTGAAAAGTTAAAATGTTTTTGAACAGCCTGGAAAAAACGAGCGCGTCGCTCCGCGTGCGAGTCGCGACCGCGGCGCTTCCAGAGCGCACATACTGCACGCCTACATTTGAAATAATGAACTTGAGCGCGCAATAGACGCAATATGTGAATCACCACTTCCACGGTACCTGTGTTTGCTACGTCATCTCTCCTAAATCCAAAATAATTCCATGATATAGCTGAAGTGCTGTTCCTTTTCACCACAAGGTCTTCGTCTGACAACACATTTTCCTCACTCTTCTATCCTTCCTTTATTAAACGCGCTTACCGTTTTCCCTTCATTCATCGCGTCAAGGCTGTCTGTTGCGATGTGTTCATCACGTGAGTTCATATCGAGATGACGATGAAAATTTTTATGTATCGTTCAGCCCTATTGGGTACTACATACTGCACCCAGTGGAAAAGCTCCCAAAATTAAGCTTACCCAAACCAAATTGTGGGATACTATGCATTGGAAAGTGCCATAAAGTAACCCACTCACACTGCACTACTTGAATATTGATCCTAATGAATTATTTATATTACAGCCAGGTTAGTAATCCAAAACCTAAAATAAAATAAAATAAAGTTTAACAGAATCTACAAAATCATAAAAGCATTACTTGAAGGGATACTCCAGACCAATATCAAAATTACACCATGATTAATCGCCAATAAAAAGTTTAAGTTCTTCTAATACATTTTGCTAAATATTTTTGTTTCGTTATTTTAGTAAATGCCCTTGCTTTTCTAAGCTTTATAATGGTAGAAAACAGGGATCCGGGAACAAAAAGTGGTAACAGAGTCATTTTGGATATGTTGTGAGCATTGGTTGGCATACAGTAGGTAAGTTGTGCAAGAATTGCGTGAGTCCAAGATGGCGTTGTTACCAAAAGCTACTTATAATAGTTTATAAAGTTTAAATTATGAATATTTTTCAAAATCTCATTTGTTTACCCGCAGAGGACCTTTGTTAGGACAATGAAGCCGTGTGGATTACTTCTGTGAAGGATTGATGCACTTTTTTGGGGGTTTAAAGTCAGAAGTTGTTCCCTGATCCCTGTTTTCTACCACTGGAAAGCTTTTACTAAAATAACTCCAAATGTGTCCGTCTGAAATATGTTGGACATACGTATCTCAGATGGCGTGTGGGTGAGTAAATGATGGGGTAATTTTGATATTTGGCTGGAGTATCGCTTTAAGCCTAACCTGAATGTGAGTTTGCGTTGGATTGTGAAGCCCCACAACAAACAGGGCCTATTACGATTATATGTTGAGCTTCGGTAAAGATCTCTTATTATTCGAAATTCACATCCTGATCACAGGATCTTGTATGCATTGTACGAATTGGCTTATTAAAAAATAATACAAAAATTTTAGATTATTAAAAAAACTTATGATGATACCTCACCCCTAACCCCACCCGTAAACCCAACATCACAGGGGTAAAAGCAAATTGTACAAAAACTTACAAATTTAGTTATTACAAATTAGCCACCTCGTGAAATACTTATATGAATTGCCATGAGATTGTGTTGAAAATCACAATGTGTGATTAAAAAAAAATCTACATCACAAAAACTCTACAATTGAACACAATTATCCAAACACTTGTATTGTTGTGTTAAATTAAACCCAGAGTCCTTTTAAAGAGTTAAAATAGGATCACCTCAGTCTCCTATCATTTCCTGCCCTTAAGTGTCAGTGGTTACAAGAAGAGAGATCAGCAGATCTTGGTGTGTGTTTTTCGGACGCGTCCCTTTGTGCGCCTGGGGGTCTGTTACTGCTGATATGATGGCTCTCTCCCATCCAGCCCATACTTGTTTAACTGGACCTACGGTAGTTAAGATCTGTGTTCAGATGTGAAGGATCATTGCTGTTGGGAATGTTGGAAAAGTAAGCATCTATTTCAACTGTTCTGTAATTACTGCATTCAGTGTCAACCGTCCATTGGTATTCATTTGCTTCCACTTTCTTCACACTAGTCTGAATGCGTGCTAAAGATGATATCACAGTGTGGCCACACTGCTGTTTTGCAAAACACCATACCATCTCTTATCTAAGCAGATAAGATGTTTCAGAGGTTCTCGTGTTACATCTTAGCTCAGTTCTTTACTTTGGCAGTCAGTAGCTGCTGGAATTACATTCGAGAGGCCTGAAATACAGCCGATGGCTAGGGTTTCTTTACGTACAATTCAATGAAAAAAAAGTGTGATAGCAAGCTTGTCAGGGGTACAGATTTCTCAATTCTCAAGATTTAGTCATCAAACTAATTCCCAAAACATATAGGAGTTAAATAACTTTCTTTAGACAGACATTCCAAGCATTTATTTTAAAGTAAATTTTTACTTTAAGCACAAACTAAGCACTGATACTAGGTTTATATTTGTACATTTCTGTTCTACATTTGTGCCTTGTGAATCGAACCCACAACTTTGGCTTTTTTAGAAACATTGGACATTGATACACGTCACAACCAATATGGCAGTAGACCAACATTTTTATCCCCTGAACAATCCACAAACCTTCCTAAGACTGAAATAGACACCGTTTGACATCTGTGCCCTGAATCCCACGAAAGATTAATTTTTTCTTTTGAACACAACTGGAATGTTTTTCTTCTCTTGTTCACAGATGGCCGCGAAAGAATTTAGCCCGTGCCAGACAAAGCAATCTTCCTTTTGTGCTTGTTTTCATACAAATGCCACACATTAGCATGGATTAAAAACCGAAATGGATTGAACTCGTTAGCGTAACTTCAAAAGAATACAGTTAAAATGTCCTTAGCTAATAAAATATCTGACTCGCAGATGCGTTCCCAGTATATCTTGCAGATCAAATGTCTCA
Source organism: Paramisgurnus dabryanus (assembly GCF_030506205.2). Classification (NCBI taxonomy): domain Eukaryota; kingdom Metazoa; phylum Chordata; class Actinopteri; order Cypriniformes; family Cobitidae; genus Paramisgurnus; species Paramisgurnus dabryanus. The sequence continues at coordinate 20,265,228 of NC_133360.1, read as the reverse complement.
ATTAGAGGCATGCTAACAATGTCTTCATCTTGTGTGGTATTCTGGAATTTGTTATCTAAAAGTCTCATTCTTCTTAATCCTATAGAGATAAAAAAAGTAAATTTAAAGGCATAGTTCACCCAAAATGTTAAAATCTTTTAAATTATCATCTCACGCTGTTTTTTCCGAACATATATGCTTTAATTTTTCATTTGAATACAAAAGGAGGAAGTTAATGAAGAACCTTGACACATTGTTTCTTGTTTTAAATGGGCAATGTTTAACTTCTAGAAGGATCTATTGACAGAAATGCATTATAACATACGTAACTATATTATCAGTGGTGTATAAAGACATTTTAAATAATAAATTGTATTATCTTTATTATCTTAAAATGAGCAGTTATTATTTACATACACCGTGGGTCCCTTATATGGAAGTTGTTGTCATGTTTCCACAGTAACCCTAAACCAGGGTTCCCACACCTTAGTTAAGTTCAAATTCAAGTACCTTTCAATGACTTTCCAGGTCCAATACCCTCAAATTCAAGGACTAAATGTGGGGACACATTTCAAGTGAGAGCAAGGTTACATTGTGTTACCTTTTAAGAAACATTGTTACAGTTCCCTTTCAAGGGAACTCGCGCTGCGTCGCTGCGGTGACAATTTGGGGATGCTTCCAGGGGACAGTGCGTCTGAATGTGTATATCAAATTCAACCAATGGTGAGGCTTAACGTCAAAGACAATGACGCGGGAGTCAGGAATTATATCGCTATCTGAAATATTGCCAAAGACGGCATTACAGGGATGCAGGAAGTATGGCAAGGGAGATGCAGCGTCTCGTTCCCTTCTTAGGGAACAACAGTTAAACGTGTCAAACACAACTATGCAACAAAAGTATTTTGGTATGAATCAACATTAGCATACAGAAGATATAAGCATTTAAAGTGAACAATTTAGCACGTGTGCTTAAAAAGTCTAGAATTTTTATGATATTATCCTACACTACACAGGGAATAATATGGATTTTTTTCTCAGAAAACTTTTTGCATAAAATAGATTTAAGCACTTTCAATGACCTGTATCTATGTATGTAAATTTTCAAAAACTTCCCAGCTCCTTGAATTCCCCCCCAGATTCACAAACTTTCAAGGATTTCAAGGATCTGTGGGAACCCCGCTAAACGGACAAACTGTTGTACAGAGCACATTTCGTCCCTACGTTGTCTCAGACGATGACATGTTTGTCCTCTGGCAGCTACCGTAGATTTTCATTGCATTTTGAAATTGAGGCTGGATGCGATTCGCAATTGTTCAATCCGAATAAAAATGCTCCACTAAAATTAAAAAAGCCAAACCGATTAAAAATGTAATCGGTTTAAGAGGGGTGGTTTATATCTTTTGTAATCTGCTCCAAAGGACGTGTAAACACTTTATCGGGTTTGTAACTTAAACTGGAGGTGTTTCTCAATGTCAAGGAAGGATCCCTGGAAGCCAGAGTTTCGAGAATGCTACGTCATCGACAACCGTTGATGGACTGTTCCAATGTCGAGGATCCTCGGATTTTCAACCAAGCCCTTTGTTCGAAAAATATCCTATAAACAGGAAAGGATGCATATGTGTAGCCTTCGCGCTCTGAAATCGGCCACAATCCTATGCGCGCAGCGCCGAAAGCACACCTTTTTACTGCGATGATGAGGCAATAACGTGCACGTGTTAGCCTGTTCCATTAACGTGTTTTCCGAATGCTAAAGAGGAGCCTCGCCTAGCCTCTGAAGGAAGTGACTTGGAAGGACCAGTCCTGCCAAGGACGTATCCTTGACATTGAGAAACACCCTGGGATGCTCAACGCATGTGCAATCTTCTTCTTCTTTTCTTTTTCTAATGGCGGTTGGCACACCCACTTAAAGGTGCATTTCCGCCACCTACTGGCCTGGAGTGTGGAGAATGTGCAGTGGATTAGAATTGGCGTAATGACATATGACGTAAAGAATGCAAGCTTTTGTTGTTGAAGGACGTCACATGAAGTGACTGTCTTGTCATTCTTAAATTTTCCTATTCTCCATCTAATCCTCTTTAAAATGATACAAGATAGCGTTGTCCGGTCAGTGCATGATTTAAACTTTGTTCCACAAATGCATGTGTTTGGACACACAGACTTTTAACTCATTCCCCACCACTGACGAGTTATCTCGTCAATTAAGAGAAAACATTTTCCTGAAAAAAAAAATGTTTCTGATGAGTTTTTATGGTAATCTGTAATACCATGATTATCCACTAGATGGCTTACCCAACTTATAAAAATCTGAAGCAAAACATTATTTATTAATTTTACACTCCATTTATGTTTTGTTAATCATTCTGAATCTGAACTCTAACAAAATTCCTTCACAAATATGCAAATATTTCAGCTTTTTGCTAAAAATTTTGTATTTTTGCACAATTTTTTTATTTTTGCAGAAAAACACCCATATTTAATAGTTTATAAACAGAGAAAAAATAAAGATAAGATTAAATGTTTTTATTTTCTCATTTTGTTTGTTTGTTTGAAAACAGATGGTCTTTCTTTCATTTGATATATTTATATGTTTATATATTTTTAGAAGAAAATTGCCTAAGATGTATTTTGTGAAACTTTTGTGAAAATCACAAAAAAATGCTAGTGGGCAACTTTTCAAAAAAAAAGTTGGCGGGGAATGAGTTAATGAAGCGCATAAGCCAAACACACTGTAATGTATGAACTACACATATAAAAAATGACACACACTACTACAATTATACTTGTATTATACTTGTATGGTGTTTTATTTAACGTTTGGAGTGTGACTGCTTTGGTTACTATGTTATAATTGTAAGAAATTGTATATAATATAGATAATGTATTGTACTCCATAAAGTATAAGTATCCATTTCTCTTCCATAGGGGAAAACAGGATATGGGTGTGAACAATTCTTTGAGACATACAGTACAATAGCTGTCATCTTACAGAGAGTACATCGGCTCTTTGGGACAAGGGCCAGTTTGTGCCATCGGTTGAATGTGATGTAAAGCAAAGCAGAAGCCAAACGTCTTCTTAATCTAAACCCGAGTCATGCTAATGAAATGTCCTACACACAGTATAAGGTCGAATTCGAACTATGAAAATGAAAGTCCTAAGAAAGACGTCCTGAATTGAATTACCTTGTACGCTTGTTGATAACAGTCCTGATTTCTACCTTCCAATCCTCTCTCTCTTTCATTATCTATTTCCATCGTTTGCTGAATGGAAATCAACCAGTTTTATGCATGAATTAATAGTGAAAGCGTTTGATGGGATCAGCGAAATACAGACAAGCATGGTAAATCCGCTGTTCAATTCAAGGTCGTACATTTAGTCGTTCAAAAGATTCAAATCACTCCCATCATCCTTTTGTATCCATGAGTCAATCTAAAGATCTCTAGAGTGCCAGAGCGGTTTCTACCTTTTGGACTTTTTAGAAGATTTTTTTGCACATAATTGCCAGTGAGAGAGAGTGAGCGACCGAGTGGTCGTTCATTGCCAAAGTTGTTTTTAGAGAGCTTGTTCTTTTTCTCTTCAATTTTTGAGCCAGAAAACAAGAGTAAACGGTTGATGGAAAAAACATAAAATCATGGCTTGGCCAAGGAAAGTGAATTTCTTTATTCTTTGCTGAAACACAATTTTGCTTAGAGTGAAACTGTGGTGCTCTACAAAAGAGATCACGGGGTAGATAAAGGATGGATAGACGCGTTCGGAAATAGCAGTAAACATATCTGATTATCCTCAGCATCCATACGCTAACTCTATTACAGCTTTAGTGAAGTGTAGCCTCCATTTCATCAACCATAGCAGGACTTGCTTTTCGATTTCAAGTTGGTGCTTTTGGAGTCTTAAGAATGCTGAGGGAAATGTCTGGGTCGTATTAAATCCCAAAATCAAAAAGAATATGAAATTATGTTTTGGGAAAAAATAAAGCCTATTTTTAGCTAAAACATTTTATTGGCTGAAAAAGGCCACTCTCTGTGTGCAATCTCTTTTCCAAGTCTTGTAAATTCATTGGTCCAAAAAGTTTTATACTGAGCTCTGACAGGTCACACACAATAAATGTGCCTTAACTGACTTTAAATGAACCCCCGCACTATAAAGTTACCCCGTGCACATGCAACCATAAATTATATGATCTCTTCATTCGCCATTGGATAGGTGCCATGCATGAGCAAATCTCTGATATCAGTGGCCAGGCCAGACACAAAAGCCCTGTTTGCACAGTGAAATCAGACCCTATTATAAACGCATCTGGTAGCCTGAAGACCGGGACATTATGAGGGCTGGGGTGGGTGGGTGTATGAACTTCTGATCTCAAAGATGAAAAATGCCAATTATGTGACCTCTCCGAGGGGTTTGGCAGGGGCAGGCTAACTCAATACACTCCATCTCCTGGTCTTTTCGTGTCTGTCTTTCTCTATATCAGAGAATGTGAAAATAGATATGTTAGGTGTCTGGCCGACGAGTCATGTGATGGGGTCAGTTTACTGTCAAGGTGTCATACAAAGAACTGTTTTGTAGAGAAACTGTAGGACAACCTGTAATTCTTCTGGCACAAGAGATGAGCTCTCTGAAATCAGAAACAATGGAATAACTCGACACCACCGGCATTAACAAATTGGTTTTCTTGTTTTCTCTTGTGTGTCTCGCGGGGAAGAGGTGAGGGAGGAACGGGAGGTGTGGAGATATCTTTTTCTAGACAGCTTTTCAACATCTTTTGTGCTTCTGTCTGAAAGCATCCATCACTGAACCTTTCCTTTTCCTGCAAAAAAATGAAACAGCATAGCGGCACATGAAAGATATTTTCCTACGAAGGCAAAAAAGACAAAGATACACGCTGTTATTAGCATCTGGTGTTCCCTTTGAATTACGCTTATCGCTTTATTTACGGTTTGGAGAAGCACACCTGGAAAAGTTCAATCGAGGTGTTGATCCGTCAGAGGAGGCTCTAGTGGTAATGTGTGCGCTTGAGTTCACTTACTGACAACCAGAAAGCACGCTTTAGTCACATCCGTCTATCCGGCCTTTAAACGTTTGAAATGCCTCATTGGTTGACCAGTCAGATGTGGGGTCCAGTGATAGATCGAAAATGACTCAACAGTACAATGACTTCTCAGAGAAAGTATTTATGTCCAATATACTGAACCAGACTCCAGACATGTGCATGTGAACATAACACACTTAGTAGGAATTCTATGAATTAAAATGCACAAATCAGAAGCAATAATACCCAACAAATGGAGAATGGACGTCTTTTCAAAAAACAAAAAAAATTTATTTTAATTTTCATGTGCTTTAGAAAATCTGCTAGCTTATGTCCTCCATAGGTTTTAACTTCCCTGTCCTGTAATTACAGTCATTTTGCAAAGTCTACTGTATGTACATTGTGATTCATAAAACAATTGGTGGTAAAATGTGCTGCAAAAGAGTCAAACAATCTTGACTTGGACTGAAGTGAAGCTTTCTAAAAGCATTTGCTGAAAGCAAACAAGCTTATTCTTCATTATATACCCCTTCGAGTTACATTATTTGCATATATTTTCGTTTAACTAAAGCCTAACAATATGAAGAACTCCATAAAAATTGAATTTTTGTATGTAATATTATTTTCCGACTCCAGGGCCGTAGCCAGCCTAGTGTAAGAGGTGGGGCTGTTCTTTTTTTTAAGTGGACCTTTTCGCAGTTTTCCTCTTTTATATTATAATAATTATTATTAATATAATATATATTGAGTGCAAGTTTAACACATTTATTGTAGCAAAATCACAGAAGTGGTGTTTTTAACACGATTAAGGCATAGTTTAAGTTGTTTTGGGAACAATGGGAGAAGGGGTTAAAGATACTAAGGGCGCTTTTGTGGATAATCTGAAGAATATATGGATGTATGATTTTTTCATTTGTTTTTCTTCTCCTTTTCTACTGTTAGTAAATAATTTCCATGCTGCATACTCCAATACAGTAGGTGGCGGTATGCACCTGATAAGTCATGGTTGCATAAAACAAAGAAGAAGAAGGGCTTCAGTTTGGTTGAAAACATTTTTGCCCTGTCCCAAATGGCACACTCCGGACTTGTGGACTTCCTCAAAGTCCACATTTTGATGACATCATGTATTGCAGACTTTAGGGACCCTTGATGCAAGTCCACGATTGGTCTGATTGCTGACTTCTGGGTTGGTAAAGTGTGTGAAGCCTGCAGCAGTGTGGGCATAACCAAAGACCGCATCAAGGGGCAAAGGGGGCGCTGATGAGCACACTTCAGAGTGTAAAAATGACAGATGGGACACCCTACGGACTCATAGACTAAGCAAGTATGCGCAATTTAAGGCCACACGACCGAAAGTTCACATGAGGTGCAGAATTTGGGACAAAAGTAAACATTCTCCCATTATTTACTCACCCTCATGTTGTTACAAACCTGTATAAATGTCTTTATTATGATAAACATGGAGGAAGATATTGTAAAGAATGTTTGTCACCAAACCGTACATGAGTCCTGTTCACTTCCATAGTGTTCTTTTATCCTACTATGGAAGTAAATGTGTCTCATGATCTTTGTGGTTGAAAAGTATTCATCGAGAAGATTAGGGCCATGCTCCGTCCAAAAACAGAACTTATCCCTTCCAGGGAGCGCATTCATGCCCTTAAAAGAGGCCAGATTCATGTAACACAACAGATGGATGCGATGAATTAATAAAGGTTGGGTTATTTGGGGTGAGATGTTCTCTTTCTGAATCACTGTGACTTTACTATAGCCAAGAGACACCTCTCCATGTTTATAGCCCACTGCCTTCCACATAAAAGATTCAATCATATCCACAGGTCAAGCTGTTCAAACAAATCTTTCTTCATTTTGGCCTTTTGAGTTCCTGTGCTTTGGTTCTAGTTTTTGTCAAATGCAACTAACGTTGAGTCTTACAAATCTTGTAAGCTTCTGTACAGTCACTATCACCACAACACGGGGAAAAACTTATTTTAAAAATATCCGCAGAATGGTGAATCACAATCTTTACCATTTCTGACAACCTTCAGTCTACTAGGATTTTCATGCATGGCTATATCTAGCGTTCTCAGAGACATTTTAATGACAAGTTAAATTTGTATTATTGGTAAAAAGTGGTCAGACTCAACTATAATGGCCTCATGACAGCCTATATCAAAAACAATTTAATGTAATGTTAAAGCTACAGTAGGTAGTTTTTTAAGTTTGATAATTAATCTGCTATGTCATGTTTATGACAGATTTATGACAAGTTATGTACTGGTTTATGTCAAGTTGTCCTAACAAAGACAACTCAAACAATGTCATCTTTGCATTAAAATGACTTAATTGAGCGAATGACACTTATGCATAAATGTGCATAAAATCTTCTTCATGTTCATGTCACGTGTCATGTCATTATTATGAAGGTTTCGTGTCAGTATGTGAGTCTTATGAACACCTCTTCAAGTAAAGTGTTGTTCCTTATAATATACTTACTCACCCTCATGATATTACCGATATAAAATGGAGAGCGTGGTCGAAAGTAACCCAGGATGAAAGTAGCAAACCATTGTCATATTTTGACACATCAACAATGTCACAGTCAGGTATATTTAATAAAAGTAAGAGTTACACAAAAAAAATATTGCACTGTTTTCCCAGCTGATGGGTCAAAGGAAAAATGTGCAACTTATGTTCAAAATTATACTTAAGTTGTTTTACATTTGTACAAAATACCACCTATTATTGACATGTGTGAGTTATTGACCACAGCAAAAATATACCTCTGTCTAAAACATTACATTTAATTTTCTGTTTTCTGAAAAATGGTTCTTACTACCAAGGAGGATTAGGGCCAAGCTAAAATAAAAAATATTTTTTTTTTAAAATTAAAGTCATTAAAATCCGAGAATAAAGTAATTATTTAAAGAGAAAAAAATCAGAATTTATATAATTGCAAGAAAAAAAGTTGTTATTTAATGAGAATAATGTCGTTTTTAACGAAAATAAAGTCGTTATTTAACGAGAATAAAGTCATTATTTTACAAGAATAAAGTCATTTTTTAACGAGAAAGAAGTCAGAATAAATATAATTTCGAAAAAAAAAGACGTTATTTAACGAGAATAATGTCATTATTTAACGAGAATAAAGGCGTTATATAATGAAAATAAAGTTGTTATTTAACAAGAATAAAGTCCTTATTTAACGACAATAAAGTCATTATTTTATGAGAATAAAGTCATTATTTTACGAGAATAAAGTCATTATTTTACGAGAATAAAGTCGAGCACAATATTTTAATACAAATACACTGTATGCCTTTATACAGAAGGTTGAAGCTACAAAAATCACATACATCATCATAAAAGTAATTCAAATGACTTAAAATTGCCAATAGAATGTAAAAACACAAACTCACCACTCAGAAACGTCCATTTCCAATCTCCAAATAATTGATTATACCTCAAAATCTGTATCTTCGTTCAGGTCAAACACAAAGAGCTACTCAAATGAGCTGCTCTGAGAAACACCCAAGCAGAGCAGAGCTCAACATTATTATTCATGACTGTTTTAAATAAGGGAATAATAGACCATTTCATTCTAGGGACAAACCATAGGGTTGTAAACTGTTTCTGGATTTTTTTTCAACTTAATAATTTTTTGCACTTAATAAAGTCACATACCTTCTATGTAGATTTCAGAGAACCATGTAACATATTGTATCAATGTATTCTTTGGCACCTTTAAGTAGGTTAATAAATGTCATAGACAGTGTGTAAATTATTTAGCAGAATCTAAACCATAGCTAACAAAGCTATTAGCAGTAGTCAAATATGGCAGCAGATCATAACTTGTACTTCAGTGTGGTTCCCAACCTTTTTCACTTTAAGGCCCCTAGTTGCCCACAACAATATTTAAAGCCCCCCCCCCCCCCCCCCACTCAACTCAATTTTTCCAAATAAAATTAACAAGAGCTTGGAATGACTAGACAGATGTATATTTGCTACTAAAATGGCCAACAAAAAGAAACATCTTGATTTTTGCTTGTTTTAGCTTATTTTAATGCTTGTTAAATTTTGAGGCTCCCTTGGAAATGTTCTGAGTCCCCCTTGTGCGGCCCCGGCCCCTTGGTTGGGAAACACTGCTGTATTTTACTGTCTTTACACAAATTTTGATTATAAAATGTACTCTGATCTATTTTCATTAAATAAATAAAAGACGCACAAAAAGCGTCCATTAATTTCCGGTATACTGTTCTCATGCAGACTGAGAAATGGGAACGGGGTGGCCAGATTTCTTCAAGGCAGTAGGTGGATTACTGGAGTGTGTGAGGAGAGATTAACATTCCACTGGGATTTTTAACACTCTGGGTGACAAATTTGCAACACTGGCCCTCTGTATTCCCCGAAGGAGACGAAAACTAATCTGCCATCGAGTTTGGGAGAGGTCAACTGGAAAAGCAGCGGAAAAACCCCAGCCCGAGTCAGCCAATGACTGCGCGGAGAGGAGCAGCACTGGAGACCAGAAGCTTTTTCATTAACCTGAAGTTACCAGCACATTAGTTGATTTATCTCAAGCGTTGATAAAGGGCAGAATGTGAATGGTCTCTAATAACTCCCACTAATGATTATGTTCTTTTCAACGTCATTGGATTAAGATAAAACTCTTCAACATTTCGTCTTCAGGCACCTTACAGTGTGATGTGGCTGTAAGTGTAGAGGACCTGATATTCATTATGCAAAAAAAGAAAGAAAAACAGCTAGTGCACTTATTTCAGTTAATGGGCTATCTAATGAATTGCATTAAATATTTAAACACCACCTGAAATGAAAATCACCACCCATCTGACCCCCCCCCCCAAAAAAAAATGTAGTGCAGCACTTCATTTAATCAATTGGCAGTTGAATAAACCATGAACATTTGGTGGTTATTTTTGAGCGCGATGCTAATCGTCTAATCAGATTCAATGGATTATGCTAAGCTATGCTAAAAGTGGTATCACCAGACCCGGAGATCAACTGAATGGATTTCAAAATGGTAAGAATCAGATATTTAACTCTAGGGGAGCTGTTAAATGAGCATATTTTCAAAAAAGTGGAGTGTCCCTTTAAAGAGAAGGGGTTGTTAAATAAGAATGCTTGCTGATGCCACCCAAGGGGTCAGAGTTTGACTAGTTACCACGACCACGGTAAATAGGATTTAGCTCCTGCTGGCCTATGCTATAACTACACATTATAGAGTCAAGCATCGTTCTCCAAGCAGACATAACCATAGATAATAGATCTCTAAATAGAGGTTTCAACTCCGAATTTGGCCAGTATCACCAAAATGGGGCTGGCATGGGTTGGGCAGATGGTTGGGCGTGTCCTGTCTATTTGTAAGTTGTAAGTCACGCCCCCTAGGATGCAGTTTTACTTTTTTCTCTTTCTCCATTGGCCAGTGTTTAAAAGCATACATGTACAAAATAAACTAGCAAGCAACATATAAAGAGTATTTTTTATGAAAATATACTTTGTTACACTGTTAAATGCAAAAATAATGTGATCAATAAGATAGTAAAAAAGCATTTTTTTGTAAATGGGTATGTTTGTTTTACCAGCAACCACTTTATGGAGCGTTCCTTATAATCTGAGTTACTTTAAAATCTCAATGCACCTAGTTAACATCATCCAAAGGTTTAGTACTACACCCAGCGGTACACGTGTTGAGCTGTTGTTAACATGATGCAGAATGGTGGCTCTTGAAGGTGGTGTTTGACATGTTGTACGCTCTCAGAATGATAACAGCAGGAGATTTCGTTTATCATTGGTGTCTGCCTACTTTCTACTGGCGCCTGCAGTCCACATGTGCTTTAATGAGCGAAGCAAGTCTGTGTGACTTCACATTATGCTATTGCATAGATGCATCCACTCTTTAAAGAGAAAAAGAGAGAAAGAGCATTGATTTCTGTTATGAAATGAGATATGGAGGTTGCACTGTGTGCTGTGACTCAGTGTTTGACTACTTCAACCCTAATTATTATATTATTCATTAACTTGATTGGTCAAACACATGAATGGAAAAAATCCCACCGACAATGGGTTTAAAGCAGCTCTTAATGGCTATAATAGGTGACAAATGCACTGGGCAAATGTCTAAGCCACTCCCTTGACTTAGTCTTTTAAAGGGTCAAAGGGACAATGTGTGCACACAAACACACCTGTCCAAACACAGACTGCCACATCCGCGGAGGAGAGCACTGCGCGGTCCAGTGAGTGATGGGTAGTTTATTATAGACAGGGAAGCTCAGGTTTGCATCAGGTTTACTCACCTCATCACCGTGCCGAGTGAACAATTCATTCACGTTTCCTCTTCTGTTAGCACACGTCATTGAAAGCGGACACAACCGTACGCCTGACTAAACAAGAGTGCGGACAGACGATTTCCACACCGAAATCGGAAGAATAAAGAATCGTGAACATAAACTTTTCATAAACAAAACTAAGATCAAACAGGTTAAATCAAACTAAGGTGGTTTGAAATGTGAAACTCGTGTTTTGAGGAAATACATTTATTATGAAAGCTCTCAGGACTTTCCTTTGAGGTTGGATTCAGTTTTCATGTGGATGGATTCCAGTGGGTGAAGTTTTTTTCCACCTAAACTGTACTTAAATAGTTCAGGTAAATAGTCTGCTATGTGCGTTTCGTGCAAAAGCAACCTTGTGTATCGTCTTTTAATGGTCATATGAGTTGAATCAACGGCTTTAACTTTACACAGGCAAGCTTATTAAAGCGTTCTATCATAGTTGTCTCATACTAAAAGAAAATGGCATCGAAATGAAAATTCTGTCATGGCTTTATCACCTACATTGAGTTTCCCATGCAGCTATCATGTGATGTCTTAATACTCAGAATTTAAGCAACTTACTTGAGTTATGTTTATGATGCACTGTCAGAAAAAAGTACAAAAGCTGCATCAAGTACCCTGTAAGATGGTCCTAATATGTACCATTTAGATACTTTTGGGGTATCAATATGTGTCTTTAAGGTACTAATATGCACTCTTTAGGTACAAAGGTACTTTAAGAGTGGGCTTTGGTGTCATTTTGGGGGGGGTCTTGTTTTTTTTTTGGACTATTACTGCTTACTTTAAATGACTAAAATCTGTAGATTTGGTTGTAATGTTTACTGCTTGTCCTTGCATTGTAAGTGTATTACTGTAACTGTTTAAAAAACAACCCAAAAAATGTGGAAAATAACATTGTGTAACAAATACACAAATAAAATAGTTTAACTGTGTTGACCTCAAAACATTTCTGAATATTTTTTCTCTCCTTTCCCATTTACGGCTTCATGTCTCATCGATGTTGTAATGCTACATTTTTTTTACTTTTTTAATAATGTAGTGATACAACTTTGTACATAAAGAGTGCATATAAGTACATCAAAGGTACATACAGTATTGGTCATGCATAGCATGGGCATAAGCAATTACCAAAAAATTAATTATGGGTCAAATTAATTTTTTATGACAAGAATCATTTTCCATAAAGATATTTATTACATTTCTTACCATAAATATATAAAAAATGTATTTATCGTTATTAATTTGTGTACTATGTGTGTAATATAAGTAAACTTCAAATTTTTGACAACTTTAATATTATTTATTTTTTTGCACTCTCAGGTTCCAGATTTTCAAATAGTTGTATCTCGGACAAATATTATCCTATCCCAACAAACCATACATCAATGGAAAGCTTATTTGTTCATATTATGACTGGTTTTGTGCACTTTTTTTAAAGGGTACCATCCCAGTGACAGCTTTGTACCTTTACAGCATTTCTGACAGTGTGGGATTTGCAATATGTTGTCTGCGTCCGAAACCCAATGCAGCTGACTTGTTCTCACGAGGCAATGACTTCGGAGGCATTCGTGCAGCCTTCATAGGCAGCGTAATGGAATTCTGTTTTAAATATAAACAGAAAGCGCCTTTGTGATAACTAATCCCATATTTGAAAACTCCAGTGTTAATTTCTCTATAGAAATGCAATCAAAAGGTGTAAATAGAGAAAATATAACTTTATTAGGGCTCTAACGATTAATTGTGTGTCCCATTAAAATGCCTGTTTGAAATCGATTCTGAATCGCAAGGCTACGATTCTGTGTTTGATCCACAGCTTGTTTGTGTACTATGGAATTTGGTCAGTTGGAAGTCCTTATTAATCTAAAATCATTATGAGTTGGAGTCGTTTATAACGTGCATTTAAAAAAGCAACACTCGTTAAAGAAAATCATTCAAACTATTCTTTATTATCAATAACTGAAACAGTTTAAAGAACGGCGATATAAATATTCCTGTAGACATTTCCTGGAATAGCGTTTGTAATGCTCCTTCTTCTGTGACACAGAGAGAGTTTCTGCATGAGAGCGCCCCCTGGCTTTGGGATGTGCCGGGATTACACCGTAATTCGTTAAAATTCATTCATTGAGAAAACGCGCATTGGCACGACTAATCGTTACAGCTCTAAACTTTATTTAGACTAAATTTGTGCTCCAGCCACTTTCTTGGCTGAATTTTTTCTTCAACTCAACTCGACCAATCACATTCACCACGCATGAGATGTGGGACAAGACAATGAAGGTACCTCAGGTGACAGGAAGTAAAGAAAACATTGGATTCGGACATGCCTTGATGCCTTCCTGCCTTGGAATACTGCCTCTTAAGGCAGCACTTTAGAGATTTCGGACGCAGCCTACGACTCGTTTTGATTGTAAACGTTGCGGATCTTCTTCTTTAACATGCCACAAAAATGTAATCATAAGATATTGACACAGAGTATGCAACTTTTATCCATGAGTATTTAAAAATAAAGCTTGAACAAGAAAATGACATTATTATCCGCTGACCTGAATAGATAAAATAAGGGAAAAGCTTGCTGCGTGGCAAGCGTAATTGCTTAGCTTTCAGTGTCAGCAAAACCCTTCTGCAGTATGCACATACGTACTGTATATATATGTGTGTGTGTATATATATATATATATATATATATATACTGTATAAACAATGGATTTTACACATTCGATCAGACTAGACTGTCATGGTAAAAGTGAGATGAATTTCTTACAGCTGTATATAAGTAATTAGATTGGTGTGGGTTTAAATTACAGATGTACTTACTGAGTCATCAATAATGCCTTCATGGACCGTCATTATTCAGTCACTAATACAGTAATGAATTAATCTTTTCTGTTCTTCTTTATTCATCACTGGGTTTTTGGTTTGATAAATGAAACCTTTCACATGAAGGAGACTGAGGAAATGCAAATTGTGATGGATCTGCTCTGTCTACCTGTGACTTTATCACCGATGCTGAAACTGATAGTCAGCTGGGGGAAATGAAATAACAACTATACTAAATAATTTAATAGTGTTCTTATAAAATATAATATACAATCTGAATAAACACTGGCATACATTCAGGAGGTGTTGACAATTTAATAAAGGTAAGTATTTTGATAAATGTGTTTTACTATAAAATTATGTTTTTCAGGATTTTATTTGCTCAAAAACGTCAGTTTTTTTGACGTTTTGACAATTAATTTTTTACAAAACAGTGTTTTGAATACTTTCTCCTATTTTGTGCTATTTTATTAATTTGTATATTTTGTCCAAAATATATTTTAATATTTCTATCTGCCAAAAATGTATTAAGTAGCCTGAAATATAATTTTATTTAATGTACATAACATCTACCAGATGATTTGATCAAAAGTGAAACAAAGGTGTGTCAAACAGGCTGTTCCTGTTGTGACAATTGACCCCATATAGCTTGACAACATGCCCCACCGAAGGGTTACACAAAAGCTGTAGCATTTTCCTATAGAAATATAATAAAATTATTGATAGTGTTATTGTGGTCAATTTTTTATATGTATCCACACACACTAACATGTTCACAAGAAATGTGACAACTAGCCCAATTTCATCTACCATTTATTATTTTGTTCATATGTGAAAGAAAGAAACTGGAAAGACATTTACAAGAAATTACTTACTCGTGCTCACTCATGAAGAAATAACAGCCTGGGATAACAGCAACACAACTTTAAAAAAAAAAATTTCAGTGTTATTCCTTTTTATTTTATTATTTTATTTTATAAAAAAGTTTAATGTTGGCTTGCTCCTTTCCTAACAATTCCCAAATGCATATTATATATACAGACCCAGCCGTCACAGTGCTGCATATAAAACACATCTCAATTCAAAACATAAACTCAACACATGTCAAATCATTGCTCCCGAAAGAATGATCCAGTCATCTTTTTTTGCATAAAAACTACTCAAACACAAAACAGTGATTCGAAGACGAAATCCAGATTTAGACACTCGCTATGTCCAGCATCAGAATTTTTAAAAAGCCCTTGAAGCCATTTTTTACACATAAGATTAAGGTCTGAACTTACTCTAACTATTGTTTTGAGACAATTTAAAAAAAAATTTCCTATAGAATTATTTACATTTTTTTAATTGATCATTTATCAATTATCATTACCGCAACACAATATTACATTAAATGTTTGCATTTACCAACTCATGTTTCGGTAATGAGAACTAAAAAGTTGTCTAGGTACTATGACAAACAAAATTTCAACTTTTATCTGGAGAGAAAAGATAAGAACTGCTTACTTGGTAGCCATCTTGAGTATCACAGTCAATTATGTCCCTTCCAACAATTTTTTTTTAAATGTTAGTTCCTTGAGGGCTTAAACAATGATTGAAAATTGTTGCGGAGGATGAGAAAACTGGTCTTGGACACATTTATATTCCTTATTATTGTCAATACATTTACCAATGATCACCAAATACCACATGTTTCTTTACTGTATATGGCTATAGTATAACATGCACTGAAGCTTTTTATTATTTAGATTTTTTAATGATAAATATCTCCATGTCAAATAACCCAAATCCAGTCATGGACACGTTGCGGTAATGAAAATGTTCCCCTTAAATGTGGAAAAAACAACAAAATTGGTGTGTATGACGTCATTTGAAACTTGAGATGTTTGTAACTGTATGTTTGTTATTTTGATACTCTTACTTTGCATTTACTTTTTTATCAAATTGTTTCATGACACCTCATAAGTCTAATTTCGTGAGAATCACCCAAAACAACTATAAGACAAATTAGTTCATAGAGAAGTGACAGGTCAGTACAGGACCTAACATAGGTTATTCAGAACAGTATAATAAAGCTGTGCTGGGCTTCAGCAAGACAGATTTGATCAAACCGTGATCATATCTGATGGCATGTACTGTAGCTATGCATCGTTCTTGTTTTGCTTTTGTTGGAATGCAAGACAAGACAAGCAATTATTTTCAGCTTTCATCGAAAACTACAATGCTGTTGTCCTTCCCAGCCATACTGATTATATTTGAGCCAGCATGCACTGAAATATATCACTGCAAAACAACTTTTACAAGCAAAAGTTATTATTCTCTTCCCTGCTGTGGGACTTGGACAAATTTCAAAAGCCTGTACAGCCGGGTAGCTTTGAAATGTGACCCACCTTTGCCACCAAGTGGCTAAACACCAGCGGGACCTGGGTGGCGTGACTTGTTGAAAACCAGAAACTAGGCATTTATGAACAGTAATCTTCTGTTACAGAAGATAAACAAACGAAATAACCTCTCTGTTCCATCGTAAATGGAGTTTAACTTGTGTGACGTAGGCTGTAATTCACTTTTATAGAAAGACTCTAACCATCCAGCAAGGTGATAGTCAAACATTCAGCCCACCAGGCCGAGGGTTTTTGCAATTGGAAATTGCAAAGCTTTCTCATATAGGTTTATTGAGTAGGTTTTCGGGTTCAAATGCGGTACCTCAGGACAATAAAATGCCTTACTCAATAACTTTAATACATAGCACAGCGCACTGTGAGTTTTGCCAGGTGCAGTCACAGGGGTGATATATGCAGATTGCTGGGAAATAATGCATGTTCAGAATATAAGAACTGAATCTTGTTTTCTAAGGAATCAGAGCACAAAAGAAACAATGGCATTTTTAACTGCAAACCGAACCAAAAGACATAAGGTCACAACCTGATTGGACAGCTTTTACAACAGATTTTGCAGACCATCCAAAACAATGCTACAGTATGTGCTAAGCTAAACGCGTGTACATATGAATGTATTTTTACCAGCAGAAAACTTGCAAAAAGCTTATAAAACAACACAAACATTTATTTATTTATGTACAAATGAAGATATATAAAATGCTCTTTCCATGTTAACAATCGCATGATTTTTAGGGTCGCGTTTTGTTATCATTTCATGTTTTTGGTTTGCTTAGATGTCTTTGGTCCATGTTACATTTACTTTTTCATCGAACCGCACCAGAGTGTGTTTGAAAGCAGAACGAGATCCACTTTTTTAGCGACCTCAAATAATTTGTTTGGTGCACACCAAGGTTCGGGTGGCAGTGTACACACTTATGCTGCGTACACACTTAAAGTGAAGCATCGCGTTGCTCGCTCTATATTACTTGCAGGATTTAAGTTCGTGTCATGCAAATTTTTTGTTTGAGTTAAACATTTTCAACTTGTGAGAAGAATTTGCGTCATTCGCCCCTGCGCTCATTTGAATCTTTGCATTGACTTTGTATGTAATCTTCTTCCACAAATCATTACATTCGCTTTGTGTATATGCCCTATTATGCTGCATACACACCAAACGTGAAACATTGCGTTCCTTGCTCTAGATTACTCTAGATTTAACTTCATGGAATGCAAATTTTCATTTGCGTTAAATATTTTTAACTTGCGCAAAGACGTGTTTGCGGTGAAGAGTGCACGTTTTTGCGTCAATGGGGCTGCCCAAATCATGTCATGTGCATTGCCGCATTCATGATTGCATCTATTCGCGTCTTTGTATTGATTTAGTATGTAATCTACTCAAAACGTTAAATTCGCGTTTAGTGTGTACGGCCCATTATTTTACATACACACCCATTGCGTTCCTCGCTCTAGATTACTCGCGGGATTTAACTTAGTGCCATGCAAATTTTTCTCGAGTTGAATATTTTCAACTTGTGCAAAGAAGTGTTTGAGGGGAAAAGTGCATGTTTTTGTGTCAATTGGGCCGCCCAATTCATGTCATTTGCATTGCCGCAAGCATGATTGAGTCTATTTGCGACTTTCTATTGATTTTGTATGTAATCTACTCAAAACGTTAAATTCGCATTAAAGGTGTGTACGGCCCATTATTCTACATACACACCAAACGTAAAGCATCACGTTCCTCACTTTAGATTACTTGTGGAATTTAACTTTGTTCTATAAAAAGGCTTAAAAAATAAGCGTAGTTTATCGACAATTGGCAGCGCTACATCAAAAGCAGAAACTTGGTGTGTTCGACTTTACGTGGCATTGCAAGACCCGGCAGGCGGATGACATCAAAGTGCCGTTGAGAGTGATTCAAAAGCAGACTTCTTTATTCACATCGCTCTTCGATGCATGAACCCAAACACATCCAAATATAACTATTTTTAAGCCTGGCTTTTATCCAATGGTTTGAGGAAAGCTGTTATTAAGAGGCTGTGATGGCCATCAATTAAATTGTGTAGCTGGTCTCTCTCTCTCCGTTCCCATGATAAACATAAACGCACATCATATTATTATAGCCTACATCAGTGGTCTCCAACATGGATTACCCCCCAAAGCACATTTTACTAATAGCCTTAATTGTAATATTTTTTTATTACATATTTTTTATATTAGCTTGGCTTATTTTATGTATGTTATCATTTTAAACAATGATAAAATATATCAACAAGTAAAATAAAATAAAATAAAATCAACAAGTAAAACAAAATATCTATAATATAAAGTAGCCCTCCAGATCGTTTTATCCATTGTGGTAGCCCTTGTTCACAAAAAACTTACATTATATCATAGTTTTAAGTTATCTATAAATGTAACATCCCACATTATCCCACACAAACTTACTACTTGTCCTACATTTGGTTTGTTGGGTGGTGGTCACCCTAACCTCACCAATTAAGCAATCACACTAGAGTTAATTTTAATTGAAACAAATCTGCCAAATGTAAACACACTCTAAACAGTTGAACAAAAAATCCAATAGAGTTGCATTGCGGACCTGAGCTAAAGGGTCTTTTTAATTGGCGACCACTTGTCAAAAACTCAGGATACCCTAGCAACACATCTAAAACCACTCTGAACATCATACAGTAACACCCTAGCATTGTTTCCTTCATATTTTCCTCATATAAAGTAAATATCGCATTTGCCGACTTACTGGTAATGGCTGACTAACTGGTCCGAGTTAGTCCATTACTTTCCACTCTCGAGCACTTAGCTTCATGTTGTTTTAAAAAGACCAAATAGAACAAGCTTTATGCTCTGCAATAAAACTCTAAAATGGTAGAAAGTCTGTGCTGCACCTTTCATGAGCCTTTAAGCATGTTTACATTCACTTTGATGTATGGGCCCCCAAGGCCAAAGAGGCGAAAAGGTTATCAAGGACATCCAATCGTTACGACTTTCAAAGAGTCGTCTCCCACCAATCGGACAAAATTAGACAAAATTTTTACCATTACACCAAAGCTGTTTTAAAAAAATGTAACTTGCAGTTAATCTCAAGAGGTGATCTAAATTGTGTTTTGAGGATAACGTTTTATTACCCTGGTTGTTTGCTCAAAATGTCACCGAGTTCAAAATGAAAAATCTTTAAATATATGGCTGTAACTCACAAGGAAATGCCATAATTCAAATTTTTTTTTTTAAATAGCTAAGAAACTGTGTTTTTGATGGGAAATGTCTATTTTTATGAACATTATGACATTGGAAAAAATACTTATTTCGCTTATTTTAATTTCTGTAGTGTTTTCGTTTCATAGCACAACAAATAGGATAATTCTTAATGCTTAAAGGCGGAGTCCATGATGTTTGAAAGCCAATGTTGATATTTGAAATCACCTAAACAAACACACCCCTACCCCAATAGAATCTGGACCTTCTGTTGATAGACCCGCCCCACACATACGCAACCCGGCATTTGATTTGATTTGATTGGCTATAAGTGTGTTTTGGTAGTCGGCCCGTCTCCTTTTCCAAAGCGTTTTTCAAACATCGTGGACTCCGCCTTTAATTAAAACACTTACTAAATAAAGACTTGATGGACTGACAAACAAAATAGCAATAATCTATATTTGTTTATTTTTACAATCAATTGTGCTGAAATGCCATTTAATTTATTTAACAATATTTATATGCAAGCCCTATTTTTTCTCCAATTCTGTATCTTTTTCTTTCTCTTTCTATAGTTTTGTGCAGTCAGTCCATGTAGCTCAGGTCTCTTTAGCAGGGTTCATGGTCAAATGTCGGTCTAAGGGGAGCACAAGGGTCCCTCTGCTTCACTGGCACCATTTGTGATGCGGCATAATGATTTTTTCACGCTGCATTAAGTTAACACCAAACTGCCAGCGAGGCAAGCCAAGACCTGGCCTTTAATTGGGGATTTTTGTGTGTGTGTGTGTGTGTGTGTGTGTGTGTGTGTGTGTTGTGTTCGGTGGGGTCGACAACACAATTGTATTTAAATGTACCATTTTTCATTCTTTTCTGGGTTTCTAGGCCTAATCCACCTTTTGTTGTCATCTGCATCACAGAGTTATACAATAATTCACGTAGAAAGAAAAGAAGGTTTCTAGTTTGTTTGTTCAAAGCAGATTATCATGATACTAGGTTATGGGTTAAAGTTAGGTCATGAGAACGTCAACTTGTGAAACAGTGATGTCATTATTTAATATTCTATAACATGTAATTATAATTGTATAAACGTTTTATGTTCTAGCACACGTAAAGCTCAAATAATCTCAGCAAACACAATTGAACTGCTGATGAACCTTCGCTGTTTACCGTGCATGCACTTTGAGTCGTTCCTCTGTGTGTTCTCAATTTGACCAGTTTAGACCTAAATGGGCATTAGAAAAAAAGATTTACCCGTTAATATGGTGCGCACATCTGAGTTACAATCAGGCGAGAGCAAAAATGTAATCTCAGTGGGATTTAACATCATCTGCTTTCAAATAAATGGATTACGCGTTTAGGAATGGTGTGGGTCACACAAAAACTCAAAGGCTTAAAACTGAGACTGAATTTGGCATACAGATTTCCATTGCGCAATTTCTATGTGGCACATTAGCTCAGATAAACTTAGATTTTTTAAAGACTCTTCACATGTTTTTCCATATAGCGACACTTCATGTCCACGGACTTTACAGCCTGCATTAAAAAACATAAAGGAATGATGAAATGCTGTGTTTTGAAACATACATTAAATAAATTCAAAGCAGACACATGCACAGACCTGTTGAAGTTTGGCCGTAACGTTTCTGTTTATTTTAAAGATCGCATCTCAAGGTGCTAAGCTCAACGTTCCACTCAAAAGCCCTATTGGGATAAAGAAGCCTCTGCTAAAGTAATGTCTGTCTCATCAGCTCTGAGAAAGCAGCTGTTTTCATTTCCCACACGTCGGCCGGACATAGATCTCATTCACACGTAACCCTTTACAAAAACGCAAAAGTCATGTACGCAGCACTGCCGCAATATACCATTCCTTCACCTGGAAAAGTCATCCTTCTAACCCCACCAGATCTTGTGTCTTGTCCATGTGATTAATGTTTCCTTTCCTCTGCCGTGAATTACTAAAGTCTGTGGAAATGGCTTCAAAAATAGCGCGAGGACTTTTTAGGAAAATGGCCCCTGTTTCGTCTCACATCCGTCGACAACGCCGTCCGCCCACCTTTTACGCTGTCATTAAACGGGTTATTGATGATTATTCTACAGACCCCTGTAGCCCCCTTGCATCTTTCAATGCCTCGAAGCTCTTCTTTAAAAAATTGGATGCCGGTGTCAGAATAAGGTCAGCAGATGAACCCGAGGGACATTGTACAGTTTATGCAATGTGGTCGGAGAACGTGACATCCATAAAACATCTAAAGTGTGAGGTGCTAAGCTACTTGTTAGGCGGAGATAAAAATTAATTGCGTTGACTAGCATAACTCTTAATCTCTAAAGGAATAAATGCGCAAGTAGATGTAGGTAAAGACACCAAAAACTAAGCACAAGGTAAAAAGACAAGTTAGTAAAAAACTCAAGTAAAAGCCATGACTTTAAAATGAACTTGAATAAAACCTTAATATTCATATTTATTAAAATTTATATATATATATATATATATATATATATATATAGAAAAAGTAAATTATCTCGTGAGTTAAAGCAACACTAAAGAGTTTTTTTTACCTTAAAATAACGTTTCCACTCGAAACAAGGTGAACGGAACTTTCACATTCGCTTTGCAGCCCTCTATCGGCCAAAACCACACTAAAGAAGTTTCCAACCATCGGGTCGCGGTCCTGTAGTTCGAGTAAAAACTACAAAAACTTGCTTTACAGCAGACCTGCAATCCAATCAGATCCAGCTATGCTGCAGTAGGCTAAATTATTTACGACAGTGGTAATGAACAATTCCTCTTCCAACCTGTAGGGGGAGCATAGACCAAAAACTCTTTAGTTTTGCTTTAAAGCTCATGTAACACATGCTGTTTCTGCATTTCTGATGTTTATCTGGAGTACTTATAGACCAATTTCGTGTTTGCAAACAGAGATGACGTTTTTTGTGGGCGGAGCCAAACTGGTGGCAGAAAGTGACTGCTCCGCAGTAGGGTTGTGAAGTGTTTTATCATTAAACCGTGATTTTTATGGATCCGGTGTTCGGTCGAAGTCTGATTCCCCTATGTTTCCCTTAAGTGCGCTGTTTCTTATAGCGTTTTAATCACGTTACGTTTATTTTTTAGATAGATAAAAAGTTTAAATGGCTTGGCTACTGATATGCATGTATGTAATGTATATGTATTGTTGTTTTTTGCTAAATCAATTATTTTTACAGTCTGAATCGCTAAAGTACATATAAAAGCAACACTATCATGTATTATATATAATAGCGTTTATTAAATATTTCATAATTTTCCTGTTTTCTATTTCTTCCTTATATTTGTCTTACGTGTTTGTTCTAAAACTATTATAAAAGTATTATGTTTGAACATACATTAAAAAGGCCTGTTTATATATTAATAACACTTTACATAATGTGTGTGTGCTATATTTATATATTTATTAAGTATGTTAACATAATAATTTTAGAACAAACAGGAAGAAGACATAAGCTAAGATATAAGGAAGTAAAATAAATAATAGAAAACGAAAAAATTATGAAATATTAAAAAAAATTGTGATATTATTGCTTTTTCAGTATAAAAAAAAACATTTATTCGGAATAAATTATAATTGTAACGTGATAAAAGCGCTATGAGAGAAACATAGAGGGAACAGACTTCGACAGGACACCGGACATCTTCTCTACTTATTTTCTATTCTAATTATTAAAAGATTTCCAGATGATTTCCTCGCTCCATTCTGTCCGTTTAGGGCTTATTGTAATCATAAACACCTATGTTTATCTTCAAATGATGTCTTCGACGATGGTATTTTATAAAAATGAAAGCCATCTTTTTTGGCATTCTTATTCTGACCCTTAACAGCACAACAGGACATTTTCTAGTGAGTTATCTTGCTCTTTTCACTCGTGTCTAATTCATTTCCACTGTTTTTCTGCAACCGCATTGCGTGCGCAGCTTGCAGTGACATAACTGTGACGTCTACTCTAAATTGGTCTATAGAGTAGTATTACATCCTTTATATCTCCGAAGAGTCTTTAGTTTAATCAGATTTATAAAAGAAAGATTAGCTTTAACGAATCTTTCCGATAACGTAAAAAAAATGAAGAAGGAGGAGTTACTCCTGCAGGACGAGCGAGTACAAGTCATGCAACACTATACAACACTGTTTTAACTTATGATTCACTACATGTTCGTGTCATTTATATAATATGCACTCGCCTATTTCCAACATAAGACAGAGGTCTTACTGACCCCATGCAACTTATGACCCGGTTGGGAAAATCCAGCGTATCAAACACACACGCAAAACTCTACTGCTACCCCTATAAAATAAACTATATCCATTGTTTTCATAAGGCTGGCTTTCTTCTCCTTACATCCAAAACACACCTCTTCATTCGTGCCATTGTTGAGTTTTGAAATTAAACAAAGCTGTGTCCCATGATATGATTTGCAAGTTCTAGCATCTCCCGCTGATTGATGAGTGGGCGGGGTTTTCCAGGGCAAGTGCCCATATAAAGAAGTGATACGTATAGAACAACCCAGTCTCACCCCATTTCGTCAATATTTGACGACACTTGACCATTCGTCATATGTTGACGTGAAGGGTATACCTTTCGCGTCATTTTTTGACGAACTGGGGACTTCAATACTATTACGTCCGTTGCATTCTCTTTCCTATTTTATTACCATTTGCGCGTCGGTTTAGGGTTAGATTTACATAATGACATCCCTACCCAAACCTAACTCTAACCCCAACGCCAGGTGACAACTGTTTCTAACCCCAACGCCAGGTGACAACTGTTTAATTTCGCGTACACTGTTTAATTTCGCGTACACTGTTTAATTTTGCGTAATCTAACCCTAAACCGACGCGCAAATGGTAATAAAATAGGAAAGAGAATGCAACGGACGTAATAGTATTGGAGTCCCCAGTTCGTCAAAAAATGATGCGAAAGGTATACCCTTCACGTCAACATATGACGAATGGTCAAGTGTCGTCAAATATTGACGAAATGGGGTGAGACTGTGTTACATAGAAACCCCTGAAACGTCAGCTGTACCTTCAATGGAAAAAAACTTTCCGAAACTTGTACGAACCCTGGCGAAGTGCATTCGGCACAACACTCTGTAACACACCCAACTGCTTTTTTGACACTTTGCCTACATTTAGCATGAGGAAACCACTCTAAAGCTGTGTTAATAAGTCAGAATGCTTGAAATACCATTGAACCACCCCTTTAAAGTATCCACTTTGTTTTAATTTTTTATTTTTTTATTTTTTTGTAAATATTCTCCAAAATCTAAATATAAGTAAAAAAGCTAAATCTTAGCTATTTGTTTTTATTTTATATAGTTTCTTATGTTTTGTTAATTATCAATGTAAAAAATCAACACATCTCATGGCAATTTGTACACATTTTACGAAGTGGCTAATTTGTATTCATTCATTTGTACAACCACATTTGTACATTTTTGTATGATTTGCTTTTGCCCCTGAGATGTTGGTGATAGGGGTGGGGTTTCGTTATTGTTTCTTTATGATAATTGTATGTTTTTATGTTTAAATTTATACGAATTCGCCAACTCATAAAAAGTATTAATTCTTGTGAGAAACAAACCCTATAAATGTACTTTCCAAGGTCCATCCCTGCACAATTGTTATAGTAGAAAGAAGCGTATGTTTTCCAATCTTGCTATTTAAAATATTTAAAAACCTTTGTCTGACTTTTCATTTTAGCTTACTTAGTTTGATTTCCACAGCCAGGGCAAAAAAATCATCATTGTAGTTTATTTTTTCTATACATTATATTCGTAAACATTCCTGTATTTACCAAAATACTTTCGGGCAAGGTTATGTTTTCTTGTAGGCTACACATCAAAAACTAATTTAACGCTTAAGCAAGCAAAGCGGCATTACTATTACACCCCTATCCAGTTATAATGAACAAAGCCTGACTGACAGTCACTGTGAGATCTGCACTCTTGGAAATTGTCCCGTAATAGTCAATGAAGCTGTCTACACCGCCCAATAAACATCTTATTTACATCATGTCTACACCTTGTTGATTAGAATGGGATGCATTCTGGTTTAGTTGCGTCATTTGCTTGTGGTTTATATAGGGCTTACACTGTTTACCTTGTAAACAAGATGCACAGCATTTACTGAAACCAACATAATTCAAAATAAACCAACATCTTTTTTTACTTGATATACTAACCGGACATTGTGTGCCCAAATGATAACATTGCAACTTAGCAAAATTATAAGTAAAACAGATCGAACTTTTATGGGTTAACCACGGCAGCCTTACATTTTATTTCTTATCCAGCTTTTTTGAAAAGCCCCGCATTATAGCGGTTAAATGGGAGGCAAAGGTCATTTCATGTTTCGTGAACAACCTTTTATTACTACTTTAGATTTTCATACTTCAGATTGTACACTTTACATTTTTGAACCAATTTGTACATTTAAACAAATCGATTAAACTAACCGAAAGCGTCTCTGCCCACCATTTGACCTCTTCATTTTCTTCATTTTTTTCTGTACACAAGCTTTAAAACTTGTCATCAAAGTTCCTTTCAGCCAATAGAGCAGTAGTTAACCTCTGACCCCTCACCCACTATGGCCTTTCGGAAGTGGGCGCTCTTAATTTTTGAAAGCTGACAGTTTTTTGTAAAGGAAGCCCTTCAGAGGGATTGCTACGGAAGGAGGCAAAGTCAACGTGAGGAGAATAGGGTGATTTGAAAGACCCTTAATTTGCAGTGTCCCTCTAGACGCACTCCTATCAATCTTCTTGTACCGGTCAGACCTTTAATATTTGCCAACAATTCATTGCGAGGCCCGGTGTTTACACACCACGGCTTACTTGCCGGTAATTAGAGCCCTAAAATCCTCCCCCACGTTTCTTCTCAGCATCACGGTGCCTTACTTTGCTCGCTCACTATTGGTCAAAATCAGTTTGTCTAATGAAACATGCCAAACGTGTCCTTTGGCCAACCCATTTCCTTGTTTTCTTGTGGCATGTGCTTGCCCTATAATCAGGCCCATTAGCGTTTGCCCAATCTGCAGATGTTTTCCAGATTTTCTTTGCTGATTTTGGTGGGAATTGGATTACTAAATAGATAAATATGTTAAATGGAACCAAGACAGTTAAACTCTTACTAGCAGCTATAAAGAAAATCAAAGTGGCTGGAATATTTGGTAAATGAACATGCAAGGAATGGGGTTGTATAACCAATTCCTGTTTTCCTTTATTACCATAGGTAGGACATTATGTTAGCAGTGCAAAGGTCATGGGGTTCAATCCCAGGGAAGAAATATATACCTTGTAATGCACTGTAAGTTGTTCAAATCACAGTAAGCAATTTTGCATTTAAAAGACATCTAATAGCTGTCCAAACCAGCCCAGTCCTACGAAATTTCGTTCCATAGTCATGTAAATATTTTATTATTTTTTCGTGATATTGTCATGAATTTCCGCGTTTTTTCCTTTTTTTTTTTTTTTTTTTTTTTTTTTTTTATTATTAGAGAACATATGAACATTAATACAGAAAACAGGCATCAAAATAGAAACTTCCAAAGTTGAATAACAAAATAAAAATAAAATAAAATAGAAGACATTCACAGGACGCCAAATACAGACTCATAGACATTAACAATACATGTACCTTTTACATTTTTAACAAGTTTAAGAGACTTCATTAAAAGAGTGATTTCTTTTAAGAAAACCAGGTGTAAAGGATGAGATTTTAACAATCTACATTTGTGAATAAAGAATTTGCCATACAAAATGAAGAAATTTACCAAATTGTAAATGTTTTTATCATCATTCTCAAAGTAACAAATAATATCTTTCATATTAAATGTTATGACTGTGTTAGTTTTAGTTGATAGGACAGAAAAACATTCATTCCAAAATGCCTGAACATTTTGGCAATCAAAAAATAAATGACATAAAGACTCCTCAGTATTATTACAAAATGAACATTCGTTCCCAATGTCCATAAATTTAGAAAGTAGTAAATTAGTTGGGTATATTTTGTGCAATATCTTCAAATGAATTTCTCTCACTTTATTTGAAATACAAAATTTATAGGGCAGCAACCATGCTTTACACCAAATTACATCTCTTAGAATGGAATTCCAATAAAATTTTCCTCTTGGAGTAACTCTCTTCCTTTCATGAAAAACTTGTCTAATATCTTTATTAGTGCATTTTTTTTCAAAAATATTTTTACCATTTATAAGAAAGTTACAATCTTTATTATCAATCTTATAATAAGTCATATGGCTGCTCATTAAATTAATAAGCCCAGAAGGGATAGCTTTGACTACTGCTGAAAATTCTTTAGGTTTTACAGGAAAACAAAATTTCAACAAAAAAGAATCATAAGAATATATTTTAAACGATGAATCAAATAAATCACTTAAATAGATTAAACCATAATTTAACCATTTCTCCAAGAATATACTTTTACCTTTAATTGTGATTAATTCGTTATTCCAAATTTTCATTTTGTGAGGAGAAAAATTGTGTACAAAGCACAATTTCCAGGCTAAGAGTGCTTGCTCATGAAATTTTGATAATTTTAGGGGTAATTTTGAAGGCAAAAAATTACAAGTCAAAAGAAAGTCAAGACCACCCACAATCTTAAAAACATTATGGGGAATAAAAAACCATATAGAGTCAGGAGAAACAACACATTTTTTAACCCAATTGATCTTAATCCGCGTTTTTTCCTGATCATACACAAATTTTTGTTTACGTGTCATTGTCACGTATTGGTTACTCAACTGTTTTGTCCTATTTTCTTACCATTGTCGCTTCATTTAGGGTTAGATTTACATAAAATGACATCCTTACCCAAACCCAACTCTAACCCTAACGCCATGCGACAATGGTTTAAAAATCGGAAAATATAAAAAATAAATCTGATTTTTTTTATAAACCAATACTTATAGTGACATCCTAATGCAAACACCAAATCTAACCCTAAACCGAAGCAACAATGGTTTGAGAAAAGGAAAAAGCAGTTGAGTAACCAATACGTGACAATGACACGTAAACAGAAATTCGTGATACGATCACAAAAAAACGCAGAAATTTGCGACAATAGCACGAAAAAAGAATTAAAAAATGTATGTGACTTTATCACGAAATTTCATGAGACTGGGTTTTCAGTGAAATTTAATAAACGTCTAACCATAGCCTAAAAGTGAATAAAATAAATAAATAAATAAATGAAAGAAAACACCCTGTAATCAATGTTGACTTTGTTTAATGGAATATCATCAATGGTAAAATGACAGCTTTTGCTTGCTGGGTATGTTGCTTTGGTTTAACCATTAATCACTAAGTCTAACTATCTACACTCTCAGAAAAAATGGTACAACAAGGTCCAAAAGTTGTCACTGAAGCGGTTCCTTTTCAAAAAGTACACTTTTGTGCCTAAAGGGTGCATACTGGTTCTTCAAAGGGACACATTGGTACCTTAAAGATTCATACTGGTTCCTCAAAAGTACATATCTGTACCAAAATGGTACATATTCAGACCTTTTAAAAAGGTACCGTCTTAGTGACAACTTTTGTACCTTTTTTTCTGAGAGTGTACTTGTTACCACGTCAAGTTTGCCGCTTTAACATTTTGAGTTAACTCGCTTCATTCTAGTCATTTAGACATTCACGCGGAAATTTGCGTCATTGGAGGTTCTTATGCGATTCTGCTCGCTTCATGTAATCTCATCACTACTAGAGCAAGCTCCTGATTGGTTAACATGGCGCGTTTTTTTGCCAAAGTTACAATTTTTCAACCCGGCCATCAGCCGCAAATTCACGTCAAACGCAAAATGCACAAAAAGCACAATTTGCGTCTACCATGGCAAACGCCTCATTCGTGCCGCGATACCTCCAGACGCGCGTCAAGTCGTCTTTACATTGACTTAACATTGAAATCACTCGCGCTTGACGCCTCTATCGCGGCTGGTCTGAACGCAGCATTAGAGATTTAGATTGATTTTTTTGGTGATATCAGAAAAAAGTCCTGTTTACCATTTGCACCCCAAATCATTATTTTTGTAATGTATCGTGTACTGGCTAAATTCATATGAAATGTTGCTAATGTGGAAAACAAATTGAAGTAAGACTATGTTGGGTTCACAACTAAGACTTTTTCTATTGTAGTGGTGCTCCTGTAGATCAAATGATATAGAATTGCATTAGCAGCAGAAAGTTTGTGGGTTCGATTTTTCGAATTTGCATTAAGTCTTGTAAAATTGTGCTTTCAGAAATCCGATTTGTTTTTTTTTTTCAAACAGATTCTTTCCACACCATCAGAACAGATTTCACACATTTCTATTCATCAAACACTCCATCAGTGTGTGAAACTCGCATAGCGCTACGGTTAAGTAGCAAAGCACTGAAATGAGTCAGCGTCGCAGTCAGCAATGCAAAATTGCATTTGTAGTCCACCAAAATTTGTTGCCACATAAAGGTCAAACTCTTTTACTTTCCTCCCAGGGGAATTAAGTGAGTTAATGCATTTTCTTTATGATAATGAACTGAAGGTAAGATCCTGGGGTGTGGGTCTTTCTGCTTAAAGTGGGTGCTTACCTCAAAACTAGGCTCTGGAAAGCAAAGAGGGTTTGAATCATCAATAAAGTGCTTTGACTGTCAGACACTGCTGGTGTTTAAGTGCTGACTTGCTTTTGAATGCCCTCACCGGTCTTTTATCCATTAATCACGGCAAAGAGATCAGTACCACTTATTCATGGTTATCTAGTAGTGAATAAATCAACAGGAACGGGGACGGTTTGCTGTATGGGTGGCGCACATTCGGGCGAATTAAGCCTCTAACCTCTATTTGCATTGGTAATTAAAACATTTGATGAAGCTGCATATCAGATACTTTGTACATTCACGGGTCAATTTTTTGAGAGTAAATATGATAAAGTATGGTTTACAGAGCGATACGCTTTAATTCAGTGAGGGTTGGAGGTAACCAAGCATAAGGGCAGATGGTACTGAGTGGCCATGTGGTCTCAATTTTCGTTGTGCAGACATTATTTACTGGCTTTGGAGTCAGGAAATAATAGAGTCACGTAAGAGGAAACTCTGTTCTGTAGACATGTTGCACTTTTAATGATACCACGCTAAAGCTCGCGATGGATTTTGCCAACAGCACCTTTTTATTTCTGACAGGATTATTACCTTCTGGTGCTTGACCTCATCAAACGAAAAACATTGCAGTCGGTTGGATTCCTTCTCTGCAAGACTTAAAAGCAGGCCTACAGAGTTTATGCTGACCTTTTAGTTAAGTACTATTATTTTCTCCCATCCTTTCAACCCCAAGAAAGTTTTCTTAGTCGGAGCACATCATGTTTAGTGGGAAGAATAAAGCCGGTTTTTGCATGTGCTTGGCAATAGATGCTTGTACCAAAAAATTGAAGAGGGAACACCATCCTTTCTACCTTTACATAACTTTCTAGATTTACATATCTTTCTAAAAAAAAAAAGAGTAACACTGTTGTCTTTGCTACACTTCAAATGTAATTATTGTGGTAACAACAAAACATCATGCATAATTGCATGCAACTAACTGTCAAGGCCATTATATTTTAATATATTTTTCCATAAACGTGTATTAAATGAATCCCATAATAGTCTATTTTCTTTATTTCATAGTTTTTCTCTTGGTTGCACTGCTTCCAGTAGAGTATATTTATGATTGAGCATTTATCCAATCATATTTAACCCAGCGACAGGTGTAAAATACAGTAATATCTATTTTACTTTGCAATTAAAGGCACACCGCAGAACTTTTTGCACCAGGGGGCGTATAGCACGTCTAGCGCCCCTAGAGGCCACAAGCGCCGCAGCACTGTCGCAAAGGAAAAAAAGACAACTCTTTAGGTCACAAAGTCTGCGGTGTGCCTTCCAGCATTTCATAGCGATTTCATAGCTCACGTTTACAAGCCAGTTGTAGCGGTGGTCACTTGGTTAAAGTGTATATTTTAATTGCCTTAAAGGGGAAATGAACCCGGATTGCCCGTGTCGTAGGTCTGTGACACTAACACAGCACCACAAAGTCACATGATATACTGTAAATCACTCTCTACACTCCCCAATTAGCCTTCAGCTAAATTCACATAAAAAATTGTGTTCGGGTGCCAGACAGGACTTATATATGCAAGCAATATAACATTACTTACTAGTCCAAAAGCATGAAGGCCAAGTCAGCTAGTGAAGAGAGAAACTAAGCTTTTCGAACCCCTCCTCCTCCTTTAGCTCAAGCCAGCGAGCGAACGCTGGCCCAATATTGATCCTCGTCCTTCTTTTATTCTTAGTTTCTATTTCTTAGTTGCTGCTTTGGTCATGACAAAAACATCAGGAAAACAAATAGTTGCTCTCTCATGTTTTTTTGTAGGTTTTTTTTGTGCTCGGGTTACTACCTGAAACCCCAAGTTTAAAAGTATGAGTAAAGGCGATACAGACCCCGTCAGGCTATGGTAGACATGCCATTCAATCTATTTTAAGTCGATGTACGATCACAAGGGTCTTGAAAATATATTATGAAGGTCGAAAAAGTGTCACTTTATACTGTTGATGTGTTTTTTTATTGCCGTGATGTCAAAATAATGGTATTACGAAATTGATTAATTCAGATAGGACACCACTGAAGGCGTAGGTGTGAAATGCACAGACCGGCACTGCCAAAACCAAACCCTAACTCCAACCCTGCATGTTTTTAATTATTATTTCTTAGTACTAATGTATAATTATACTATAACAATGACTTTAACCCCTTCGGACCCTGCATCCACTGGAATGGACATTGCATGTTTTGTTCTTCAAACCAATAAAAATGCTGATCAACC
Source organism: Paramisgurnus dabryanus (assembly GCF_030506205.2). Taxonomy (NCBI): domain Eukaryota; kingdom Metazoa; phylum Chordata; class Actinopteri; order Cypriniformes; family Cobitidae; genus Paramisgurnus; species Paramisgurnus dabryanus. The sequence goes on along the minus strand of NC_133360.1, from coordinate 20,232,601 downwards.
AATTAAAATAAGGCACACTGATTAAACTCTGCATAAAGATGTCTAAAGGGGTTAACATTTAGGTTCATTGCAAAAAAAGCTGCTCTGCTGGCACATTCAGGAGGCTTCCTTAATACTTTTAAATTACAAAAACTTCTTATTCAACTTTTTTACGCTTCTCTTGGTAATGCAACGTCACTTTGGAGTCACGGTAAAATGACATCCTGACAAATGTTAGATCAGCCACTGACCCGAGCGCTTTACCTTAAAATGTGTATTAAAGAAAAATACAGTACTAACTTACCACGTACGCCTTCAGTAGGAATGAAATCAGGGACCTACTGCTAAAACTAACCAGCTTAACATTGATTCCACTGTTTTAGAATGCTATAGACCTCAATACATAACACAATGCACGTACCAGGGGCGTTGCTAGATATAAATCTCTACTGGGGCACAGGCCCCCCATTATTTTTTACTTTTTTCTTGAGAGCCTGCAGTGTCCATAAGTGTGCAACACTTCTATACAATTTCCTTTGCTTAACCCACTATTCCAACACTGCAACAAGTACTGGGAAAGAAAAAAACATGTATTTAAAAATATTTAAGTATTATAAGTATAAGTATCTTCATATGATTAACATTATTATGTTTGGAGGCATAAAATGTTTGAAAAAAATAACAGCAGAAAAAAATATTTTGATGCACATTTGCATTTTACATAACATTGATTAATAACTTATTTTTACAACAATATTTTTCTTTTTATGACTGCTACTAAAATAACCTATCTTAGTTACTGCTAACTGTTTATGTAATGTCTTATAGCTAGTGAACTAAATATTAATTTCATATCTGAAAATACAGAAGTATAACACATTCATTATGTTGATTTTCTCAGCAACAATGCAATTCCATAGACTTGAGTTATGACCTCTAGAATAGACTATTGTAACTCGTTACTCGGGGGATGCCATGCAAATCAGGTAAACAAGCTACAGCTGGTTCAAAACGCCGCTGCAAGAGTGCTTACTCAATCTAAAAAGTATGACCACATTAGTCCAATTCTGGCATCTTTACACTGGCTACCAGTTAAATATCGCATACAATTTAAAATATTACTAATCACCTACAAAGCCTTAAATGACCTAGCGCCCTCATATATTAAATAACTACTATCAGAATACAATCCACCACGTAAACTGCGATCACAAAATTCTGGTCACTTAATTATCCCTAGAATATCAAAGTGTCTAAAGGTGGTAGATCCTTTTCCTACTTGGCCCCTATGCTCTGAAATGATTTACCAAATAATGTTCAAGTTTCAGACACAGTCGAGCAATTTAAATCTAAACTTAAGACATTCTTCTTTAACAAAGCATTCACATAAAATGTCTAGTAAATGTACTTTTCCTGCAGTAGTTATTTTGTCTAGAACAAAGCACTCACATACCTCATATGGGTAATATACTATTGCCGCAATAGTTAGCCTGTCTGAACCCGAGCTGACTTAAACCACTATAATGTATGACACTTGCATTACATGCGAACGGGCCCTACGCTAATAGAACTCTGTTTTTGTTTCCCTGTCTCATCCTCGACCCCGAGGACAATGAGACAAACAGACCCAGCTCCTGTTGCTGTGAAGGTCATCGCACCACTGATCTACTGGCTGTCCTTCAATGTGATGCCCAGCCGATGCGCGATGCGCGACCGGCTGAACCAGTTTAATCCGCTTACCTGCTTCCTATCCCTACCGTGTCTATATATATATATATATATATATATAAATATATATTAATTTCTCCCAAGGGTTTTTGTCCTTCTAGGAGTTTTTCCCACCGGGTTTTCTCCTAGGGGTTTTTTTCATCCCAGGGAGAGTCTTAACTTAGCACTTTACTGTATACGTTACATTATTAATACGCTCGCTTGTACGGTTTAACCTTAGCCGCTATATTCTACGTCTTATATTATCTATTGATTTTCTGTGTTCTCTTCTACATCTACTCATGTAAAGCTGCTTTGCATCAATTAACAATTGTGAAAAGGGCTATATAAATAAAATTGAATTGAATTGAATTGAGTGAGGTTTTCCTGAGATTTTTCCTCTAATGTTTAAGACCTGACTGGGTAAACATGTAATTTACCTTACCTCCTTAAACTCATCATCTTTCATTTAGGCTTCCCTTTGCCTGCTTTGCACAAAACATTTCTGAAGCCCATCACATGAGCCAATAACCATAGAGTCAAAAAAAGATTATTATTATTATTCAGAAACTTACTTTGGTCTCGTCATGTTTTTTATTAATCTCGTCATGTTTTCATAAGTCAACTCAATCGCGTAGCCTTACCTGGACTTTTGTTTGCGGCTGCGCATGTCTGAAAAGACGCGCACGCATGAATTGGTGCGTGCACGCATCAGTGCGACTTCTGCGTCGCTTTTTCAAACGTGAATTGAGTAACTACATTGCATATAGATCCGTTTTGCCTCGATTATATTTGAAAATTAATACACCAGTTAACTGCAAAAATGTAAACTTGAGATTTACATTGGGGCACAGAAGATTTACAGTGGGGCATAGCAACGCCCCTGGCACGTACACAATCTCACTATAATCACAAGAGCATTAGCATGAACTGTCATCTTCTAATGTTAGTTTCAAATTGTAAAAAACTGTATATCCGTATTTTAAACTCTTGTTTAGCTAGCTACATAATAACTAATTAACGGTTCCGCTGTTGTTCCCCTTTAGTACAGAGATCTGTGATCCCCACAATAATGCAACATACACTGTCAGAAAACAATGGTCCAAAATCAGTCCCTAGGTGTCACTGGGATGGTACCCTACCTAAAAGCATTTGCACCATAAAAGTTCATATTGTACCACAAAAGTACTATGTCTATACCTAAATGGTACATATTAGGACCTTTTTTATATGGTACTGCCCCAATGATTAGAAACCATTTGTGGACCTTTTTTTAAGTTGCAGATGAATTCAGTCTGCATCCTTACATAGACTCTATTTCTGGAATTATGCAGTCAATCTCTTTTCCTGAGATTTGTTTTATTATTTTACCTCTAAATGTCATTCTTTTATGATGTTCTTCATTTTCTCATCTCTCTTATTTACATACTGCTGACTCTCTTAAAATACCTCTATCATATCAATAGGGGGCTGTTCGGTTCACACATATATAAGGGATTTGTGTTTTTGGAAAAATCCTTTAAACAATGAAAGTTTGTCTTGTTCATGAGAAATGATTAATGGCAGTGTTGACTTTTAAAAACGTTAAATGTTCTGCATTATTCACATTTAAGATTCATGACACAATTTTGTAACCATAAGAATATATTTTAAGGGATAGTTCACCCAGAAATGAAAATGCATTACTTATTTACCCTCATGTTGTTCTAAAGCTTCGATTTTCTTTATTTTTTTACACGAAGTTGACGACACCCATTGACTTGAGTAAAGTTTTACCTACTTTAGAAATAAGTGAGTGCCTTCAACTGATTTTTTATTTTTGGGTGAACTATCCCTTTAACCGAGCTTGAGTGCTATTAAAAATTAGAAATTTTAAGAATTTTGAAAATTGTCTTATTCAGCCTATATGACAAATTTATGATAAAATGTACCATATCATTGCCTATAAAACATTATTATTTTTTTATTCTTTCCCTGCCATTGATGAGTTATCTCGTCAATTAAGTGAAAAAAATTGCGTAAAAACATGTTCCTGGTGAAGTTTAATGTTAATCTGTAATTCCATGATTATCCACTAGACTTACCCAATTTATAAAAAAACTGAAGCAAAAAAAAAAAAAAATATTAATATTAAACTTTGTATATGTTTTGATACTCATTCTGAATATGAATGATCTCTAACAAAATTCCTTCACAAAAATGCAATTATTTCAGCTATTTTTTTTTTTTTTTAGAAAAAAATATAGATAAAATATAGTTTTGTTTGTTTGAAAGCAGAAGGTCTGTTCTTTCATTTGGTATATTTGTATATTTTAGAATAACATCTTTCTGAAATGCATTTTGTGAAAATTTCGTGAAATTCACAAAAAAAAAATGCTGCAACTTTTTTTTTTAAATGGCTGGCGGAAGAATTAAAATCAATGTTTATTTTAAGGACATTTTTTTATTTTTGCTTATATTTCACAAAAACTGTGTTTATCATTGACTCCCATAGGGCAAAATGTTAAACAGTCCCTCATTTGTAAGCCACTTTGAATAAAACATATGTCAAATTTAAATGTAATGCAAATAGTTTTGTATAACAACTTTAGCAGTTTTTCAAGTAACTCATGCCATCTTTCCTGACATCTCACTTAACAAACAAACTAATAACCATCAAGAACATTTATATTAACGATCCAGTACCTGGCACGACCCTACCGCGATTACTAAAGGTCCAATAAACAGCTTTCATCTTTCCACGTCTGGCACATGCAGCAGGGTGCATCCCAACAGACCTCCAGCCAAAACAGGCCGTCCCGTTTACCATTTGCTTGGCACAGAACAGCTCAAGTGCCATTGTGACTTAATGTGTTTCGTGCCAGCAACCTCTTGATCCGAACGCCGGCCCCTGACACTGACTCCCAGGTACTTACAGCCCACGCCGCAGATGGGGAGCCGTACGCGACACAGACTCAGCTTCCAAGTCAATTATCGCACCGCTGGTCCCGGGTGAGACACCAATCTAGTATATGCCAACGCGATGCTCCTTGTCTCGCTCAGTGCAATTATAGAAACCTATTGGAGTGGGCAGAAAAACTCGAAAGAACATGAACAACAAGAGCGGTTGAATCCGAGCACTTTATGTCTAAACAACTTTAAGCTTTTAGCCTTGACAGCAAGATTCAGAAGTTTCTCAGGAAAAACTAACAAGCTTTGGGACTTTGAGCGAAGCCTCTCTTTTAACCGTATTAAGCGAGCGGTCAAGAACATAATGCAAAAGCCAGCTAAGATTACACAGATAAAAGTTTAAAGAGGCACTTGATCGCTGCAAATTGCTCTGTTTATTTAGTTCCTTCTTCACTTCATTACGCTATATTGATTAACTCTCTTTGTGTGCTTGCATTTTGACACACAGCAATTTGCTGTCATTATCGTTGTTGATGTGTTTTTGCTGCCCGCTTTGTCTCTGAATGCAACATAAAATAAATACCTAAAACATTCAACTGAATGTTTTTCACTTTGTGGAAAATAAAGACTTTAATATTTGCTTTCAGACAAAATGTACATTATCCATAGAAAACCCAACAACAGATTCTGGAACTGGAAATTTTTACATTTTGGCCAATTTTTCGGACTGGTCCATATGTTGGTCTATATTTTCCCAAACACTGCTTTTCCTACCATTTACATTTATGCAATTGGCAGATGCATACCCAGCAAGAAATGTTGCATTTATAGACATCTGGCCTAAAAAAAATGTTGGGCTGTTTAATAATCATATAACTAAAGCCTAAAAAAACGAAATAAGATAAATAAATCAAAGAAACCAAACACCTTGTCATTACTGTTGACTTGGCTTACATAATGGAATATCATGGATCTCACAAGTTATTTTGGCAAACACGTAACCAATTTTATGTTTTAAATTATGGCTAATGCTTGCTGAACAATTTATAATTGTATCAGTACTTGTGTTCACTGGGAATCAACCCACAACATTTTGTACTGCTGAAGCAAAGCTCCACCTGCAGAGCTGCTCATGTTTGGGTATTAGTGATCTTCAGTGGCTCATGTCACAGTGCCAAATGCACTGCTACACTGTAAGTCTTGCATGAATCCATTACAAATAAAGACTGAATGCATTTCTAATGCACTTATGTACAGTTAGCAAGATTACATCGATCTGATTTTTTATGGAGACATTCAAAGGCAATTGAAATGACACCATAATGTTGAGTCCTGGTGCCCGGCAGGATACTCGGCAGCCAACTGCTCCAACTGATGGAGTCCCTGTTCTGTCGCCATAGCATGACAGAAAACTCAATTACCCCTCTTCCCACCCCACCCAACCCGACAGAACAACCTTGTTTATTGGAGATTGATGTTGGCCGGCTTTGTCCAGGGACCAGCTGTCTTACCTTCATAATGGCCTCAGAGGGACTCAACATTCAACATCCAGTCAGGCCAATTGTGTCAATATTCATGGCGCCAATAGTTTATCAGATTAGCTATTTTGATCAATTGAAAGCAGAAAATTGAGTAATGTTTGAGCACAATTAAGCACACTTAACCACGCACCTTTGCTTGTTATTTATCCTCTTCTGAACGTTAATGCATCTGCCGCTGGATCGTTTCGGCAGTTATTGCTTTCGTTCGACTCATTGAAATTGATCATTAGTGTGCTCTCATGAACTGACATCATAATCCTGTGTCAGACGGCTGTTATGTGCACCATAACATTTTTTCTGCCTCATTTTCTACCAAGTAAAGGCGATTCTGCAGTCATTTTGCTCAATTAAAGTCCTTTTACAATTTCAGACATTTTATAATTTCAGAGATCACTGAGGTGTTGCCATTCGTTCGAGTACATTTAAACTACTGTAGACTTTGAAAATGTTCATCTATGTTTTTCAAAATTACCTTCTGTCTATTCAATGTGCACTCGGGTGCCTCAAAACCTGAATCCCAAAATGAAATATCTGTGTTATATTATTGACCTTCACATTTTTCAAACGCTTGTTTTGAAGCTAAAAACTATAAATATTTGAAATCTTTGCAGATCTTTTCATACAGCAATGGGTCACAGTGACCATCTAACTATGAAGCCTCATAAATGTAGTCATGTACCATTATGCAACTCTTCATACAATAATACATTTACATTTATGCATTTGGCAGATGCTTTTTTCCCGAAAGTGGCCCAAATCTGCCTTTTTCCCAAATGTGACTCATATCTGATTTTATTATGACAGTCTGAACAGCACAAATACGATTTTGTTTTATTGCAATGTGATTTCTGTCTGAATGGCCATGTCGCATTTCACATTTTCTTTTGCGCATGTGGGTCACATCAGGGGGGTATCAGTGCCGCGCCGTTCTAAAAAAATCGAACATATTGTTTTCTATGAGTATACGCAGACCGGCGCCGCCAGGTGGCGCCTGTCCGCACCGCCCAGCTGTGACTCAGGAAGTTGCTCAAATCCCTGTTGCGCCACACAGCACCACTCACATAGTTTAACATTAAATAACATCATATTTGTCCCAAATCATTAACGATTAACATTGGCTGCTAACGTATATTTTGCATTTTGAAGTAGACGCTATCTGACGAAGCTCGCGCTGTTTATTGTGCACTTCCGGTTTACAATACCTCCGAGTTGTCCTAGACGCGACTTGACGTGGCCTGACGCTGAGCTGCACGGCTGGTGTGCGATTCCCTTAAGTTGTACACGAGACTGATGGCAGTCGCATTTAAATGATAATTGTTGTTCACAGCGCAAAAAAATCCAAACTGTGCATTAAAGCGGACATATTATGAAAATCAACTTTTGCCATGTTTTAGTGCTATAATTGGGTCCCCAGTGCTTCTATCAACCAAGAAAATGTGAAAAAGAACAACCCATTAACTTAGTTTAGGTAAACTATTCTCTTCAAGCATGTGAAAAAAATTGGTAATTGAAATTTGGCTCCCCCTGTGATGTTAGAAGAGGATAATACCGCCCCTTTATCTGCACTATCCAACCAAAGCACTGCCATTTAGTGCAGAGATCAGCTCATTTGCATATAAGGACACACCTAAAAGCGGCACATTTTTGCTCACACCTACAATAGTGGCAGTTTTAACATGTTATAATAAATTACTTATATGATATTATGAGCTAGAACTTCACATATGTACTCTGGGGACACCAAAGGTTTATTTGACATCTTAAAAATGTCCCCTTTAATGCAGGGTTCACACCAGACGCTGTAGAGGCGGCCGTGTTAACCAATCAGGACCTTGCTGTAGTAAAGACGTGATTACAGGAAGCGAGCGGAGTCTCAGGAGAGTGGCAGAGGCCCCTCCCATGACGCAAATTAGAATTTCACACGCTGCTTTCACGCGCGAATGACGCGAGTAAACTCAAATGTTCTAGCGTCCAACTACGCGGGAATAGCGTGTTTTTGCTGCTTTTACCATGGGTGGTGTGAAAGCACCATAAGAACCTGCAGTGTGAATTGTGCATTTCAGGGTATATTCCGCATGTGTTCACTGGGTTCAACCCATGACGTTTTGCGCTACTAACGCAATGCTCTTCCACTGAGCTGTACAGGAGCACGTAACAGGCCAAAATTCCTAATACCTTATCAAAGCTCAGGATTGAACAAGATGTAAAGTTAAAATAAATAAAAAAATAAAACTCTTATCTTTTTTTGGAGGTGAGCCGCCATGCTCACTATGGACATTGTTGCCATTGTATGAAAAATTAAAAGAGAGTTTTCAAAACCAACATGCAAAAACATCTTAGGGCGAACTCACATTACTGTATACTTAACCAGACCAAAACACACCCGAGTGCGATTGTCCCCCACTGGTCTGTAAACTTTATGATCCATACCAGAGTTTGCTTATGCGATTGTTTTGAAGAAAAAATGGAAGATATTTGTGATGGAGTTCATCGTAATTATGAGTTTGTGGCTTATTAGGTAATAAACTGCTCCTAATATGGTTTTAAATCTCTCTCTCTGTGATTTAATGATATAAACTGATCGGTCTACACAGCACGCATGATGTCAAACACACCTCTGTAACCCGGGGTCATTTGGGATGTGGTGACACGTGGCTGCATGTATCTGTGCTGCACGTTTCAAAATGTTTAACAGTGACTGCTGAAGTTAACGCATGTGAACCAAAGCAAACCGTGCCATAGACTACCTCTGCAACCCTTGTACGGTATCGAGTTATCACACAAGCCAAATTAGCTGTACTTTGGGGGTCAAACGTTACTGGGTACTGTACGCATAGTGTGAGTACACCCTTAGTGTTCTTAGAAAGTCTTTCAGGAAAAAATAGTGATCTCTTTTTGCAACCAAACGAGTTCCACTCAATAGGACTGGATGCACCTCATTTACAACTATCGGCTCTTTGATCTTCAGAAAGTTTAAACTGTCGGAAGTATGTGCAATGTGGAGTTGACAGTCTAATTATCCAAGCAAAAAAAGTTTCCTCATTGCAAAACGTCTGAATCCACAAACCTGCCTCTACACGTTGCTTTATACAATATGTGAGGTGAGCCAAATTTCAGATTTTATCAGTTATCTGATGATTTGTGATTTAAGAGAAATTATTATTTCACATGGAAGAATAAATCAATCGTTGGTTGTTGAATTGTAACTACCAGCTATTCATAATGTAAAGTAATATTTGTAATAACGTAATAGTGACAACAAATATTTACGCACCATCATGTTTTACTAAACCTGTATGATTTTTTTTATTCTGTTAATACAAAATAAAATATTTTAATAAAATAAAACATCTTTAATTTGTTGACTTCCATTGACTTCCAATGTATGTTTGTGTTACAATGGAACTCATTGGGTGCCGCCAACTGTGTGGTTACCATCATTTATGAAAAATATATTTAACAGATTAAAGAAACTCATACCATATCAAAACAAAATGTCAATGGGTGCCGCCAACTGTGTGGTTACCCATCATTTATGAAAAATATATTTAAAAGATTAAATAACTCATATCGTATTAAAACAAAAAGTCAATGATGACAGAATTTTAATTTTGGGGTGAACTATCCCTTTGAAGCAATTGTAAAGGTGTGGTGTTGAAATAAAGTGATATTGAAATAATTTAATCACAAGTGTATTTAATGTAGAAAGAATCAGGTGACAAAAATAGGAATAAGCCACAGCCGAAACCAGTTAAACGTCTAATAGGTAAATGTGTACAATGTTAAAACAAGAGGTGACAAAGGAAAGGGTGGAACTAAAGCGGAGACAGGTGCAGGACAATAAGTTACTATGGAGATCAATGATAGAACAGGAAGAAAAGGTGAACATGACAACAAAGGAACAAAATAGAAAATAAAAGAAAACATACTGGATAAAACAAGATTGAGCACTTTTATTATTATGTAAAGGGGAGACAATGCAACTCTAAACATGGTGACGGATGTCCCGTGCTGGTTAAAAGTCATCAATCTATAAATACAGAAATATGGCAGAATGTGACAGCTATAGTATTTAAATATGTTTTACAAGCAGAGCAGAATGTGATACACTCTTTCACACAGAATTTAGGTAAACTACCATGAATTTACCCGAATTATACTAGCAGTAAATGTGCTGTTCACACACGCGGTGACATTTCATCGTTTTACCAGTAAGATATCATTAAGTACCAAAATACAGGAAAACTTTTTGTGAGAAAGCGGAAGTTAACTCTATGTGATTAGGCCAGAGGCACGAGGCCACAAGCATCAGCGCCGTAATGATATAGACTGATATGAAAAAAATTAGGGAAAAAAAAGGAAACTAAAAAACAACAATTTAGTGATTTTAAAATACTCTTTGTTGGGGAACTACTTTCTTCCACCACAGATTTGAAGGCCAGAATGACAGGTATACAAATCGGCTGTTTGTTTCAAATGTCAAATTATATGTCAATAGACGGAAAAGCCATTTCTCAGTATTACCATTTCTTAGGGCTCTATCATACACCCAGCGCAATGCAGCGCAATGGGTGAACAAGTGTCTTTTGCTATTTTCAACCCGGCGCAATTATCATTTTCACGCTTAGCACCACGTTGTTTAAATAGCAAATGTATTTGCACCCAATTTTGCGCCTATGGGCGTTCTGCTGTGTTCAGGTGCATTGCTTGCTCATTGCTATTTTGAAGCAACTAAAATAGACTACGCCATTGACCAACAAAAACCTGGTCTAAAGTGTAAAGTCAATGTTGTATTTGTTATTTAATGAGCACGTTAGTAATATGCACCTATAAATGGGACGACAATGCGCGTTTGCTTATCACATACATAAATGCGCAGCAGCACATAAATGTTTTAAAATATGAAAATTAAAAGGATTCAAATGTAAAAGATTATTATTGAGTCTCTTAAATCTACAGATTTATTGTATATGATGACTTTGTACCTGTGGATATGATGAGAACCTTTTTTAAGTAAATACTTTTCAAAACACTCTCCACATGTGTAAAAAGAAAATGACATTTAAAGGTTTTAATACCAAAAAGTAACAGTTTCAATACAAATGAAAACAACGAAATGTTTTAAATATCAGTCTTAAACTGGTGGTCTTCTTCCTCCGCTCTACAAATTCCGACATACGGACTCTGGGAACGCCAAAGACTTTTTACAAATTAAATTTTTTTATCATATGACCCCTTTAAGGGCCAGATTTGCTAACAGCTTGTGCAAACCATCATTTTGGCGTTAAATAACGACTGAACTTACTAAAGACACGCAGTAGATATTTAGCTCTGAAAAGGTGTTATTTTTGCGACCTTATTTGTGGAAGTTTTCTTTTTAGAAGCAACATTAATGCGAGGAGAGTATTAAATTAATACAGGGAGTATAACATTTTGCCAGAGGAACATACTTTTAAAAAATATATATAGTTCGCCAAGTTATGCTATGTTTAATTTGATGGAGAAAAGAGGAGGAGAAGTCACAAGGAGAAGTCAAATCAGGTATTTCAAAACTTCTTTTACCCTTCATCTTTCGTCCTCCGGTTCTTTTACTAAGCTGGAATTTCATACCCCGCAGTCCGCATTTTCATTGTGATGCCCTGCCGAGGTCTTTTATTTGCGACCCTGTACTAAATTGCGCTGCTCTTATAGATTGCAATGGTCATTATAGAAATGTGCTTATGTCATTATTGTGCCTGTGTATTTTATTTGCGCCTTTGTAGTAAATCACACGCAAATGTTCCACTACGGCGCTTATTTGGAATTGAGCTCTCACATCCTTTTTAGTAAATGCCCTACTAAAATCTCAATTTAAGTTTCTGATAATTAAAGTGTGCAAATAAGTTAAATTATTCTGTTCAAATATAAAGAGAAACAACATGTGTTAAGACATTCACTATAAATACAGAAGACATCATACGGGACAAAATATGTTAGCCAAAAACAATGCAAAAGTTTTTTCAGCGGGAATGAATATCATTATTTGAAGATTATTTATAGTTAATAAACTTTGTGTCTTTAGAAGCTATTCAGGTTCATTAAAAATAGTCAGATCGTTCTTGAGTTGGAAATATTGCGTTTTGGAGCATGCAGCGCATTTACTTACGACGGCTAATAATTTAATGATAAGATTAAAATAACAAAGTAGTCCTTTTTACAATGTTTTCCTCACAAAAATCAATCTTAGGTAAATGACTGGACAAACAAAAGACATTTTTATTAAAAGTAATTGAGATCAAAGCAAAATCTAAATCATTTCACGTACCCCCTGGAAACTCTTCACGTACCCCCGGTTGGGAATCACTGGTTTAGTGGTTCATGTAGATTGTCTACAAATCGGAAGGTTGGTGGTTCAATCCCTGGCTCCATCTGACCCAGGCTGCTCCCGACAAGCTGGATGGCGCCTTGCATGGAAGCGCTATATAAATGCAGTCCATCCATCCAACCCTTTTTGGCTGTGTGCTTGGCGCACAAACCATTTTTCCCGTCGTTAAATTAGCAAAAGATTAGTTCAGTCGAGAATATATATGTATGTGAGACATAGTTTGTTATTGCAGGGGTAAACGCGTCATCTGTATCAAAACTCTATCAAAATTGGCCCGAATCACATTTTGACGTTGTCCGTTTTAATGCCAATAATCCTTATTCTTTGTTCACACATAGCGCTTACCAGTAAATTACTGATAATCTCACAAACTCTCTTACTGGTAAAATAGGTTGCACTTATTTACCAGAAAGGTTCTGTTCACACATGATCTGTTAACCAAGCATCACAAGCAATACAAAAAGCACCTGCTATAAAAACAGACTTGACTCAACCAGAATTACCAGTGCTACATTGGAGACATAGGTTGTTTGATATTTCAGGAGACCATTTTTGAATGACACCTCAGATTGCTGTGTGGCAAAGCAAAATGTGTTTTGTTACAGACTGCAACTTGTTGCCACATTACTAGAAAAGCAATGCTATTCTGAACAGCAGAGCTTCTTACATATACCTCACAAAAAAAAACATCTTTTTACATCTACAAAGTTGCCTGCGAAATCAACATATGATTAACTACGCATTTTAGCGTTGAACATTTAAAACACATTTTTAGTTGCATCAATTTTTTATTTAAGTTAGTCACGCCCACACTGTCAGACAGGCATTAGATAAATCGTTCACTTCCTGAGGTAACTAGAAATACCAAACACAACATTTGACTCTGAGAAGAGGATGAGGAGGAAGGTGTGGTCAGAGGGACATGATAAAGAGGGGAGGCTGAATCTCATGGACAGTTGGCGGAGGTCACACTCTCTCACCTTGGGAGTTCTTGGCGGAAAATCTCTGACAGGTTTACACATTTCCAGCCTCTTATGCACAAATAAACATGCACACGCTGGACAGCTTGGAGGTTTGGACGCGCTCTGTGGGGAATTCCAGGCTAATGCTAATGCCAGTTCATCATTTTAGCGATGGACCAAACAGCAACAAATCTGCAGAGACTGCATATGGTACAAGGTTAAAAAGTTATTGGCCTAACAGCATTATAAATTGACTCTGGCTGAGATTCACGTTTGCTGTACATATTTGAGCAACGTGGCAGTGACCTTAACAGTCAGGTGCACATGTGTGATGCATACCAGCTTTGCGATTGAGACAATTTGTGACCCTGTCTGTGAAACCCAGCTAAAGTCATTTTTAATGATTTACTCTTTTCTACATAAAATCATTATGGGGTGGTTTCCCAGAAAGGGATTAGCTTAAGCCAGGACTACACCTTAGATGAATTATGAATTATAACTAGTTTGAACAAACATGCCTTATGAAAAACATTACTTGTGTGCATTTTGAGGCAAAACAAAGGGCACTGATGTATTTTAAGATATGTCAGTGCAAGCTTTTTCAGTTTGGACAGCTCTTACATTTATTTTAGTCTTGGACTGGTCTTATACCTGTCTGGGAAACCGCCTCAATGTAAGAACATTCTGTGAAAGTATAACCTTGGTATTTTTAATATTAACGTTATTAATGTTTTTTAAGCAGATAAAAAATAATAACTATTGTATGGTGGAAGAGCACTTGAAAGAAGTGCCATCGTCATTTCTGTTTCATGAATTTTGTTTCATGGTAAATAATACAAATAGTAAAGATGCTAATGTTATTCCACATCAAAGCAAGTAGATTTCGCATTGAATATTAAATGAAATCACCACAGTTTTTTTTATAATTTACTATGTTTTTACCTCAACTTAGACAATTTAATATTTGCCCATCTTTTTTCAATGCATGCACTTCATCTTTGTACAGAGAATGGTGAATGTGTTAGCATTTATCCTAGCCCAATTTATTTATTAGTATCCCAACATAGTAAATAAAAACATAGTTTTTTACCTTTAAATCAAGAACAACTTCGATTCCAGCTGTCATTACAAATCATGTTTGCATATAAACAGAGAGTGTGATTTAAAAACCTCCTAAACATAGAGAATAGAAAACAAACTTAAATACATTTAAAAGCCATGTTTAGACATATAGACCGCATTTACGACATCAAACAATTCAGTTTTACTGTCTTTGACAGAGATTCATATCCATAATTAAAATAGGTAAGTATGGGATTTTCCATTTCTGATTACTGATATTTTTGTCATTGCTTTTTAAGAATTGATGCTCAAACCCAATCTCAAGGCAATGAGTCACAAAATATTTGATTTATTTATTTATGTTCATGGACACGATTTTCATTTTTAATTCATTTTCGATTAACACAAATGTCTTTTTCATGTCCCATTTTATGTTTCTCATTTTTTTTACCATTGTCGCTTGGGTTTAGAATGACTTTCTGTTAAATTTCAGGCCTAACCCAACTCTAACCTCAAACGACAAAAATCTGAAAAAAATTAGAAACCAATCCATATAATAACATGCTAAACCAAACCCCAAATCTAACCCCATCCCCAAGCGACAATGGTTTAAAAATAGAAAGAAAAAATACATAAAATGACATGAAAAGAAACGTCTCGGTTACGGATGTAACCCTCGTTCCCTGAAGGAGGGAACGGAGACGTCACGTCGTGACCGACGAATTGGGAACTCGCTTAGAGAGACCAATCTGCTTCGAATACTACTAAAACGCCAATGAACTTGGCATTGAGATATTTGCATAATGCTGGCGCCGCCCCGCCAGGTGCGTATATAAGCAGCAGGTGCAAATAGGGAAATTAGCTTCTTTTTCGCTGAGAAAGCCGGAAAGTGTGACCGGCCGTAACAGCAGGTGGCAGCACCTGTGGCGACGGGACGTGACGTCTCCGTTCCCTCCTTCAGGGAACGAGGGTTACATCCGTAACCGAGACGTTCCCTTTCAGTCGGTCACTACGACGTCACGTCGTGACCGACGAATTGGGAATCCCTACCAAAACACCACTAGGGGCTGACCTCTTCCAGTGTCTGCGTAAAGCCCTCCGGTTCCACTTAAGGAGGAGGAGATAGGTTTTAAGGCAGAAGGCCGGGCACTAGATGTTCCATAACCCCACAGTAGTGCCAGCGACTGGGAAGCGCCCTACCTGAGCGGGATAGGAACGCTGCGGAAGCCACCGCCCCTCTTAAGGGCTAATGGTGGGCGAAAGTCAACCGTAGTTGAGGAATAAAGACAGCCGTGGCTGTGTAAGCAAAGCAGTGCTCTGCTAAGGGAAACGTGGGCTGGTAGGATTAACCCCACGGAAAAATACTCACAAAGGAACCCGTTGGGACACAATGTGGAGCCCGAGCCAGACACGTAGGTTCGCGAGGATACAGCTAGTGAAAGGCTGACAGCCAATGCTCCGCAACAAAGGCTGCCAAGGCAGCGGAGGAAGAGCAATTCAAACCATTACGCATTTTTGCTCTGAAGGCCTTCCATACTGACACAGTTATGAAGCATCAGTTGGAGGCTGCAAGCCGACCTGCGAGTCTGCTCTCCGTGCCCTCCCTGGTGAGGAAAGAACACGAGAGGATACAGGCTCGATACGAACACTGTAAAATCTAATGAACGTATTAGGTGTCGCCCAACCAGCAGCTCTACAGATGTCTGTTAGCGAGGAACCACGAGCTAGAGCCCAAGATGAGGCAACGCTCCGTGTGGAGTGCGCTCTCAAATTAAAGGGGCAAGGAATACCCTGAAGATTATAAGCCAGGGCGATAGTATCAACTATCCAATGAGACATCCTCTGCTTAGTGACAGCTCTCCCTTTCTGCTGGCCACCATAACAAACAAAGAGCTGGTCTGAGGTCCTGAGGCTTTGCGTGCGATCCACGTAGAGTCGCAGTGCGCGTACGGGGCACAACAAAGCCATGGTTGGGTCTGCGTCCTCCGGGGGCAGCGCTTGCAAGCTCACCACCTTATCTCTGAAGGGAGTGGTGGGAACTTTGGGCACGTAGCCTGGTCTGGGTCTCAGTGAGACAGCAGGACCAAACTAAAAGCACGACTCGTCAACAGAGAATGCATGTAAATCCCCTACTCTCTTCATGGAGGCCAATGCTATCAGGGTCAGAGTTTTCATTGATAAAAACATCAGACTCGTAGACTGCAGAGGCTCAAAAGGGAGACCTGAAGGCTTCAGCACCATGGACAGGTCTCAGGAGGAAAGAGGGAGGGCGCGAGGGGTTTAGCCTGCGAGCGCCTCTTAAATGTAATAATTAAATCATGCTGGCCAACTGATCTGCCGTTGATAAGAGAGTGATGAGCAGAAATAGCGGCGATATCAACTTTAATGGCGGAGGGACAGCCTACCATCTAACCTATGTTAAAGATATAAAAGCACAATGTTAATGGGCATTCTCTGGGGTCCTCGCGTTGCGAAGAGCACCGGGTGACGAAAAAGGTTTCTTTAAGCGCGTAAGCCCGTCTTGTGGACGGTGCTCGAACCGCGTCGATGGTGTTAGATACCGCTTGCGATAAATCACCTAAACCTTGCGCGCGCTCAACGACCATACATGGAAATCCCACAGGTCGGGGCGCGGGTGCCATAATGTGCCCCTTCCTTGAGAAAGAAGTTTTTCCTCAGGGGAAATCGTCAGGGAGGGGCTGTCGCGAGGAGCATTAACTCTGAAAACCAATTCCTGGTAGTCCAGTACGGGGCGACTAATAAAAGGCTCTCCTCGTCCTGCCTGACTTTGCACAGTGTCTGCGCAATAAAGCTCACTGGAAGGAATGCGTATTTACGCACCCCCCGCGGCCAGCTGTGTGCCAACGCATCCACGCCGAGGCTGCCCTCGGTTAGTGAATAAAATAGGCGACAGTGGGTATCGTCCGGCGACGCAAACAGATCTATCTACGCACAACCGAACTTCTTCCAAATTAGCTGGACCGTCTGGAGGTGGAGTCGCCATTCGCCGGGGGCGCAGCTCGGGAAGCGCGTCTGCCGCTGTATTGAGCGAACCCGGGATGTAAATGGCACGAAGGGACCTCAGATGCTTCTGACTCCAAAGGAGGAGATGACGAGCGAGATGCGACAGGTGACGAGAGCGCAAAACCGCCTTAACGGTAAATAACGCAACAGTCGCAATGTTATTGGTGTCGGCTAATACATCCTTCCCTCGCATCTCCATAGCGGAGCGTACAAGTCCCAGATATACAGCGCACCGCTCGCGGCAGTTGGGGTGCTATGCACACCCCTGAGACTGCAAGCCCGTCATACGTGGCTGATCATCCCGTGCTGAGGGCATTGCAATATACAGAATGCCAGGAGACCCCTCAGGGGCATATCTTCTATTGGAAATGCCGGGTCTACCACGGGGAAAAATTTAAATGACACGCAGGTGCAATGTTTACACGGTGTATGTCGGTGTGCCACGCTCTCCTCGAGACTCGATCGTAAGCCAACGCTGAAGCGGTCTCATATGAAGCAGCTCGGGCGGCGTCACAGTCGCAGCATGCTGTCATATGTCCAGGAGCTTCTGAAATTGTTTCAGAGGGACCGCGTACTTCCCTCGAATTAAACCGAGGCAAGTCAGAACTGACTGGTTGCGCGCTCTTGTTAAACACGCCAATTAGTCGATCGAGTCTTATTTCCATACTGAGAAAAAGGATCCTCTGCACGGGGCAAAGTTGCTCTTTCCCAGTCGACCTGAAGACTTAAACGAGCGAGATGCCAAAGCATTAACTCTCTGTGTTCGCTCACGTCTGCCAAGAACGGGCTATTATAAGTCGACGTAGAAAAAAGCAGAATGCGAACAACGCTCTCTCTCTGACATTTTAATGCCGTGACTAGCACATGGAGACACGGAGAGAGAGAGACAGCTCGAATGGTGTACTTCGTATTAATATGCCCACCCCACGACGCAGAGCGAAAAACGGTCTAAAGCGAGGGGAGATGGACACATAAAGTACACGTCTACAGGTCTATGGCTGCAAACCGATCTGAATATTGAAATACGAGCCTCGGCGTTATCATCCAAAAAGAACACCTTCGTAGAGCCGGTGCGTAAATCAAATCGGTCGTAACCCGCCGCGTATTTTGGGTACTATGAGATAAAGGCTGGAAAAACCCTATCATCATCATCTCGGTAAGAGGGACCGGCTCGAACATCCTTCGCCAACAGGATATCGACTTTTGCACGCAGTACATGTGCATCGGACGCTTTCACTACAGTGAAACGAAAGCCCGAATTTTGGGGTGTGCCGGATTCGTAACCGAGGCGGATCGTGCGTAAAACCCAACGAAACGGGCTGGGAACTGAAGCCAAGCACCCAGGCACCGTACGAGGAGAAATAACGACACTACCGAAGTACCCGCGGTGGGGCAGCGAAGCGAGACAGGTGGGACTGCCGGTGCGTCTGCTGTGACAGCATAAACATCTACAGTATGTGTGTGTGACACTGACCTGAGCCCGCTGAGGGTGACGGTCGTCTGGTCTCCTCTGCGGAGAGCGCAGACTCCGATAAGGGTGCTGGTGGTCCGGTCTCCTCAGCGGAGAGCTCGGACTCCTCAGGTCACCCGCTGGCGATAGAGGAGAGGTAGGGTGAGCTGGTGTGTGCCCGCTCACGGCTCTCTCGATCCTCTGGAGACCTGGAGAGGGAAGAGGAATGCACTCTATGTGTGGTTAGTGGGTACCGGCTAAACAGCCGGTGGAACATATGCAAACCAAGGATTTTCCACCCGACCCTCTATCGGGGGAAGGAGCTCCATCTCCTGAAGAGTGATCCTCTGCCAATCCGGGTCGCCCTTCACTGGCCACTTAAACTCCCGATTTTCACGGGAAGCGGCTAAGCGGGCGGGGCGAGCTGCTGACGACCGGTTCCCCTGCGCTGCCGAGATGGGGTCCGAGGAGGGGAACGGAGGTGGTCGCCGCAGGACGCCGACGGCGAGAGGCAGACTGAGGAGCCGGCGTGGTGGACCAAGGGCAGCTCTGTTCCGCCGGGGCATGACCTAGGAGATCGCCTCAGTCTGTGCAGCGGAGCTGTACGACTCCCCTGGCTCGCCGAAGAGGCCGGTCTGTGAGACAGGAGCATTCAAGTTGTTCTCGTCTGCGTCCGTCATGTCAGCCAGACACAGCCAAAGGTGGCGATCTTGAACCACTGAGGTGGACATCGCACGACTGAAGGTCGCGGCCTCCCTGGTAAATCCTTTGTGAGCCTGCAGCAACGTTATTACGTGCAGGGCTGAAGCCGCCTCTCCGGCATGCCTGATGGGCAGCGTCCGTAACCGGACGACTGTCTACAAACACGGGAGGGAAGGGTTGGGTGGTCCCTCCAGGAACGCATCCCGCTCCACTGAAGGGGTCCCCGCCCTTAGCGGCTCCGTTGGTGAGGGAGGTGAGGGGTGAAAGCTGAACGGCCGGACGGCCGCAAATCACGTCAGCTCTTCGTGCCGTCGGGGAAGAAAGGCACAGGAGGAGAGGACTGAGAGGCCCGAGCAGCTCCGAAGTACCAATCATGTGGGCGGGACGGTTCGGGCGGAGAGGGGTTAACCTTTCCAACTCTACCGTCTCCGCCGCTAGCGGGCACGGCCGCCATCTCCGGAACGACTCTGCCTCGGAGGAAAAATGGACACCCCTCTGATGCTGCAGAAGTGACGGGACCAGAAGGAGGTCCAATGGATTCGGCAGACATCGTAGAACACGACTCTGCAGTCTCCACCGGAGCCTCAACCGGCTGAGGATGAGAAGGCCGGTAGGTGGAGGACGCATCCTCCGTCCTACTCAGCGTAGTGACGCGAAGGGCGCCCTGCGAGCGCTTGACAGCCGCACCATGGCGGCGTCAGCACTGCAAAGGCGCGGACAGCGTTCCCGTAGAAACGACAGTCGTCTCCGCAATCCAAGAGGGTTATGCTCTCACAGAGAGAACAGAAACTCTCCACGAACGCAGCCCCGGAGTGCTCAATGCCTGAGCACGAAGACAGCGCTCGTGACCGTCACTGGAACCCTTATACTTCTCGCATCCAAGATCGCACGGGCGAAAAGCTATCCTGAAAAGGACGCTGATCCCCGCATATACGAGAGAGTGGCTGCCTTTAACAAGGCACAAAGCTCTCTCGTATCACTCTTTTAGGGAAATTCACTCAGATGCTTAGTTGATGAGCGCACAGGAAGGCAACGCACACACTAAACTCAAAACAATAAACAGATGTAGAGCCGTGGAATAAGCGAAGCGTCCGCTGTGATACTGCTAGTTCAACCAACTTCAGCAATCAAATCCCAACAGAGTAAAGTAGCTTCTCAGTAGCAGATACTGCAGGCTTTCGAAGCGAATAAAAGCTAATTTCCCTATTTGCACCTGCTGCTTATATACGCACCTGGCGGGGCGGCGCCAGCATTATGCAAATATCTCAATGCCAAGTTCATTGGCGTTTTAGTAGTATTCGAAGCAGATTGGTCTCTCTAAGCGAGTTCCCAATTCGTCGGTCACGACGTGACGTCGTAGTGACCGACTGAAAGGGAACTCATTAACATTAAATAGGAAAACCGTGTCCATGAACACGAATAATAAAATTTCGTGAAATGCTTTGAGATAGGGTTGGGTCAGCCTGATCTCACGTGAATTCGTACATATTTTACGAGTTGGCCAATTCGTATGAATTAGTACGAAGTGAATAGTGCAAAAAATATGATTATCATAAAAAAACTAAAATGAAACCAAGCCCCTAACCCCAACATCACAGGGGTCAAGGCAAATCGTAAAAAAATTACAAATGTGGTTGTTCAAATGAATACAAATTAGCCACCTCGTAAAATGCGTACGAACTGCCCTGAGATATCATTGGTTGGGTGCTCAGATACATGTGAATATTTAGAAATTCTACAATCTTGTGAAATTCTATGTATTTATTGACTTCTTAATACTTACATCAAATTATTTAATTAATGCTTCAAGCTGAACAAACTCAATAAATATGTATCAAAAGTTAGCGCAGCCCTAAAGTCTAAACATGGACTTGCTGAACTATTTTAGCCTTGTAAAAATGGGGATTTTTTTCCCTTTCCTGCCCTGTAGATAATAAAACACTTTAAGATCATTTTTACTCTTGATATCCTTTAATTTATTTTTAAAAGGTTCCACTTGTAAGACCTCATCCGCCTGTTTAAGTAGATCAGCGAGTAGATATACCAGATTGTTATGGCGGCCGTGGAAAATTCTCAGCTCTTAAACATAAAAGACAGGCAATAACAGGCTAATGCGTAAAGGTGATGAATAATTTACAGAGCTGCAGACTTGCAGCTGATATAATGCGACAGTTCATTCAAATTCATGTCAAGGCAAAGCCTCTCCCTCTTAACCTCCAATCAGAAGCAGAGACTCGGCTTGTTCCAGTAGCAAAGGCTAAAAGCAAGAACACGAATCAAAACGCTTAGCTATGCTACGCTAATGGCATTGATCAACGCATACTCTGGCACATGTTTCCAGTAGCACACCCTGATAACTGAGAGACTGTCAAAGTAATGAGTATCGATTAGGATTTGTCACGCTAGAACTCTTTGGAGGGGTTAAAGGAACCGGGAATCATACTCATCTGAGCTGCAAAAACCTGCAGCATGACTGGAGTGCATTTGTGGGAAGCAAAAGCTGTCAGTTAATGTGGTTAGATTGGGCAGTTACATTTACACTAGTGAAGGTTTGCAACTGTTGTATTCTTGTGTGCCTATATTAGCTACAGTTACAATGCTCGTTGGAATGCTTGATTCTGGTTGACCAGTCGCAATATTTGCAGGTATTTTTCTGAGAATAACCAAAGCTATCTCACAAGAATTCGTACATATTTTACAAGTTGGCTAATTCGTATGAATTCATACGAAGGTAATCGTGCAAAAACGTATGATTCTCGTGAAAAACAATAACAACGAAACCAAACCCCCAACCCCGCATCAAACCCCAACGTCACAGGCAAATCGTACAAAAACGTATGAATGTGGTCGTATGAATTAATACAAATTAGCCCACTCATAAAATCTGTACGAATTCTCATGAGATAGCGTTGGTTATTCTCCAAAAAACTACCGGTCAAAACTAATTACACACAATAACCTGGATCCTGCATTCATTCATCATTTTGAAAGGTACAGTTTAATATTACACAAAATTTAATATAAAGATGTATTTTAAAAACATACAAATATAGACATTATATTTACAAATGATTAAACTTAATAGTGTGTTTGTGACATTCAAACGTCTTATCTTATGTTAAAACCGAAAGTAAACATGTTTTCCTCACGGAAGGTCTACTTAAACTGTCTGGGTTATTTCTGTGTTAACAACTGGATACTTATACATTATCCCTTATGGTGCATTCACACCAGACACGGAAAAGGCGGCCACCACGAGTGATACATGTTAAGTCAATGCAAAGACGCAAATAGGCATCCTGTGGCGTGGTAAGCGCGGATGGCGCGAATTAAGCATTGCCACAAGTTAAAAAATCGGAACTTTGGTGAATTTTCAGGCCTCGTTAACCAATCAGGAGTTTGTTCTAGCAGTCACGTAATTACAGGAAGGGAGCGGAGGCAGGAAAACAAAACAACAATGGAAGAAAATCATCATCGCTACACGAGACGTCTTCCTACTTTTACAGGAATTTAAAGGATCTTGTTTGAAAGAAAGTGAGTGAGGAGGTCGAACAATCTGGTAAGTTTATTCAATTTGAGGTATATAAGCCCCTCCCATGAAATTCACATGAAGCAAGTAAACTCAAAATGTTCAAGCATTCAACCACGCGCGAATAGTGCATTTTTGTTGCCTCTTCCGCATCTGGTGTGAACGCACAGTTACTTATCACCACCTTAATAGACTACAGCCCACGTGATCAAATAGCCTCGCGCACGCATTTTGGCAACGGAAGTGGTGTTATTACCCATTGGTTCTAACGTGTTAGCAACTCAGAAAGTTTATCAAAACAGTTTCCCAGCATCAAAATATTTGGTTGTTGCGTTTGGTTGCACTAATATAATATACGTATGTATGTCACGGCTAGGGGCTGGCTACCAAACCTAAAGCCACGCCCCTTCTCAACTTCCACCTCGAGGAGGTCCCCAAAGCCAACCCAATGACCAAACAACACGAGAGCAGGTAAGTATTAAAACAAACTTTATTTAAATATTTAAAATAACTGGGGGAATGGGGAAGGGGCAATTAAAACTAGCTTCCTCTCTCTGCCTTCCGGGCAGACCACAGCACGGGAAAGTGGCAAAAGGGGGAAGAGGGCAACGGGGGTTCCAGGGGCGGGTGACCCAGGTAATGAGCGGAAAGGGACAGGGAACACAGGCTCCTGCCAACTCCGCTATCCGTGGCGCCCTCCTCTTCTCTCTCTGCTCACTCCACTGGGTGTTTCTTTCCACAGGCTTCGACTGGGACACGAAGACTCGTTTGGCCTGGACGGGGATCGTCCTCACCTGTCAGTTTGCTGGTAGCTCTTGGTAAGTATGGTCTTTTTCCACAGGTCACTCTCCTAACATCCACACCCGTCTTATCTCTCTCTGTACAGGCCGCTTGGACACAACGACACAGTTAGTGCAACTTGGATACTTCTCACCTCTCTGCTGCTTACAGCTCGGGCATATGTGACTGTCCACAGTTCGTTCTACTGACGTTCACTCTTGTTCTCTCTCTTCCTTTACAGGCAGCTTGGACACAATAACACAGTTAGTGCAACTTGGATACTTCTCACCTCTCTGCTGTTTACAGCTCGGGCATATGTGACTGTCCACAGTCCGTTCTACTGACGTTCACTCTTGTTCTCTCTCTTCCTTTACAGGCAGCTTGGACACAATAACACAGTTAGTGCAACTTGGACACTTCTCGCCTCTCTGCTGTTTACAGCTCGGGCATATGTGACGGTCCACAGTCCGTTCTACTGACGTTCACTCTTGTTCTCTCTCTTCCTTTACAGGCAGCTTGAACACAACAGCACAGTTAGTGCAACTTGGATACTTCTCACCTCTCTGCTGCTTACAGCTCGGGCATATGTGACTGTCCACAGTTCGTTCTACTGACGTTCACTCTTGTTCTCTCTCTTCCTTTACAGGCAGCTTGGACACAATAACACAGTTAGTGCAACTTGGATACTTCTCACCGCTCTGCTGTTTGCAACTCTGGGTAAGTGCAGCTTTTCCTCAGCTCGCTATGCAGTGTTTTGGTCGACAATGCACGGGGGCGGCTTACGACAGCTGGCCCGCACAGAAGGGCAACGGCGACGATTTCCCCAGGGGGCGCCGGGGGCCAAAACCCTCTCGGCGAATTCGCTGGTCAGCAGGGGGGGTGAACCGTCACACCGTCTCACCGGGCCGAGCGCTGCCCTGTCCTCAATGCCCGTAGGCCGATCGAATACCAGAAAGGGGCGCCCCTTTGTAGAGACCACGGGGCGGCGGAACTCCTTCACCCCTCACTCTGCCACAGATAGAACACACAGGTAAAGTAGCAATATACAGGTTCGTGTTTGTACTCACACACACACACTGCCAGCTTCCAGGTCTTCACTGCCGCACTCTGAAACTGTCAACACACCGACGGGGCAACTTCCAAGGCCCACACCGTCACTGTTCACTTAAATCGCACACAGCATACAATAGTTAATGTTACACACAGCCGTCAGCCTCTCCGTCTCTTCCTCAGTGGAGGGGATGATGCGGGGTACGTCTGACAAGACACACAGCACTTGCACAGCAACCCACAGCAAATACACAGCACCACTTCAACGTGAAAAGGTTTTCAAATGACATGGACTCACCCACCACACTACAGGTGCACACACGAGACGCCCAGCGTCCTCCACTTCGCTAAGGGCAGACGGGGGCGATGACGCTACGGCCGGGACTTTTAGGTCTGCTGCTATGGCGAATGCAATCCACTTACTCCTGCGGCTCACCTACCACGCTCGATCGGGGGTAGGGCCGCTTTCCTCTCCCTGGAGGCGTTCAATAATACACAGGTTAGTAGTATGTTTTCGGATCAACTCCAGAGCCAATACTCACAGCGGTCCTCTTGGTAAATAGTTCACAAACTGCTTCGTTTACTTCCTCCTTGGTTACTCCAAGCGTGTCACAATCTCCATTGTTTTCTTCTACCCACAGGGTTTCTTCTTACAGTAGCATCCACAAAGCGTCCTCGTGGTGCAGTGCTCCTTTAAATATCACAGCTCCGTCCTTTTCGCCTCTCTTGGCTGCCGCACTCTTTCCTCTTGCTATAAGCACTCCGTGGATCAACGGCGCCCTCCGGCTCCTCCAAGGACGGAGCGTGTGAATTTTCTCTGCCCTAGGCAGCAAATGGAGCTTGCGCCCAAAAACAACTCTCCCCTGTGTGCTGCTACAGCTCAATTTATGTGGCCCGTCCTCATTCCTTTCTCTAATCAGAGCTGCTGCATAAATTGGCTGCACCTGTGGCTCGTTGCTTCCTGATTCATGTTGCCGGGGAGACCAGGAAGTAAAGGGTGCGTTTAAAAATTTTGTCCGGGCGGAACCTCTCCTCTCCATTTTCGGTTCCGCCCTAAGTCACCCTGTGACATGTATATGGACACTTTATATTTGGCCATCTGCTAACGTATTTTATCCACTCCACTATAGTACACAGATCTGGTAGCTGTTTTGAAAAAAGTTGATAAAGTCAACTTTTTAAAATAACTTTCTCTGTCTGTGTTGCTTCACTGCTGATTCTCGCCATACTTCCGTTGACAAACGGCATACTTATGTTGCATCATCATTGACAGTAAAAGGGTCTATGGCAGGGTTCCCCAAATCTTCCCCTGGAGGGCCGGAGCACTGAAGAGTTTAGCTCCAACCCTGATCAAACACACCTGAGCAAGCTAATCAATAGGTGTGTTTGAGATCATCCGGCGCTGCGCAGACCAATCGAAAAGGTTTGCCGCTTGCAGTCGAGGGAGGAACTGAAGACGGAGCCGTCAAGCCGGACACCTGCTGCTTGCCGTAGTGAAGTGTGCGCTGTGTTTCCTTGTTTTTAATCGCAAATGAAGTGAATTAGATGCTGAATTTGATAAAAACGAACATTTTAATAAAAAGTTGCAACCAGAAACATTTTATATCGAATATTTTAATTGCTGATTATACTGTATACCCGAAAATAACGGGAAACAAGCCTATATTATTAAAATACCAAGAGAGTTTGTTATTTTCATTTTTATTTCATTACACGACACAATATAACATATTTAAGCATATTAAAGTGATTTTTTCCTGTTTTAAAACATGAATTTATAATTTTTATTAGTGGAACAAAAGATTGGATTAAACTTGAAACGCACGTGATCGGTGTCATCAGTGAGGCGACCAATCACGTAAAGCTGTGTCGTCATCACAACTCCGTGCAGCCGCTCTGGAGAAGCTGCACCGGCTGAGCTAGCCGGCTACTCTCGAAACGCTCTCGCGGTTCTTAAAAACCATATGACACAGTCACGTGCCTGCAGCGCCAGCTTAAGTCGGACAAAGCTACTAACCGGAATGCACTGCTTCAAGTCAGCCGCCGATCGGTCTGCGCAGCGCCGCATGAAGTCGAACACACCTAATGTCTTCATGATCACTAGACAATCACAGGTGGGTAAGTTTGATTAGGGTTGGACTCTGAAACTCTGTAGTGCTCCGGCCCTCCAGGGGAAGATTTGGGGAACCCTGGTCTATAGTAAAAAAACTCACATGACGTGCACCACAAGTGATTGGCACAAAAGATCATGTGTCTTGAACTGATGCCCCATGATTCAAGCCATGTTAAAGTTATCATAATTACAAGATAACCTGTGATGTATAATCAGAGGTGTTCAAATACTTATTATGGATTTCTATAGCAACTGTATTACATTTTTTGTTCATTTTCGCAATTAATTTGTGTTAAGCTATTAGTCTAAATTGACAAAAGTTAAAAAATTATCAATTACTAAATTGAAATCATATAATGTACAGTAACTACTCTGAAATGTACAAGTGTAAAATGAATCATATAATTACGATAAATCTGAAATGACATTATTAACCCTGAGTACTGATGATCAATTACGTATGGAATAATGTATAGGCAGCAGGTTGTTATCAAATATATAAGCCCCGACAGTGTGATAAGGACCCGACGTGAAGCGAAGGATCTTGTATCACACTGAAGGAGCTTATTTTGCGATAACAACCTGCTCCATATACATTATCCTGCTTATTTCATGGCTATTTACCTCATAAGTAAGGTTAGGAAGATTAAATACTAGTTTGAAATATTTTATTTGCTCACTTTTAATGAATGCAGACCTTCTGCGAGGAAAACCTGTTTACTTTTGTTTTTAGATAAGGCAAGACATGAACACAACATTTGGTTTAATCATTTGTAAATATAATGTCATGCTGTATATGTTATTAAAAGACATATTTATATTTTATTTGTGTAATATTAAACTGAACCTGTCAAAATGATTTGCAGCATCCGGGTAACCGTGTGTTTTTAGTTTCAAGTGGTTGTTATCTTGGAATAACATACCTTGGTATGTGTCGCGACTGGCCAATCAGAATCAAGCATTTTAATGTGCTGTGAAATAAAGCTTATTAATGTGTGGCATTATATTTTATGCAAAGCCGTAAGCAGTATAAATACAATTGAACTGTTTAGAGTTCGTTTACAGTTAGTCACTTTACATGTCAGTTTAAGTATATGTTCTTGGCACGCATTGAAGTGGACCAGACATTGTTGCTATAATTACAAGTCTGGTTCTGTGAGTCTAACAATGGATTGGATTTTCATTTGTTTTGTTGGAGAAGCGCTCAAGACAGACTATCTGGTTAACATGGAAGAAAATGATATATACATTCCTTGGAAATGGTCGGCCTGCCAGCTGAATGGGGTAAGGACAAGAGCTGTTGGCAAGCGAACATGATATTCCTCCCTCAGGGAGACAACAGATGTGTTTAATTCATCACCTGGTTTTGCTGAGATGCAACTGATGTCAAGTGGAAATGTATTTGCTCCAGTGTGTATTAACAGGGACAAATAGATGTGAAAAGGAGAGGCAGAGGAAAGAGAAGAACGCTGTTGAATAGAATGTTATCAGCGAGTAAACTCTTTGCGGATCCATAATTTTCCCTGAAATGTTCTGATTTAAATTTGGCAATGGCATATCACAAGAAATCATTTTGACACCACTGTACAAAAGCTTACTGCTTTCATTTTTAAGTATGGTTATTTGCTGCTGGTTGCTTACTGGGAGACTGCTGACATTAGCTCAGCTTAGCTTTGCTTAGGATTTTGTAAATTCTGTTAATAAAGCTTTTATCAAATGGTCCAGCTAATATCTTAAATGGCACCTATTTTGCAAAATCCACTTTTACAAGGTGTTTGAAGAAAAATGTGTGTTGGCAGTATATGAACACAACCACTCTATTATACCATTATACTAAAACAGTCTTATAGACATGCCATTTTGATTCTCTTGTTAATGTGAGGTCACACTGATAAAACCCTGCCTAAAGTCACTGACTGTCAATCCTGCATAACATCTTGGTTACATATGCAACCCTCGTTCCCTGAAGGGAACGAACGGAGACGTCACGTCAATGACCGACATATTTGGAACTCGCTAGAGAGACCTACATGCTTCGAGAAACATTCAAAGAGCCAATGAATGATGTCATGCAGTATTTGCATCTGCTGGCGTCGCTCTGTAGTATAAAACAAGGAGCAGGTGTACTGCATAATCCACTATTTTCGTGGAGAAAGCCGAAAATCTAGTGCACGGCTGGCTCAGCAGTGGTACAACAAGCTGTGGCAATGAGCTGTGATGTCGCCATTCCCTTCCTTAAAGGGATAGTTCGGCCAAAAACGATCTTAAACTCATGATTTCCCCCACCTCAAGCTGTCCGAGTTGCATATGTCCATCGTTTTTCAGACAAACACATTTTCGGATATTTAGAAAATATTTTAGATCTTTCAGTTGATTAAATTTAATGTTACGGGGTCCACCCATAGTCCACGACCTTCAAGTCCAAAAAAAGTGCGTCCATCCTTCACAAATTAAATCCAAACGGCTCCAGGATGATAAACAAAGGTCTTCTGAGGGTAATCCGTGCGGTGTTGTTGTAGAAATATCCATATTTAAAACTTTATTAACGAAAATAAATACCTTCCGGTAGCGCCACCATCTTAGTCGCGTCCGTATTCAGGAGAGAGTATTAGCGTAGTGTACGCACTTTTCTTAGTGACGTATGACAAATTTTGGCCGAACTATCCCTTTAAGGAAACTAGTGGGTTACATACGAAACTAAGACGTTCCCTTTCAGATGGTAACTTTGACATCACGTTGATGAACAACGTATTGGGAATTTCTACATAGCTCCACAGGTGCTGCCCCTTCCAGTGCCCTGCATAAACCTTCCGCCCCTTGTTTTTAGAGTAGGCGGAAAAGGGTGTTATGCAGAGAGGCCAGTCACTACTTGTTCCCACTAGAGTAATCTTAGATAACACTGGGAAGCGTACTCATCTCGGCAGTGGCTGGGACTGCTGCGGAGCCACATCCCTTAGAGATTTCTTAGGTGGTATTTACAATATGGAATAATCACAGAGGGTTTTTCTGCATATCGAGGTCTCAGGTGTGGCTTTCTAATGAGACTACACCGGTACAGAGACCGCAGAGGAAAAAATCATGGGCTTAGTTTTTACTTCACAGACTTTACACATATGGAATCACCTGGGGAGCTCATATGGACACCTAGCCTTAGCACAGGTTTTCAAGAATTCAACTGATGAAAGGTTAGCAGCAGACGCTCCGCCACGTCTGACTGCCAAGGGCATTGGAGGAAGTACCAAATTCTACAATAAAGGATTTTTGGCAGTAATGTAGTGCCATAAGGGTTTGAGGTCAGAACACAGGAGGAAACTGGCTCGACACAAACACTAGAATCTAGTAAATGCGTTAGGTGTCCCCCAGCCTGCAGCTCTACAAATGCCTGTCAACATGGCGCCACAAGCCAATGGCTAAGATGACGCTGTACTCTAAGTAAAGTATGCCCTTACCTTGAGCGGACATGGCATGCGGCATGCCTTGCTTCTAGCTAGAGTAATAGTGTCCACTATTCAGTGTTTTTCGTTCTCTGCTTGGGGACAGCTTTTTCCGGTCTGCTGTTCTCGAAACAGAGAAAGAGCTGGTCTGAGGTTCTGAAGCTTCGCTTTCGGTCCACATACAGTTGCAGAGTGCGTATGGGACACAACAAAGCTAGGGCGGGTAGCACTGCCTCCCAGGGTGCAGTGTTTGCAGGTTCACCACCTAAGCATAAGTCATTGACCAAAGCAGCATTCAGGTCCCCTTCTCTCTTTATCAGGGCAAATGCAACCAGGTTCAACGTTTTCATGGGCTAAAACTTGAACTTGACCTCAACTGACTGCAATGCCCGAAGGGGAGTCCTAGAGTGGTTTCCGTACAAGGGACAAGTCCCAAGAGGGTATAGTGGGGAACAGAGGTGGGTTAAAGCCCCTTGCGCCCCGAAGAAACCTGATGACCAGGATGCTGCGACCTACCTGCTTTAGGGATATGGTGGACAGAGATTGCAGTGATATACTTAAATCGTGCAGGGCAACAGCCTTCGCTCCAACTGATTGCTGCAAGAAATAGCACAACACAAATCGAGGATCTTCTCAGTGAGATCAACACCACTTGACGAACAGGTTTCACTTCCATCTCGCAAAAGGTGTTTCGTGTGCACTACCTACAGTTTCTGTGCAAGTAGGCCCACTTGGGGGACCCAGAAGTCAGCTGTGCACCTGTGCCTTTGTGTAAAGGTCTACATGGAAGACCCGAGGACCCGACCTGGGACCCGTATGGGTCTAATATTTCAACTACAACAAAATCTTAGATGAACTGTCGCATTCATTTTTTCTATGACTGCGTTAAAATTTTATAATTGGTTGCTCCAGCCAGGCAGCTAATGTGATTGTGCTCTTGTAATGTTTCTATGCCTTCCAGTAAGGAGCTGACGCAAATACTTTAACTTTGACAATTAATTGGCTCTTTTATTTAGAAGGCGGAACTTATTCCGTGTTTTGCATTGTACTTTGCACTTTCTCCAATTTTATAATAATATTATAAATTAACCGTCTTGTTATATCCAAAGTTTTCCCCGCAGACTCTGCTCAAAGAGCACAGATATGATAGCAAAGAAGTAAAGCTAAAGTCAGCAGCCATGGCACTGAACAAGCAATCGTAATTATAGTCCAAATGTGCAAACAGCAAAATTATTAAAAGTTTATTCATCGCTGTGACTAAAAGTGGATTTTTAAAGCTGAAATAAGTGGATCAAACTTTTCAATTGGCAAGAGTGGAATAACATGGATGGAACTTTCTTGGAAAGAAGGATTATGCATCACAGGACGTGGGTAAGACAAAAAGTTTAATTTTCACTACTTGTTTATTAACTTATTAATAGCATTTAGCTGAAGATCATTTCCTGGACGGGTTCAGGTCCAGCTTTTTAATAATAGACGGATCCGCGTCGATTCTGGGTCCAACTTTCAAAATAATAGATGGGTCCGGGTCGGTTCAGTGTAGCACATTTACAGGTCTTTTCGGTCCGGGTACAATTTTTTTGGACCCGTGTAGACCTCTACCTCTGTGTCTGAGTTCCCTCAGTCAGGGAGGAATATCGGTGACAATGAAAGGTTTCTAGAAAAGTAAACAGGTTTACATGAGTCACTCTGAACCATCAGCTGGACCACCTGGGGGGTGGAGTCGCCAATTTCCAGGACGTGTTGCCCAGAAGGGCGGGGTGCCTGAGCACTAGGATCCTGTTATTGCATAGCTACTCTCGAGTGGTTGACATATTTTAGAATGCGAATACCGTGTTCTCTCAGGGGATCAATGGCCACCTCTGCACCTTTTGTGAGATGCTGGGTGACAGGGACAGCCAGAGGGCAAGACTGATATGCTTGCCCCTCAAACGCAAGCGGAGAAATAACCATGTTTTGGGGGAAAATCAAGAAATTCTAATTATACGTCCTTCAGGTCAATGGCTGCAAACCATTTTTCATTTTTCTCAAGGAGTTTTGGTTTCATGTAAGTTTTCTTAATTATGCTCATGTCCAAAAGGCATCTGACAATGAACTTGGGTAAGAACCTGAACCCATATTATTGTTTTGTCTCGCAATGTTTTGATAAATGGTGACAGGTGAATCTGACACATTCAGCAATGAACTGTGAAACAGTTATCACGGTTCTTTGGTATGACATGCTCTGACGTCAATGTTTACCAGCAACAAAATTCATTCAAGCACAGTCAGCAGATGACTCCGAGCCGGATCTGCACCAGATCCACACCAAGGTCAGCAGCTCCGGTGCAGATCCATTGCAGATCTGGCCCGGAGATAACAGGAAAATTATGCACAAATATCTCACACTTGGTTGAGATTTCAACCTCATTCATGGGATGCTTTTGTAAGCAGTGTGCCAGCTCATGAAAACAAGCTTTCACAGTTATGTACAATAAAGCACTTATGCTATCAGTACTATGCTATCAATATTCTTCTTTGTTTATACACCTTCATTTTGTAAGTACTCAACCTGTCACAGTTACAGATACAATTGTACATTTCAACAGGATGTAATTAAGCAGCGAGCAACGGCATAAATATTTATGCCATGCACTTTATTACGATATTAAACTCAACCATGTACGATGACAGGAATTTGCAGTCCAACCGGGTATGAAGGCAAGAGATAAGACAACTAAATAGCTGACTACACAGATCACTTAATAGGCAGTATGTTATTGCTGTAAAAGCTGTAGAAATGTTGATAGCATGATTAATGTTGTTTTATCTCGAGTGAACTCTATATTCACATTCCATTTTTATGTCACTTCATGTGTATAATAGTGCAATTATGGTAATTCAGGCAGGTTAAGTGGACGACTGTTAATGTATGATTGTTTTTATATAATTCAACGATAACTTGCAATTGCAGAGACTATTTGTCAGCCTTTACAATTCAGTGCTTTTGCTATGATTTTCAACCTGTGTTGTTCAACTGTGCTTTTTAGACAACAATGCTTTTCTGAGGTATAAAGAAGTCTGCAAACACACAAATAAATATATAAGCTTGCACTATTGTTTGGACAGCTCTTTGAATGGCAAATAGAAATTGTTACAAATGTTGTCTGGATTTGAACCAATGAAACAGCAAAATCATCAGTCTGAACTGTATGCCTGTCTGTTTTGAGAAAACAGTTTGTTTTTCCAGACACAATTTTATCTTATGTTGTTCTTGCATTCAGTTTTTATCTTCTCTCCTTGGCTTTCTTTCCATCTTGAACTTGATTTATTATTTGTTCCCCAGGGACAAACAGGCTGGATATGGACATAGAAACATCTTGTCATATATACACTCACCTAAAGGATTATTAGGAACACCTGTTAAATTTTTATTAATGCGATTATCTAATCAGTTGCTTCAATGCATATAGGGGTGTGGTCCTGGTCAAGACAATCTCCTGAACTGCAAACTAAATGTCAGAATGGGAAAGAAAGGTAATTTAAGCAATTTTGAGCGTGGCATGGTTGTTGGTGCCAGACGGGCCGGTCTGAGTATTACACAATCCGCTCAGTTACTGGGATTTTCACACAGAATCATTTCTTGGGTTTACAAAGAATGCTGTGAAAAGGGAAAAACATCCAGTATGCGGCAGTCCTGTGGGCAAAAATGCCTTGTTGATGCTAGAGGTCAGAGGAGAATGGGCCGACTGATTCAAGCTGATAGAAGAGCAGCTTTGACTGAAATAACCACTCGTTACAACCGAGGTATGCAGCAAAGCATTTGTGAAGCCACAACACGCACAACCTTGAGGCGGATGGGCTACAACAGCAGAAGACCCCACCGGGTACCACTCATCTCCAAATAGGAAAAAGAGGCAACAATTTGCACGAGCTCACCAAAATTTGACAGATGAAGACCGGAAAACTGTTGCCTGGTCTGATGAGTCTCAATTTCTGTTGAGACATTACACATGAAAGGCTTTTTCTGGTACATTCGACATTTTAGCTGGTGAATAGCTTTTTATTATTAGAGTGCATTTTGTTTCTTGTTTTGCTTGCCAAATAATAATGGCCACAAATGATTTCACTCATTGCTGTAATTTATCAATTAAATGTCATGTGGTAGTTCAAGGGCAGAAGAGAATTTTAACTTGATTTTAAGCATTCTTAAAAGATCCTTACAAATTCCAGAATTGGAATGTATGTAAACATCATATTAATGTAACATTAGAAATATCCTTAGAATATAAACAGATAGTTAGGAACGTGTACACTAAAGTGTTTAAATGCTTATGAAAACACCAGACAGATGCCAACTGTGGGCACTTGCCAATGGGTTCTTTGGTTGCTATGATACTTCTGTTCTGTTTAAACGTCGTTGTACGATGCACAGGTTGGTTGTTGTGGTATTTGTCCCGCCCCTCCTCCACTGCGATTGGCCGAATGGTCGAATGAAAAGTGACATTGACGAGCTAAGCGTTTCACCCAAAGTTTAACATTTGTCAACTCTGGCCCCTGAGTGCGGAAAAACGCCTGCTGATGGCGCTTTTGAAAAGCATGGTGCTTCCATTAGAAACCATTAAAAACATATGCCGGCCGCAGACACAAGCGTCTTGGTGTACACACCCCCGTGCTGTATTTATATTTACATATTCACAATGTTTACAGTAATGCATGTCTGTGAAATCCAGGCTAAAATCTCATAATATAATGATGAGATTTGAAGCATCAAAGTTTGATTTCAGTCATTCATTTCACATTGATTTCCATCTTTAAAATGATCTTTCTCAGTTAATATTAAGGTAATTTTTACACAATGTTCTTTACATTATTTAATATGATTGTATGTAGAAAACAGCAAATCACAAATATTTTTTTTTTAGCCAGATGCTCAGATTTGGCAAACGTTTTTTTATCCAAAGCATCTTGCAGTGCATTACAAAGCATGCATTTTATCAGTATGTGGGGCAGCAACAAAAACGGTTTGGCAAGATGAGAAATTCAAAAATCGTGTTTTAAAAGCATGCATCAGGTTCCTTTCACTGCACATAGTGTATTTATGTTAATTTTATGCAATAAAAAATACATTTGCACCATTTTCATTGAAGTTATGACTGAATGGACCTGAAAATGTCAAATGGTGTACAGTTACCGCCAATTGCGCCAAAGAATAAGAAATATTAAATATTTTATCCAACTTGATGCCATGCAAGTGTAATCAAAAAATAAATAAATAAATCATTTTAAAATCTAATTTTAAAAAGTTATTTCTGTTTTTGTAATATTTTATTAATTAATATTTTTTATGCTGCAAACAGCTCTGTTTTCTAAATGATCTTTGTCAAATTATGTAATAATGTATGTAAAAATCATATTACACTAAACTAGATTATTATATTTTATTCCACATTTTTTATGAATATATTTATATTTTCATAAAAAATACTAGTTACACCACATTGAAATTTTTGCAATTATCCCCAAATATTCTTTCAAAATGAAATAAAATCAGAAATTTTAGAATTGGTCGTCAAAAAGAGAATGTATGCAAGTAATCTGCAATTATTTTTATTTTTTTTATATTTTAACCCTTTTACATTTAATTGAACCATACGGACACAAAATAATTAACGTCACGTCATCGACCCACGTGTGTTTTTTGGGATTAAACCCATCAACTTTTGTGCTACTTATGTAATGCTCTACCAGTTGCACCACAGGAACACTAAAACAGCACAGATAAAACCTCTTCATCTAGTTTCAATGTTCCTCTTCATCTATGTATACAGTATTACTGCACAAAATGACTAGTGATCTGTTACAGCTTACATTTCAGGGAAAGATGTGAATCATATTCTATAATTATTTTATTTGTACTTTATGTTTCATCACAACAACGCATTGCTGACATTAGATTTCAGACATAACATTTGAAATATACAATAATGTCTTCCGCATACTAAACCTAATTGTTTCCAAGTAATTTACCAAATGTGATGTGTGGTGTTGCTCCATTGATCATGTATAATGTAGTCATATAAGAGATTACATTTAACACACACAAACCGTTTCTTATAATCAAAAACAAATTTATTCTGTGTAATGAAATTCCAGTTTTGAATGAACCCACAGCCCCTCTGTAATGCAAGACGCAGCCCACACTAAGAAACGCAGCTGGCTTGTTTAACATCATCACGAACCACAAAATCCCTGAATCACTATGGGAGTCACCTTACTCATGATATGAATCACAATACATGAATTCATTTGTACAAAGCTGATATTGTTCAATTTTTACACAATTTTTCACAAACACAAAAGTCTGCATTTCTCATCTATGTATTTTTTCATAGTCAATCTGGTTACCCATGTGCCTGTATACAGTAGCTTGGTGGCATTGTGTTATAGCAGCACAAAAGGTCAAGGGTTAAAACTCATTATGTTTTTTCTTTTTATAAATCACTTTAATTTTCATTTCACCACACCATCTTACTGTCTGTTACCTTTCAAATGTATATTTTAATATGGCATTGCATCATTTGATTTATAACAAAGTGTGTATAAGGCACCCGTTTTATAAAAAGATACAGCTGACAGAACAGAGTACATTGTCTGGGCCTGAGCTCTGTTAATAAGAGACTCTGCAAGCTCAGGCGTAACACCGTCCAGGTAAACGAGTCCCGGGGCGTCACGATTTCCACCGCTTTGGGTTCATCTTGTCGAGGGATTAGCCAGTGTCTGTGATCACAGAGAGTACAGGACATTTCCCTACCCAGCCCCACAGAACGCTGTATTTCTTTGTAGTCATTTCATGCTCAAATAAATAACTCCAAATGTGGGGCAGTGCCCCACAATCCTTCCTCTCTCTTCCTCCTCACATCCTCTGTTTTCCGTCTCCATGTGGATGAGCACGAGCGCTGTCTTTTCAAGGGGTGGGGCGAGGGATTACGTTAAGCCTAAACTCGGAGAGACCGGCCCTTATCTTGCCGGCAGCAGCTCAGAGCACTAGAGAGAAAAGAGGGAGAGAGAGAGTTTTGGAAGATACTGCGGGGTTTCATGCGAAAGACAAAAGCCAGTAAGCGTAGCTAACGGGAATACACAATATATCCATTCGCTTTCTGCTATCTCAGTCGGCTGATTTGCTCATCTTTGGCACTCATTTGCTGTCTGTTTTCTTAGATATATAAGAGTAGTTTTATTACGAATCTATGCATGTTTAGAGACGTGGTTTTGTGTCATGGGCGTTAATCAGGGCGTTAATGTGTCATGGGTAAACGCCATGTTTAATTTGATATTTCAAATAAAAGAAATGTGGTGCTTTTAATATATATATTTTTTTGTATGCATATTCACGGCTACAAATGATTTTCAAGAAAAAAAAAATGTTAGTATTTTTGTCTTGTTTTCAGTAAAAATATCTAAAAATTCTAAATAAAGATGCTTTTTCTTGATGAGCAAAACGACCCAAGAAAATAAGTCTAGTATTCAGACCAAAATTATCAAATTTAATCAATTTTGTGAATAAAACAAGCAAAAAAAATCAAGAAAAATTTTCTTACCCCATTGGCAGATTTTTTTTGCGTGTTTTATGCACAAAATCACTTAAAGTCTAAAAACAACACTTATTTTCTTGCACTGCAAAAAAATAATTTTCAAGAAAAAAATTCTAAGTATTTTTGTCTTGTTTTCAGTAAAAATATCTAAAAATTCTTAAATAAAGATGCTTTTTCTTGATGAGCAAAAATGGGGTAAGCAAATTTTTCTTGGATTTTTCTTGAATTTAGTGTTTAAGAAAAATGTTCAAGATTTTTTTTGCTTCCCCCATTGGCAGATTTTTTTGCTTGTTTTATGAACAAAATCACTTAAATTTGATAATTTTGGTCTCAAAACTAGACTTATATTCTTGGGTCGATTTGCTCATCAAGAAAAAGCATCTCAATTTAAGAAATTTTAAATATTTTTACTATAAAAATAATTTTTTGCAGTGTGGGTGGTTTTGCTCATCAAGAAAAGCACCTTAATTTAAGAATTTTTATATTTTTAATGAAAACAAGACAAAAATAGTAAGAATTGTTTTTCTTGAAAATCATTTTTTGCAGTGTTCAAGATGGTACATATTAAGACCTTTTTAAAATATACATTCCTTGTGAAAACTTTTGTACCTTTATTTCTGAGAATGTACAGCACCAATGTGAGTCACATGAAAGAGTTTTAGATCCATTAGATCCAAGCAGCTTCTACAGAATAAAAACTAGCCATTTTCTTTTGGATTCATATGTGGAACATCCTGTTACAAACTCTCAAACGATTTCCAGTCAGTTGTCATCTCCATCGTAAAAGAAAATAGCCTGACAAAGAAAACCTTACAATCAATATAAAATCCATTTCAACTCTGTAATGTATTATTTCAGAGTGAAAAAGTATATTAAACTAGAAAAACTGTCAATCTAAAAGGCGCTTCTACTGTAGATCCATTGGGTTTCTTTTGGGATTATCCAACAAAAGTAGCAGGTCAGAGACAACCTTATATCTGAGGAGGAAATGCGTGACATCATATTGTATAAGCCAAGAAAATGCACCAGATCCTTTTACTTAGGACACACAACTACTTTGTCCTTTCCTAGTTTTCCAAATCCTCTATTATGTCTACAATATTCATAATTACCGTGTCACTATTACAACCCACCACTTTATTTCTGTTTCCGGAATGAAATCGTCCCTATGGTTGGCCATGACAATAGATGGACAGCCACACGAACAAGGGCCCACTATATCAGACCGCCACCCCATTCACCTGCCCTAATTACTTTGGCCCTTTGGGGCTTGCGATCCTGTGAGAAGCCTGGGCCCCTGGAGCCCTCAAGAAACTCAGATTTCCAAACTGCTTTTATACAAGTACCAGACTCCTAAAAACAGCAGAATGAACCTAGGCACTTTTGGGACTAGTTACGAGTGCTCATGCATTCATATGTATAGTATAAATGTCTCTTATACACCCCAGAACCAAGTGATTTATGATTTAAATAACTTGTAAAAAAAACATTTAAGAGATAGGTCAGTTAAGTTTGGCCGTGTGTACCATAAGTGTACCGTTTCTGGATTGTTACTATTTGTTGTTAAGCCGCATTAACTTTCAGCATTGCTTAAAGCTCAACTCTGAACTTCATAAAATATGAGCTGTGATTTATTGGGCACTCAAAGCGACAAAAATAAGCCACAGTCATCAAACATCACAAGAGGTTTTTTTCTATTACTTGGTCGAACGTGGGTTTTTTGAAGAATTAATCATAAAAGCTTTACCCGGGGCTTTTTGTCTTTGGAGTGGCGACAGTCTTAAAAAAAGACTACTCTGTCAAACAATACAACTCCGCTATACAGTAGAGTGAATTAAAATGAGAAATGAACTGCTAAAACTTGTCCTATTTATTTTCCTCAAAGACCAAATCTTTCTTCTGTACCAGGAAACAGCACATTTTAGTCTAGCGTATATAAACTTATGTTAAAGCCTACCTTTCGAAACCAAACATTTTGACAAACGTAAGTGCATCGGAAGGAAGCATACATTGGCATATAGACATTTAAGGTTTTCCCTTACCTGGTAAATAGGGAGGCGGCAGGGGTAGCATGAATGATCTACAGGACAATGGCTCTTTCTTAGTAACTATCCTGATCCTATCAGGTCATTCCTGGCCATGCAGATGAAAGCATGTCCATAATTGGAGGCAGGAGGGGGGCTGATGGACATAATGAAAGCTAAGAGAGAAAGTAAGAGAAGTGGAACAGAAATGCTTTTAATTCCCTTAAATAAGGCCGATGAAAACAGCAGTTGGGTAAGCCAGGCTCTCCCACCCATTCAATCACAATATGACTTGACTGACAAGACAGCGACACTAGATTCCCATGATAATGACCTGGCATTGTTGCATGCTTTGTCTCGGTATAGTTTAACGCTTTGGCGGCAACCTTGATCCACAACTTAGTCGAAGCAGTTACTTGTCAATCTCATCTCTGGACTTGGATATTTAGGGCTAGATTGTGATTCCATTGGTCCAATAACATCCAATACCAAATGTAACTGTTTCTCATGTGTGATTTGTTTATTTATTTATTTATTTACACCATTCCAACATCCAAGGCTATATTCATGGCAATAACCGGATAAAGTCAGGAAAGAGCAATTTGGGTAAATAATCTAACCTGC
Organism: Paramisgurnus dabryanus; assembly: GCF_030506205.2. Lineage (NCBI taxonomy): Eukaryota > Metazoa > Chordata > Actinopteri > Cypriniformes > Cobitidae > Paramisgurnus > Paramisgurnus dabryanus. The sequence continues at coordinate 20,191,793 of NC_133360.1, read as the reverse complement.
ATGTTTTTGGACTGTGGTAGGAAATCGGAGTACATGGAGACCCATGCTGACAAAGGGAGAACATGCGAAGTCCTGACCGAGCTGAGGCTCAAACCTGGGACATTCTTGCTGTGGGGTGACAGAGTCACCATGCCACTCTTGTTCTTATATGTGGCACGAATAAGAACATTTTATGGAGAATCTATTCAGACCTGGAGTGAAGGGGATACATTTCATTAAATAACAACATTAATTTTGATCCATTAGCTATTCCTTTCTTGTTTCTATTGTTGGGTTATATTTCACGAGTCAAAGACTACTTTAACTACTAAAATCACTGCTTTTAAGTTACATTTTCCTTAAAAAGGTATATTGAAACAACATGAGGTTAAGTAAATGATCTTGTTTATGTTAAACGTCTAACCCAGAACAAAATCTCTCCCACTTTGGGAGCATACAGTATACGTAAATCCTTAATTCTTCCTTTGTAGTACATAAAACGAGTGTCCTCCATTATCCAATGGAATTCAAGTAGGAATGCAACCATGTTATCTCTTTCTCTAATCTCCAAAAACGTAGTTTCTTGTTTCCTTGTTCTGACTTCATAAAAGTGTGCAGTAAAAGAGCTTTTAACCCCCCTTCTGAGTGCTACACCTGAATCCATCTGAGCTGTAAATCCTAAAGAGATGTTGCATCAAAGGAGCCACAATGAGAATACAGCTACCTTCAATGCCACAGTGGAGAGAGCGGGAGAGAGAGAGAGAGAGAGAGAGAGAGAGAGAGGGAGAAAGAGAGAGAAGGCGGCTGACCAGGTTGAAAATGAAGGATTTTTACATTGACATTCATCTTGAGTGGTTGTGGGCATATCACATGTTTTGTCTTGAATTGTGCATGGTAGAAAAGTCATCCTTATCTTGCTACAAACATTTACTATACTGTTAAAATGTGTGCCAAGTCTATCCCTGTTCTAACTCAACCAACTGTAGGGTTGTGCATGGTAAGTTTTAGTTATTGGGTAGTTTTAACTTTAAAACATAAAGGGACAGTTTCCCGGACAGGGTTTAGATTAATCCAGGATTATGCCTTAGTTATATTAGGACATTTAAATAGTTTTTTCAAAAAAAAATCATACAAAAAACAATACCGGTGTGCATCTTGAGACAAAGCAATGGCACTGATATATGTTAAAATTCTTCAGTGCAAGATGTTTCTAAATAAGGCAGCTCAAATATGCATTTTGGTCTGGGACTAAACCGCCCCAAAGGTTAGATTCATCTAGGCTTTAGTTATATTAGGGCATTTAAGTAATTTTTACAAACATACCTTAAAGGACAAGTTCGGTATTTTACACTTAAAGCCCTGTTTTCAGATTGTTTATGGTGAAATGGAACGGTTTTGACTGAAATGTCGACATATGCGGCTGCCCTGAGAATTTTCGCGTGTTTGTGTTTCACCTCACACCTTTACAATGGGTTTAATGGTGCACTGAAACAATCCTTCCTAAAATGCATTAAACATTTGTTTACAAAGAAGTGAAACTCATCGAGTGGTCAGGGGTGTTCACTGATATGCTCACACAAAAATCGCTGCAAAAGATGCTTTCCAACAGGTGTTTTTCCATTTTTCCAAACGCCTCACACCCGTACATTCTTCCGCTGAGAGCTTGAATAATAGACACTCCAGCCCAGGTGGTGGCACTAATCCGCCATTGCCAATTGCAAGAATAGAAACAAAGTTCCCGGCGCGGAGTAATATCGTACCTCACAGCACATCTAATACATGTCAATGGAGTTGGCAAAAACTACGATAAAACCTGCTGGAATGCGTCTTTTGCAGCGATTTTTGTGTGAGCATACTAGTGAACACCCCTGACCACTCGGTGAGTTTCACGTCTTTGTAAACGAAAGTTTAATGCTTTTAGAAAGGATTGTTCCAGTGCACCATTAAACCCATTGTAAAGGTGGGAGGTGAAACACAAACACCCAAAAATTCTCGGGGCAGCCGCATATGTCCAAATTTCAGTCAAAACCGTTCTATTTCATCATAAACAATCTGAAAACAGGGCTCAAATAAAACAGGGTAAAATACCGAACTTGTCCTTAAAAAAAAAGAAAAAACATTACTGATGTGCATTTTGAAACAAAACAATGGCACTGATGTATGTTAAGATCTGTTAGTGCAAGATTAAGGCAGCTAAAACATGCATTTTAGTCAGGGACTAGTTTAAGCCCTGTCTGGGAAATTACCCTATTGAGAAAACATGCATTATGTTTAACCAGAAAATGTCAGTATTGCTTAATGGTCAAAACATGGTGCTAGTGTGTTACCAAGGCATTGCTATAGTTTGTGGTTGCTATGGTGTTCTAAATGCTTGCCTACTAGCCCAGTGTTCTTCAACCCTGGTCCTCGAAGAACCCCCTTCCAGAAATGTTTAGATGTCTCCTTATTTAAAACACCTGAACCAACTCATCATCAGCCTCCTTCCAGAATGTCACTCTAACAAGCTAATGAGTTAAATCAGGTGTGTTAATTAAGGAGACATCTAAAACATTCTGGAAGGGGGTCCTCAAGGACCGAGGTTGAAAAACACTGTACTAGCCCATGTCCAAATGCCCACACCTTAAGTTGCATTCAGACTAGCAGTAGCTGAGCAATATGATCTCATTGGTTTCAATAGAAACTTGGCGACTTCCGGCAACACAAGCAACATTGACCATTGGCGACTTGATGGGGTGTAACCAGTCGCACGGCAAAATTGAGAATGTTTAACTTCATACAAATTATGAGCGACTTTCAAGAGCAACAACCAATGAGAACGAAGCAGTGGAGTTCATGTCATCCTTCTCTTGTCAGTTACTGGAGTGGATGCTCTTTTGTTTATGAGAACCAGATATAGAAACGCCTCTTTTGAAAGAGACGAGCGACACACAGCGACAAAGTCACTTATAATGTGAATGTACCTTTAGTGTTTATGATATTCTGGTTTCAAGAAATGACTCAGGTCTTTTCTTCAACCTAGGACTATGCAAATTTTCACTCATTTCATCATTCACCAGCTGAGAAGCAAGTGTCTGATTGTAAAACAATACAGTATATTGTAACAAATTATTATTATTGTGTGTGTAAAGATTATTCTATTAGCATCACAAAGGTCTTAGCTTCGAATTCAAGTGAACACGTTTAAAAAAGAAAAAGTTTTTTATATATAAATGACAAATGCATAAATGTTAATATAATTCCAACACCAATATTTCTGTTTTTTCCTATTTTAGCCTCAAAACATGTGCCTATACCATAAATATGAGTTATAATTTAACCTAAATAAAAGCCCCCTTCACATCAAGAACCATAACTATAAAAATAACTACAATATAACAATATTAGCCTTTACTCCAACCAACATTGTTTGTTCTTCCGTTTTTTTTTTTTTTTTTTTTTTTTTTAAGTTTTAAATGTGCAAGTCCTTTAAAGTTAAACAGATTTTGATTGGTAATATTTTTTAGCATTCATCACATGGAAAAATGAAAGAGTATCCCAATAATCTTTTATATGTGTCATTTATCATTACAGTTGTGGTGGGGACTAAAAATGTATTTTCCTAAAATTTTCCTAAAATAAAAACATAAACGAAAGGTATTATATAAAATAAAGATTATTATTATTATTATAAAAAATATATATATTGTCCTTGGTGGGAACGGTTTAAGGCAGAGAGAAATATAACAAGGAATAATAAGAAATGTTTTAGAATGTCACGTCCATTTCATCTCATCTCCAATAATCAAATCCCATTGCAAACACAAAGCTAATTTATTTCGCAGCAACAGAATCCTCACGATGTCGCAGCAAGACAGACTGCTGTAATTATTCGGAGACCCCTTCACCTGTGACAGGCAGCTTAAGGGCCCCAGATATCCGCAAAGCAATCGCTTCGAAACGCTTGCTCCCTCTCGGTTACCATAACGGCTGCCGAGTTGCGATCTGCCCCCTAATCCCCAGCCTTGTTCGCTTCAGAGACCTCTGACAGTCGCAGCTGATGGCTTGGCAAGAGGCTTCGTTTCCAGCCCGGCAAATAACTAGCAAGCGCCCTCCATCCAAATGAACTCCTTTTTCATGAGCGTAGGAACTTCCTCCCCCTTCCTCCCAAAAAGTGAATATGTCTTGTTCAGTCAAGGGTGAAAATTAAACTCCTATTGTACACTACTTATTACAAATTGTATAAGCTCCTTCAATCTTCGTGGTAAGTCAGGTGCCAGTGACCACATTTGCATTTTCTAAAGCGATGGAGAATGGGAAAGCTTTTTAGGAAGCTGTCAAAAATCTTTCAGGCTTTAGTAGAATGCATTTATTACCAACATGGATCTTTTTAAGTTTAATATATGGTCGGTAATCTGAACCGTTAATGTGATTTACAGCACATTTCGAAGGGAAACGTTTGCAGATGTCCCTCGAGGTTCGAGAAGAATATCCTCTTTCAACAGCGTGGACTTCATCAACACAAATATCCATATAAAACCGATTATATCTGACTTTTTTAATCTTGTATTGACAATGAAGACAAGTAAGCCGACTTTAAAATAATAAAAGGACATCCGATCATGATGGTGACGATAGCCATGTTGCTGACATACAACAGCCTCGCGGTTACAAGCAAAAGTATATAATGATTCAGCCAACGGTCAGTACAGAAATATTAGCCCCAGCTCACACAGGGAGACAACAAGTGATTAAATGGCCACGGCGATCCAAGAAAGGCTCCGAAAGTAGGACAGATGAAACCCGAACCCCGAGTAAAAGACAACGGCGCTTGTTAGTTTAGGGAAAAAATACGATCGCATAAAACGAAAGCGCCACTGTGTCAAACTTTTTTCCCCCTGCTATTCTTGGAGAAGGTTCCAGGAAGCAGTGAGTTTCATCTCGAACAAGCCCTTTTTTGTGTTCACGTTGCCCTGAATTCCTATAAAGGTCAATGGGAGAGCGAGCCAGATATACTGGAGTCTCGCTCCTTTACTTTTAACAGTCACAAAGAGGATCTACAGTTTCATGCTGTGCGTGTGATTGGTTGGATAGGGCCGGATTTGATATGATGTAAGTTGTGCATGTTGTGCACGAATGTGCATGAGTCTGGATGGGATATAAAATGGAGCAAGAGTTTTCCTGACAACAGAGCAAGTGGGTGTACGTGTGGTTTTTTTGTGTGTGTGTCTACAAACCTAAGCCACTGTAAGTGTGGGCACATGGGCTCTAAAGGTGATTGACACTTCTTTTTACACCGGGCAAAAAGGCGCCGTAATGAACCTCCCGTATCCAACTGAAATTTCAAACAGCCTTGAACCGCACAAAAGGCTGCCTGCCAACCTCTCCTGCGGCCCACCGCCATGTGGCGGCGTGGAGACGACATTGCCCTCTGTTTTTCTCTCACTCCCCTTCAGCCCTTGTCCACCCCCACGCGTAACACTGTCTTTCTGAGATGTACGACACTTTCACTGAGAGCTTTAGAGAGGTGCACTTAATCCGCTGTGGTGTCTACATGTTACTTTCTGTTCGCCAGCACATCCTTTAACGCTCTTTATTTTACTGTGGCTGCACTGGATACATGCAGCATATCACAACGTGACAATATTAGATGGGGTGATAAGAATTAATACCAAATTGCACTTCACCAACATGAAAAAAAAAACATATAGACTACCGATAAACATTTTATGGTTATGTAACATTTACATAAATGCATTTACTGTAGCATACGTATGTTTCCTGGGTATTGAACCAACAACCTTTGATTTTCTAATGCAATTCGTTACCAAGAAAGGTACAGAAGCACAGTGTTATTTTACAATTATATTATTATATAATATTATTATTCATAAATGTTATCAATCAACAAAATTGTCTATACTACACATGTCCCACATATAGGACCATGTCAAGGTATGTGACATGTTTGTCAAAATGCATACTTGAAATGTGACCTTTGCATTTAAGGGATTACTCCACTTTCATTAAAAAATCCCGATAAATTACTCATCACCATGTCATCCAAGAAGGTTATGTTTTTTTGTTCAGTCGAGAAGAAATTAAGATTTTTGAGGAAAACAATCCACAATTTGTTTCTACATAGTTGTCTTTAGTGAACAGTTTACAGTTTCAAACGCGGTTTAAATTTGCAGTTTCACTGCTGCTTCAAATGTCTCTAAACGATCCCAAATTAGGCATAAAGATCTTATCTTGAGAAACGATCGCCATTTTCGCCAAAAAATTAAATAAAATATGTACTATTAAACCACAACTTCTCATCTTGCAATAGCCCGTGATGCGGCAACGTATGGAAAAACTACCGCTCGAGTGTTTGCACTGAAAAAAAGATTTTCAAGAAAAACATTTCTCAGTATTTTTGTCTTGTTTTCTGTAAAAATATCTAAAAATCCTGAAATTAAGATGCTTTTTCTTGATGAGCAAAACTACCCAAGTCTAGTTTATAGACCAAAAATATCAAATGTAAGTGATTTTGTGCATAAAACAAGCAAAAAAATCTACCGAGCCCCTAAAGTGACACTGGAGTAAAAATAATCTAAAGTTTAGTTTCATGTGCTCACGTGAAACTTTCATGTGTTCACGTGAAACTTGATCATGTGCAGAATTTTTTTTAAGTTTAGTTTCGCGTGCTCCCATGAAACTATCGCGTGCTCGCGTGAAACTATCGTGCGCGACGTGAAACTTTCGCTTTCACGTGCGTGCGCGATAGTTTCAGGTGAGCACGCAATATTAAACTTTTAAAAAAATTCTTCACATGAAGGTTTCGCGTGAGCACATGAAAGTTTCACGTGAGCACATGAAACGTAACTTTATTTAATTTTTGCTCGATGTCCCCTTAGGGGCTCCAAAAAAAGCTAATTTTTCTTGAATTTAGTGTTTAAGAAAAAATTTTAAACATGTTTTGCCTACCCCATTGGCAGATTTTTTCTTATTTTATGCACAAAATCACTTAAATTTTATATTTTTGGTATAAAAACTAGACTTATTTTCTTTGGTCGTTTTGCTCATCAAGAAAAAGCATCTTAATTTAAGAATTTTTAGATAAATTTACTGAAAACAAGACAAAAATACTAAGATTTTTTTTTCTTTAAAATAATTTTTTGCAGTGCAAGTGTACATTAAGAGGACGGCTCCAATATTCTTGTATGAGGAATGATAATAATGTCTTTGTGTCCGTTTATTGTTTAAAATGGTACGCAGGTGGCGTTTCATATATGTAACGCGTAACCTTTCGATGTGCTTACGTAATATATAAAGTCACACTTGCGTCACACAGCTAATGTACGAAGTTGGGAAGTTGTGGTTTAAAAGTACATTTTTTTCTTTTTTTTTTGTGAAAATGACAACAGTTGTTAGATAAGACTTATGCCTCGGTTGGAATCATTTAGAGTCCTTTGAAGCTGCATTAAAACTGCAATTTTAAACTGCACAAAAACTGAAAACTTTCGACTGAACAAAGAAAGACATGGGCATCTTGGATAACATGGGGGTGAGTAAAATATCAGGAATTTTTATGAAAGTGGAGTAATCCCTCCCAGTCATACCTGTCAACATTATGATTTAAAAATAAGGGAAATTTCCCGAACCCTAACAATCCCCCCTTTTCATTACTACGCAAGGAACTGGATGGGTACACTGCAAAAAAGGACTTTCTTACTTAGAATTGTTGTCTTGTTTTCAGTACAAATATCGAACAATTCTTGAATCAGGACATATTTGATATCTTGATGAGCAAAATGACCTAAGAAAATAAGTCTAGTTTTTCGACAAAAAAATAAGTGAATTATGTGCTTAAAACAAGCAAAAAATTAAAACAGCAAACAAGGTATGAAAAAACACGTTTTTCATAAACACTCAATTCCAGAAAAATAAAGTTAAATTTTTATACACCACTGGCAGATGATTTTCCTTGTTTAATTCACAAATTCACTTAGATTTAAAAAAAATTTATGTCTAAAATTTAGACATATATTTTTAGGTAATTTTCCTCATCAGAAAAATGCATGTTGATATAAGATTTTTTTTATATTTCTATTGAAAACAAGACAAGGTGCTCAAGATCACCTCAGTCACAACCTGCCAGCCATGAGACACAAACTGGCAACTGTCAGATTACAAACCTGACTCTATAACCACTAGGCTACAAAAAACCCAGCTTTTGAATCTTATCTAAAAATGTAAATCACAGTATGTTTTTGAAGTTAATTAAAAGAACAACACACTTTATGCTACTTTCATAATGTCATATGAAGCATGCATAATGTAAAACGGGATGTGTGACAGCTGGTTGGAGCGACGATGTTGGAAAAACAAACAAATTTGGCAGATGCTTTCATCTGAAGCAACTTGTTTAGATCTATAAGTGTATTACAAGATATACATTTTAATTTTTTATCAGTATGTGTTCCTAATTTCAAATCCATGACCTTTTGTCTTACTGCAATGCTCAACCACTAAGCTACACAGGAGCACTTTTAACATATTCTGTTTCCAATTAACAGTTTAAGTCTACCCTTAAGCTTACAGCTGGTTTATATATTGTAAGTGAACATTCGTAAATAAAGTACAGTTGTTATGCTTTCAGTAAAGAAACCGAAAGCTTAGGAAGCTGACTTGTTGCCTCTCTGCCTCATGAGGCGGCATGAAGGCAGCTCTGGGAAATGCATTCGGACAGACTTTATAGGCAGCGTAATGGAGTTATTGTGATAACCAATCCCAATTGAAAACCAAAATACAAATTTCTCACTAGAAATGCAAATAAAGAGTGTAAAAAGTGAAAATATAACTTAATTTACACTAAATTTGTGCTCCAGCTGCTTTTGAACTCGACCAGGCTTGACCAATCACATTCCCCGCGCACACAATTGTGGGACAGGACAATGAAGGTATCTCAGGAGACAGGAAGTAAACCAAACATTGAATTTGTTTACTTCATGCATTGGAATGCTGCCTCCAAAGGATGCAGCCACAATGTCGTTCCTTTAATCTGCATCCACACAGGTGCGTAAATTAAATCTGTCTGCCTCCATTAATCTCCAGCTCTGTGTTTAACCCTGTTCACCATTTTCATATCATAACATTGGCGCACATAAATAGGCTGTTTCCTCTATTCAGTTACGATTATTTTCACCATATTAGCAGATTAGCATACAAGCTGACCTTTCCTGGAGTCAAGCCAAAGCGCAAACCGCCTCCTTCCTGTTTCCTGTTACAGTCGCTCGGGCAGGTGTTCCTACATCGACTCACACTCCCGCAAACCTCCACACAGCGTACTCGTGATTAATAACACTGACCCCATCAACCAGCACCATCCATATTTAATATAGATTTACTGCAAATGAGAAAATATTTCAAAGATCTCCGAACGCAGAGACGGTGGATCTCGCCCAGCTGTAGCTGTAGGTCATGAGACGGTGTGGGAGGGGTGTAATTGCACGCCAGGCAGATTACTCCATACGCTATGGAGAGGTCTGGTTTATGTTCTAGCGTCTTTTATCTCTCCATGAATATGTGCAAGTTTTTCCCAGGTCATCCATCAGACTGTTGGTGAATATGTGAGAACAGAGATGATGTTGAACATGACACGAGAGCGTGCCAAGTTGCTTAGAGGAGGAGAGAGGGGAAGATATAAAATTTGGATTGTAAACACTTAGTTGAAAGGCGAGCCAAAGAATAAACATTACTAAGACGTGTGTGCGATTTAACGATCGATCCAACAAACGAAATTCTTGGTCTGATTTGTTGCAGTGCAAAATTCTGTGCTTATTTTTGTCTAGACCTATAAATCAATAAAGTGTTGAATACAGTTGCATAAAAATACAACATAATTCATAACCAAGACATCACAGAGAGGACCCTGTATACCGTCATGGCTGTGTTTAATATATATTTATGATAAAAAAAATGTACTGAAAGTGTAAAAATAAGCCTGATAATTATGCTTTATGGCTAATAGAAACAATGCACCAAATACAAACTTTTGCCCTATTGAAAGACAGCAACATTTTCATCCCAGCTAAAAAGCTGTGTAGCGCCATCTATTGCACACACCATAACTTTTTGTAGTTGCTATGCGCCTTCTATGCAGCATGGTCTGCATACAGTACATTCAAGGTCATGACACCATTAACTACACGCCTTTTACCCGAACCACACAGATTTTTTTTATCATCTTGGACTTCCTTCTTTGTCCCACAACCTTTGACATGAGCAATATTTACGACTGCCCTACAAAGAAAGAGCTCATCCATTTCTGAATGTTTTCACACATAATCGAGCCTCACAACCGCAGTCCATCACTGATAACTGGTGTCAAATCTGTTCCCGAGGAGTCTGTCGAGTTATGGAATGTATTTGAGGGTCAGACGGTGTGGACGCTCGGCCTATCAGTGTCTTGTTGAGTGTGGGGCCGTTTCTGCTGCTTTGTTCGTACAGTTTGTCAAAGGGTGTGAGACATTGTGTCTCGGCGAGAGAGCCAGCCGTCTGGCTACACTCAACCGCACGACCATTTCTAAAGTGCAGCGAGAAAGCGGGGCAGCGACCTTGTTATCTTTCTTAGAGGGACACTTCATTTATGAGCCTGGGAATTTATAGGCATTTCGAGAGGGTGACATTGAGTCAGCCGAGTTATGAACTCACAACCACTGCATGGGCCATTTGGTTTGGTGCGGGTACGATGTAAAGCGCTGGGCTTTTTATTCTCGTCTGTTTTCATATTGAGACTAAATGACTAATTAAGCAATTAAGTAGTCTGAGATTAATTTGGAGACAATTTTTATTTTCAAAAGGGAGTGTAGCACAATGAAAGGAGATTTCCACAGTGCGGCCGCGATAAAAATAATGAATGAGGCCAATTTATCGGAAGAGTTGCGAAAGTGAATTTCATTGTTTAAAAACTTCTTCAGTACCACTTCTCCAGTCGTATCCATGGCTTTTTCATTAATGTTTAATTAATATGATTTTACTCATAACTAATACTGTAGCAGCACCGGTCTCGCACTGGAACCAAAGAAAGTCAGACGTGCTTTTTTGAGTAGATATGTCATGGCTTTACAAAGCTGTCTAATGCACAATTATTGGTGCACAATTATGTTTTTGGTTTACGGTGCTTACAAGGTATCATTTATATCAATACCACAAACTGTACATTCAATACTTAAGATTAAAAAGCCTAACATTAAATATGAATAGTGAAGCCTTGAAAAACACCGCAGATGAGACTCTTTTATGCCAGTGCATAATATTAATGGTGTAAATATTTTATGCTTATAAGATTTGTGTGGACTATTGCATATTTAACCTTTGTCTGAAGGCATACTGGGAAACCAAAAGCATGTCAACATTCAGAACTGGGGTTTTTCTAAGTATGTATTTTGACTGTTATAAATGCTGTGACTGTTTCGACTGGTCCAACATGTTTTGCTTTTCTTAGAAGTTGCTTTAGCTTTAGATCTCTGTTTTGTTTAATTCATGCATCAACCTTTTCTCAGGTGATACTCCAAAAAGTCCTTATGAGAACACTTTGAAAAAGCTGGGTTATTTTTAACCCATTATGGGTAAATATCGGACAGAACACACCGCTAGGTTAAAATTGACAAAATGCTGGGTGGTTTTAACTCAACTGAACTGCTGGGTTATTATAACAACAACCCAACATTGGGTCATTTTTAACCCAGCATGTTTTCTGTCCAATATTTTCCCATTATGGGTTAAAAATAACCCAGCAATTTTTTAAGTGAAATAATATGAATAGAAACCAAAGGATACATTTTTGGTTCTGTATAAATCTAATTAAAAAAATGAATGCAGATATTGGTATGTTGGCAAATGGACACCAGACACTAAGACATTGTCAAGAGCTCAAGAATTGTAAAGAATTAACATCTGCTGTCTAGAGCCTAAACAGAGCTATAAATTATATTTTTCTCTTCTGGTTCAGGATGGAAATATGTACAAAGAAGCATGCATTTCATTATATGCGACAAATAAAATAAAATAAAACAGCTCAGCTTTCTATCCCACTGTCCTTTAAAATGATACTGTAGGGCCCATAAATACAATTGGCCCATATTAACATATGGTAATGGTTGATTTTGTAATAGAATGGTATTCTGGATATGCACCAGGGTTCTACCATTTTTAATAAGTTAATTGTGGCAAATGAACTAAGGTATTTTCATCCTAAACGCTTAAGTGTGCACTGAAAAAACGAACTTTTTGGTGTAGGAATATTTATTAGATTAACTCTCAATTTCTACATAATAATCAAGGCCGCCTTAATGCACGGGCTTACCTGGGCTGAAGCCCAGGGGCCTCCCAAGTTCAGGGGCCTCCCAAGTTCACGTTCATATTGTTTTGTAACTTGTCAGGTTATCTGTCAATCACTCTAACTGCACGTTACATGGCTGCTGATTGGTCCGTGGTAACTTACCGTGAATAAAATATCAGACGTAACAGATTTTTCTATTCCGCGTAATGTAATTAAGTGCGCGTTGTCAACTTGGCATTCCTGCATGTTAGACTGAGTGTGACAGAGAAACGGGAAATAATCCACCATCAAATGAAAGAGTAATTTCTAAAATTTCATAATAAGCACTAGTGAGGTGCAGGTCTCTCTCTCTTTCGCGCGCGCTCTCTCTGTGCTCGTGCAGCTGAGTCTCTGGCATGCAGAAGCCTCTCCAACTCTGCGCAAGATACTGTGCCGCCAAATAAAGAAAGGAGTTCCCGAACATATTAATGCTGTTCGTTGTAAAGTTTAAGTTTACTCGCGTTTATATCAGTGACCCGTGCGCAGCTGGAGCAATGTAGTTTGACGCGATGTAAGCTCACAGTACACACATCTGTTGGTTTAGAAAGACGACGCAACGGTAAATGTGCAAGTCAAAGCGCGACAAGACCATCTCTAATGATCATCCCCTGATCGCACCATTCATATTAATAATGTCCTTATCTAAAGATCTTATATACATGTATGTTCCCTGTCTGTTTTGTGCATATTCATACGTGTTCGTTTTACATGCGTAGTATGCATAAATACTAAATACAATGCATACTATATCTTCAATAGCCTACAAAATAAATAACTGATTAAAAAACAAGATTCTGTCTATAAAGACTTATCTTTTGATAACATTAATGCATTTTCACTTTAAAACTAACTTTAACTTCTTATATTTTTAAAACTGTGGTGAGCATTTAGTTAGTGTGCAATTTTCTGCAAATTTGTATATTCCAAAAACTATAATAAACATAAAGATATATAAACATATACTCTCATACATTTTGGTTTTATTTCACCACAAGTTGCTGTGTGTGGTTGTTAAATAAAGTGTCTTGTGTTTATGCTCAAGTGGGCTCAGTGATATGTTAATAATGATTTTATGGTGTTTTCTGGGTCAAAGAGGGAAAACTCACTGTTGTATGTATTGAAAGAAACTAATGCATTTTGTGATGAAGATTACCTAGATATTACACTTTTTTTTTAAATGAGACTATAAATTGAGGGGATGGGGGGCCTCCAAAACCTCTCAGCCCCAGGGCCTCACATTAGGTTAAGGCGGCCCTGATAATAATATTAACATTTATTGAGAACTAGATTTTCCTAAGTAAAATGATGATAAATACACAATTAATTCATGTAAAAAATGAACTGTGTGGGAATAGTAAGTCTTATTAGATATTTTCTTGTATTATTTAATTGTTTTATAGTCACTGCACATAGTCCTAAAATAATTAAGTAAATTTTAAATCCATTTAACTAAAAAATCTAAGTAAAATTTACTTACATTTATTTGCACATGTTGTAAGGAATACCTACAATTCTTTGTGCCTGAATATTTTTATTTTTTTAAGCTTTATCACATAATAAGAACTGATAAGAACTTACTTAAATATTTGTTAGCAAAATGTCATAAAGGTTTAAGCTCTAATATTATTGATATTGTTTTGTTGTAAATAATTATTTTGTGAAGTCACCGGTCAGGTGATCAGTGTTTCTTTACATGAACCCTGTTCAGAACATTGTATTGTAATTATTTATTTAATATTATTAGGACAGCAATGCTTCAATTTTCAAAAAAAAGCTAATAGACTTTACCTAAACGATTAAAATAAATCTAACTTCTAAATAAAATAATTAAGTAACATTTAATTAATTATTTAACATATGTTTTATGATGCAATTTTAAGTACATTTTTTTTGATTTTAGTAGGTAAGTTTTACTTATAAAAAGCAGTAAATTTTACTTAAAAAAAGTTTGTGCAAATTGTAACGAGGATTTTTTTAAAGTAAATTTTACAAGTTGTTTTTTTCAGTGTGTAAGTATGTCTACCAAATTACTAACAATACTAATTAGTAGTGATTTCTAATAATATTCATATCACACTAATATTTGATTGGTGCCCAGTAAGCTCAATTGGAAATATTTTGTGAACAGGAGAAAATGTATTGTGTGCCGTGTCAAGCATGCATATAAATTCTTGACTGAAATGTTGCACATTAAAATTTTCTGTAGAAATAACAGTATTACTGGCAGCTGTTTGTCAGTAACTCTCTGTTGTTTTAAATTGATGTTATTTACTGGCAACAGTTTGTTCAAAGTTAAATGAATAATAAACATTAACCCATAATGGGTAAATATTGGTCAGAACACATCACTGGGTTAAAATTGAACCTGTCTAAAATGTATTGTCTTTGTCTTTACAGAATAAAAGTAAAATAACAGCCTCGTGCAAAGCATTCTGGGAACCAAAATCTGAAGGAAAAAATTATTTTAGTTTTTTCATAGGCCAACATATAGCTGTGCCAAACAGATTAATTTTGCTTAGTAAAAAAAAATCTTATTTTAAAAAATACTATCTTTGAAATAGATGACTTTTTTAGGAAAAACAGCCAAAAATTGTAATGACACGAACTGAGCGGAAGCAATTGCAGGTGAAAACACAATGTTTATTTATAAACACAGAGAGAGAAAAGACACAAGCAGGAAATGTCCGGTGTTGTTGGCAATGGTGACGAGGACTACGGTGGTAGATGATTATTGAGTGCGGCGTTGGTGGAGTGGTGAGCAGTGGTAAATCCAGACTGTGCACGGAACATCCACACGGAGACGACGACGACAATAAACAATCCACAATGCGACTCGTAATCCAAGACAGAGACGAAGAACCACACAACACGAGGACCAAACAGAAAGTGATCATCTGGCAGGGAACAGAGAGTCATGTGAGTATTTATGGAGGAGATGTAATGATGAGCAGCTGGAGCGAGGCAATCAACACACAGGTGAGCGGCATCAGCCTAACGAGCACATGGCAGAGCTGTGAGTAACAAACACACACACAAACATGACACGGAGGAAACAGTGGATTTCCTACCGTGACAGTACCCCCTCCCCTAGGAACGCCCCTTGACGTTCCCAGCCTGCTTTACCTGTTGATTGTAAACATCAATAAGGCGGTGATCCAGTATGTCCCGAGCAGGAACCCACCTTCTCTCCTCCGGACCGTAACCTTCCCAATCCACCAAGTACTGAAATCCGCGTCCCCTCCGTCTGGAGTCCAGAATACGATTAACCGAATAAGTCGGTTCCCCATTAACGAGACGAGGCGGGGGGGGAACCGGGGCAGGCGGATTAAGACGGGAAAAAATCACCGGTTTAATTTTGGAGACGTGGAACACTGGGTGAACCCTCCTGTACGCCGGAGGAAGGCTCAGACGCACTGTTACCGGATTAATGATTTTGGTAACAGAAAACGGGCCAATAAATTTGGGAGCAAGTTTATTCGAGACGGAACGCATCGGAATGTTCTGGGTAGAAAGCCACACTCTTTGACCGACGACGTAACGGGGAGGCTTCGACCGGTGGCGATCGGCCTTAGCCTTGGTGCGTGACCTCACCTGGAGCAGAGCTCTACGAGCTCTGGTCCAGGTGCGGTGGCACCTCTGGACTAATGCGTGTGCGGAGGGGACCGAAACCTCGGATTCCAGACTAGAAAAATTTGGTGGTTGGTAACCTAGACTACACTTAAAAGGAGACATGCCCGTGGATGACACTGGCAGAGAGTTGTGTGCGTACTCCACAACTGAGAGTTGTTGACTCCAGGACGAAGGATTCTTGGAAACCAAACATCGTAACACCCTCTCGACATCCTGATTGGCTCGCTCGGTTTGGCCATTGCTCTGGGGATGGAACCCTGAAGAAAGACTAACAGTCGCTCCTAGCAATTTGCAAAACTCACGCCAAAATTTGGATACGAATTGGGGACCTCTGTCAGAGACCACGTCTGTCGGGAGGCCATGTATACGGAAGACGTGGTCCATGACAGTTACCGCTGTTTCCTTGGCTGAAGGTAATTTGGGCAAGGGAATGAAGTGAGTCGCCTTCGAGAACCGGTCCACTACGGTTAAAATCACCGTATTACCCTGGGAGGGCGGGAGGGCGGTAATAAAGTCTAGCGAGATGTGTGACCAGGGTCTCGAAGGGACTGACAGCGGTAAAAGTAACCCATCTGGAGGACGATTGGAAGTCTTACCAGTGGCACAAACCGAGCAAGCCAAGACGAAATCGTGAGTGTCACGAGCCATACCTGGCCACCAGAATCGTTGCTTAACTAGGAATCTAGTCCTACTAACCCCTGGATGACAGGCAACACTGGAACCATGACCCCACTGAAGGACGTCTGACCGTAACTCCTCCGGCACAAATAAGCGGTTCGGTGGGCAACGGGCCGGGGGCGTTACCCCTTCTAAGGCTGTCAACACCTTCGATTCGACCTCCCATCTGAGCGCGGAGATAATGATGGTCTCCGGTAAAATCCGCTCGGGAGTGGCAGTACGATCGGAACGCTCAAAAAGGCGGGATAAAGCATCGGGTTTGATGTTCTTGGAACCCGGTCGGGTTAAAGGGTACCCCTGACCCTTCAAGCCAGTGACGCCATTCTTCCAGTGCTAACTTGACTGCCAACAACTCTCGATTGCCAATGTCATAATTAACTTCCGCAGGAGATAAGCGATGAGAAAAATACGCGCAAGGATGAACCTTTCCGTCTGAGGATGCGCGCTGGGAAAGCACTGCTCCTACCCCCACCTCTGACGCATCGACCTCCACTATGAATTGACGTGTGCGATCAGGTGAGACGAGAATGGGAGCTGAAACAAAGCAGCTTTTCAGTTTGGCAAACGCAGCCTCGGCTGCGTCTGACCACCTGAACGTCAAACTAGGGGAGGTCAAGGCGGTCAAAGGTGCGGCTAGTTGGCTGAAATTGCGAATGAAACGCCGGTAAAAATTGGCGAACCCCAGAAATCTCTGCAGGGCCTTGCGAGACTCTGGGGATGGCCAATCAACCACAGCCTTAACCTTCTCAGGATCCATGCGAACACCCTCAGTCGAAATGATGTGTCCTAGAAAAGAAACAGACTGTGCATGAAAAACGCATTTTTCCGCCTTGACAAAAAGCCCATTCTCTAGCAACCGCAGAAGCACTCGTCGTACGTGTTGCAAATGTTCCTGGAGAGACGAAGAAAAAATCAGTATGTCATCCAGGTAAACATAAATAAACTGATCTACCATGTCTCGCAACACGTCATTAACGAGTGCTTGGAAGACTGCTGGCGAGTTCGTGAGACCGAAAGGCATCACGCAGTACTCAAAATGGCCACGAGGGGTGTTAAAAGCAGTCTTCCATTCATCCCCCTTCCTGATGCGAACCAAATGATATGCGTTACGTAAGTCCAATTTAGTGAAGAGAGACGCTCCCTGCAACCTCTCGAAGGCTGAAGACATCAACGGCAAAGGATAAGTATTCTTTACCGTTATGTTATTCAGCCCTCGGTAATCAATACAAGGTCGCAAGGATCCGTCCTTCTTCCCCACAAAAAAGAACCCCGCCCCCGCTGGAGAAGAGGAAGGGCGAATGAACCCCGTTGCCAGAGAATCAGAAATGTATTTCTCCATGGCCTCCATCTCAGGAACGGATAGAGAGTATAACTTGCCTTTAGGCGGAAACGTACCTGGCAATAAATCTATGGCACAGTCATAGGGACGATGAGGAGGGAGAGAATCAGCCCGAGACTTACTGAACACCTCCTTCAGGTCGTGGTACTCCGCGGGCACGTTAGCCAAATCCACTGCTTCCCCCTGAAACACAGACTCAGAAACATTAAGACACGCAGAGACAAGACAAGACTTATGACACTCCTCGCTCCAGCTGGTGACTGAGCCCAGTCTCCAGTCGACCTTAGGGTTATGGGTATGGAGCCAGGGATGACCAAGGACGATGGGAGAGAGTGAGATGTCTGTGACAAAAAAGGAGATCTTCTCGGTATGGTTGCCTGAGGTGATAAGAGTGATGGGGGCAGTGGTGTGACTGATGGTGGGTAATTCATGTCCATTGAGAGCGAAGGGTGCAATCTGGTGAGTGAGTGGGATGACGGGGATTTGTAGTTTACGTGCAAGTGAAGAGTCAATGAAATTCCCCTCTGCCCCGGAGTCCAGTAGTGCGTGGTCGGTGTGTGACTTGGTGGACCACCGTAGTTTCACCGGAAGGAGAGTAGATGTCGTCGAGGTCTTGCGAGCAGAGATCCCGCCCGATAGTAGCCTCCGTCTTACTATCGGGCTTGGTCTTTTACCGGACATCTCTGGCAGTTATGACCCGTCTCGCCACAGTACATGCAAAGACCAAGGGATCTCCGCCGGTTCCTCTCCTCCCGGGAAAGCCGAGCTCTACCCACCTGCATGGACTCAGGATCGGGGAGAACGTTGCTGGGTGTCTCGCTGGGAGGGCTGGACGGCTCAGGTCGGCGCTGTATGTTGGTAGATCTCTTACCATGGTCCGCTACGGTCAGTCTAGCGTCGACCCGGATAGCCAGATCCACCAGCCCGTTGAGAGATGTGGGTAGTTCAGAAGTGACGATCTCCCGCTGGATGCGATCCGCAAGCCCATGCAGGAAATGATCCCACTGCGCCTCCTCGTTCCACTTACACTCCGCCGCCAGGGTCCGGAACTCGATAGCGTAGTCGGATACCGTTCGGTTCTCCTGTCTGAGCTCGGTAAGGAGGCGAGCAGCTTCTCTCCCGGCGACGGAGCGATCGAACACCCTCTTCATTTCCTCAGATAAGAGGGTGAACGAAGAACAGCAGGCGTCGTTGTTCTCCCACACCGCCGTCCCCCAGAGGGCAGCCTTGCCCTTCAGTAGGGAGAGAGTAAACGCCACCTTGGTTTCCTCAAGGAAAAACGATCGGGGCTGTTGAGCGAAGTGCAGAGAACAGTGAGACAGAAATGTACGGCAAAAATTTGGCTCACCGGAGTATTTCTCAGGGATCGGTAATCGGGGCTCCGGATGAAAACCACCCCCTGGAGGAGAAGATGGTGCGGGCGGTGTGGGTGGCGCAGTGGGAGGCGAAGGATGAGATGAACGCTGAGAGAGCTCGGACACCTTCGTCACCATTGCATGGACGGCCTTTCGCATTTCGTTGATCGATTGGTCCTGAAGATCCATACGAGCCAGAGTTCGCTGGAGAAATTCCTCCAGCGTGGCCGTGGGTTGGTCTCCTGCTGCTTCCATGTATGGCCAGATGATTCTGTAATGACACGAACTGAGCGGAAGCAATTGCAGGTGAAAACACAATGTTTATTTATAAACACAGAGAGAGAAAAGACACAAGCAGGAAATGTCCGGTGTTGTTGGCAATGGTGACGAGGACTACGGTGGTAGATGATTATTGAGTGCGGCGTTGGTGGAGTGGTGAGCAGTGGTAAATCCAGACTGTGCACGGAACATCCACACGGAGACGACGACGACAATAAACAATCCACAATGCGACTCGTAATCCAAGACAGAGACGAAGAACCACACAACACGAGGACCAAACAGAAAGTGATCATCTGGCAGGGAACAGAGAGTCATGTGAGTATTTATGGAGGAGATGTAATGATGAGCAGCTGGAGCGAGGCAATCAACACACAGGTGAGCGGCATCAGCCTAACGAGCACATGGCAGAGCTGTGAGTAACAAACACACACACAAACATGACACGGAGGAAACAGTGGATTTCCTACCGTGACAAAAATAGCATAGATTAACTCTTTCCCCGCTAGCGCCAGCAATTTTTATGATTTTTACAACAGTTTAATACCTTCCAGAAAATGTCTTAATTATATAAACATATAATTCTTTAATTATATAAACAAATTAATCAAATAAAAGAAGAGACCCCCTGCTTAAAAAAAAACATTTCATCCTACCTTTTTTTTGTTCTCTTTAATCACCCCTCAAATTTGGGTAGGTTTCTTAAAAAATTCAAAATTTTGAGCAAAAAGCTGAAATAATTAAATTTATATGAAGGACTTTTGATAGAGATCAGATTCAGAGAGATGAGGTTTTTCCGGGTTTTAAAAGTTGGCTAAAAGCACCACCTTGTGGATTATAGCGGAAATACGGATTGCCGGAAAAACTCGTCATTGGCAGGGAAGCGTTTTCTCTTAATTGATAAGTAAACTCATCAATGTCGGGGGAAAGAGTTAAATGTGAGGTGAAACTTCAAGGAGCTTCTTGATAAAATGACGAGTACGGTTTTCCAATTTTTAGGCAAAGGGCAGTGGCTCGTGACTGCTCATTCGAGGGGCGTAATTTCAAAATATTTGTTCGGAGTGTCATGTGTGTTGCTTGTGTTTTCAAAATATGTGTTTGTTGCATCATGTAAACCATGTGCATCACGTGTTTTGACAAAATATGTCCCTGCTTCAAAACCGTTTATGATAAAAGAGATGCTCATGTTCACAAAATGCACGCAAGACACTCCCTTAACAGTAAACTCTGATTATGCATGAGATTATGCGAGGATCTGGCAAACGTGGGCGTCTCTTTTATCATAAACCCTTTAGATGCATCTGCAGCAGGCAATTATTTTGACAAGACACGTGATTTCCATAGGATCACTCAACGCGCAGGACACATATTTTGAAATTACGAACCACACACATGACGGGCTACATACAGTACATGTTGTAACGAACTTCGCATCGAGCGCCCTCCAGAAAATAAGTCACCGGCAGCCACTGGCAAAGGGTGACTGCACTTTAGATCAGCAAAAATGGCTTCTAAATCATTACCAAACAGCAAAGTGAATAAAAAATGGAAACAGAAATATAACTCCTGCTAATAAATGTATAAAGCATTTCTTTGGCCTCACAGAGTGTGACAGGGTTTGGCTACTGACCACTTGCTTTTTTTAACTTCTCTCATTGTGTGACTGGAGGGATAGAAACTGCTGGAACAGAATTAAGATCTGGCAGTACAGATCTGGGTTTTGTCCAGCCGCCTAGGAAAGACCATGTTGGACCAGCCAAACTCCCAGGTGACAAGCAGGCATGACAATTTCACTGCGGTGCGCTAATGAAAAGCCTGAGACATTTTGTTATTTCGGGCCCCAGGATGTGTGCACAGTGTAATTTTCCAACAGCAGAGAGGTCAAGACACTGTGTTTGAGTGTCAGCTTAAGTTAATGTGGCGTAATGATCGTTTGAACCGGGTACTGTATCCCGCTATTCCATTTAAAAAGTATCCTCGGAGTGGCATAGTTAATTATGTCTTGCATATGAGTCATATATCCAAGCTAAAATAACCATCCTTTAGATATCGCAACATCGAAACGCCAGCTAGCCTCCTATGGTTAACTGTCGACCTCACCGGATTAGCCATTGTACGGAGGCGCTTCATTTTCTCATTTTGCCGTCTCCAACCGAGCTAATGAAAGTCCTGATAGGACTTCAACAACTAACCTAGTGTGTCTCATAAACTGTCGTCAACTTGCCACCGTTGCAAACAATATGACCACGAATAACCAACCATACACTTACTTTAAAGCTACTTTCAGTGGTTTAGTTTCCCAGAGTGATTTTTCTTTACCGTCTTCTAAGGTTATATTGAATTATGTGTCTGTCAGATCTATAAGCTGCACCATATTTTCTTTGCACTGCGAGAGCCCAGAGTTCAGGATCAGATTCCCTGCATGCTGGCATTTAATGTATCCTGTCTCATCCTCCGTGTAGTCCACCATCCAAATTCCCTGGACTGCGGTGTACATAAATTGAGTGTCAAATGTTTTCTTCTCCTCTGTGTTTTTTCAAGTGAGCACATCGATGCCCACCGAACAATCAATCAAGCTGTTTGCACTGAGAATGTATCTTTCAAAACAAAGCCACTAAATTTCCCTAGAGGGAAAACTGACTATCTATCTATGGAAATAAACGTCTATTTAGTGCATTACCCATCTGTCACAATAATAAAATGTCTTTGGAGTATTCAGCGGCCTTTCAGTGAAGATTTTATGAATGTCTGTCTATTGGTCGGTCGGTCTGTCTATTAGGTAATATCTGGGATAACCATTTCAACATACAATAGTAAGTACAGTAGTAGTAGTACAGTAGTAGGTGAAGAGACCTAAAAAGTGAGATTTTAAAGGGGTCCATCATGCTTTTTAATTTTTTCAATTTAGTTAGTGTGTAATTTTGCATTTTGAGCTTCTGCTAAGGACTGCTAAGTTGCAATGCTATATAAAAAACACATAGGGGTGGTTTCAGGGTTTCAATTAATCCAGGTCAGGCCTTATTTATATTAGGACATTTAAGTCGTCTTTACAAATAAACCTTACAAAAAACAAGACTGTTGTGCATCTTGAGACAAAACAATGACACTGATATATGTTAAGATATGTCAGTGGAAGATGTTTTTAAATTAAGGGGGGTTTCCAAGTCTCCCTGAAAAGTGTGGTCTGTGGTACGTAACGTGTGGATTGCGTAATGGTTTGCTGCTGATATGAACACAGTTGAACTAAATTGCGGAAGTACAGTGCAAAAAAAATGATTTTCAATAAAAAAACTTAGTATTTTTGTTATGTTTTCAGTAAAAATATCTAAAAATTCTTACATTTAGATGCTTTTTCTTGATGAGGAAAACGACCCAAGAAAATAAGTCTAGTTTTTATACCAAAAACATCACACTTAAGTGATTTTGTGCATAAAACAAGTAAAAAAAAATCTGTCAAAAGGGTAAGCACATTTTTCTTGAATTTTTCTTGAATACCATATTTTTTTAGTTTAAGTTTTTTTTGCTTACCCCGTTGGCAGATTTTTTTTGGTTGTTTTATGCACAAAATCACTTAAATTTGATATTTTTAGTTAAAAACTAGACTTATTTTCATTTTGCTGTAAACATAATTTCTGTTCATGTTCTGCTTGCCCCCGCAATCGTTGATAGACAGTCCGCGTTCTTTTGTACAATTCAACTCTTTCCCAACCATTGACGAGTTAACTCATAAATTAAGATAAAACGCTTCCCTGCCAATGATGAGTATTTCCGGCAATTCGCAACACCGCTATAATCTTTTGCAACTTATACTGTACAACCCAGAAACAATGCCTCACATGAAAGAGTAAGAACTCCATGTAAGTTTTGGGGATCGCTCTGAATCGGATTTGGTCAAAAATTCGTGTTTTTGATGTGGTGATAAGAATCTTAGAATGAATGTGTTAAAAACAACACAGTATTGTTGATCCTTTGAGATAATTTGTTAAAAGCTTAACGCACAAAGATGTGAAAAAAATTAACACATCCTTTCTAAGAGCGTACAAACAACCCTGTCCATTTTGGCACTTTCTCCTAATGTGAACCCACCCTAAGGCAGTTAAACATGCATTTTATTCTGGGACTAAAATAAGCTTGGATAAAGAGTTAACAAGGAAATTAATGGATTGATGGAAATCTTCTATATGTTGTGATATCACAATTTTGCTCATTTAAGTTATTCCCACCTAAAGAGATGGGAATTCTTTTTTTAGAGAGACAGACAATGTTGCTCCTTTCAGCAATGAAAGACGACTCTTTGGCTCCCAAACTTTTCCTCTTTTTTTTAACACTTCTTTAAAAAAAAACATGCAAATGTATCAATGCATCTCTCTAGTTTCATTTAATAGACTGGGTTGTCAAACTGAGCAAACAAAATCCAAATCCATGTGATTTCACTGTCATAGCGCCTAAACATTAGCCTGTAGGAGGTTGTCGTTTCAGAAGCTCAAATAAGTGGTGTGCATTTTTCCTCCATCATCTTTGCATGCCTCATAGATTTCTGTCTGAGCCATCAGCGCTTAAGGACCAGTGGAAATCCAGACTATTTTACAAATGAGGCAATTATAAGTGAGCTCCAAAGTGAGATCAGACTCAGTATCGGCATTCCAATGAAACCGAGAGGGACTGAGATTTCTGGATCATACAGTCGATTTTTTCGCTTGCAGTTTCTCAGACCGAAATGCTGAACACTTACCAGCCTACTGTGGTAATTGATTAAAATTGGAGCTGAGTTTGATTCAGACAGAGCGAGAATGAAACCTCCCCAGATGCAAAATATTGATACAGAGGAGTAAATGTCGCCATTGTTCAGCGTGGTTCTTGACTAAAACTTATGTGCCTACGTCTAGAATAGGGATTCTCAATTCCTTTTTCAAATCAAGGTCCACTATTGACCACTAGTTCATCCCACTTATAATTTCTACTTAATACATTTTACTAGAGCTTGGCATACTTGGCACCTAGACAGATTGTATATTCATTACAAAAATAATCAAGCACTTAGAAATTTCTTGATTTTTAGTTGCTTTAGCTTATTAAAATTTTGTTTTGTCTTATTCTGAATAATTTTGAACTTCTGGAGCCCCCCACCCCGAAAGTTTATTGAGGCCCCTTAGTGGGTCCTGGCCCCCTGGATGAAAACACTAGTCTAGATTATATAAACAATTTTTTTATTATTAGTTTTGTATTACTGCAGAGATTTTAAGGTGTGATTTATTTGTTTGTGTTAAGCTAAGAAAATAAAATGATATATTTTTAGGAATATATTTTTATTTTTTCAAACTTCAGTAGCAAAAACTAAGCTACTGAATTGGTCCAAGATGTACATTTAAGAGAATCAGATAATAGTAGTAATCAGTAAAATGAAAATACTTAAACAAATAAATTATTTAAAAATACTTTTAGTTGTTGTTTAAATCATACACTGCAAAAAAATGATTTTCAATAAAAAAACGTAGTATTTTTGTCTTGTTGTCAGTAAAAATATCTTGAATAATTTATTAAATTAAGATGCTTTTTCTTGATGAGCAAAATGACTCAAGAAAATAAGTCTAGTTTTTAGACCAAAAATATGAAATTGAAGTGATTTTGTGCATAAAACAAGCAAAAAATTAACCAACAGGGTAAGCAAATTTTTCTTACCCTGATTTTTTTTAAAGTAGCCCATTGGCAGATTTTTTTGCTTGTTTAATCCAAAAAATCACTTAAATTAGACTAAAAACTAGACTTATTTTCTTGAGTTGTTTTGCTCATCAAGAAAAAGCATCTTAATTTAAGAATTCTTATATATTTTTACTAAAAACAAGACAAACATACTAATTTTTTTTTACTTGAAAAAAAAAAAAAAAATATATATATATATATACATATATATATATATATATATATATATATATATATATATATATATTTGCAGTGTAGTTGCATATAAAATTTAATTTGTTAAAAATAATGCATTTCAGAAGAGAGGTCTAAATATAACTTCACTGTGCTACAGTTAACTTTAGTTATATTTTATTTAGCAAAAAATCTTGACAGCTTTTCATTTTTGGTACGTAATATCAAGCAGCAGGAATCGCTTGCCATTATCTCATCCTTCATCTAAAAAGTTTCTAAAAGAATCTGGCTGCAGATGTAAAGTTTTTTAATTATGTTCACGTTTATTAGTTTTATCTTGTCCATCAGCGGATGCTAATATGATGCACATCAGGAGTCTGCTCTCCCCCTGCTGGTTAATCAAACACCGACCGCTAACTTGACACATGTCTTTAACCAGATGCCAACAACCTGGGCCTAGTCTAAATGATCTGCGATACCAAACCCATGTACATGCAGAGTGTTTTCAATGTTGCTTTCTAAAACTGTCTACATTGAAAGCAGCATAAGACAGATTGGAGAAAAAGTCTTTGAGCATCAAATACTTAAACCTGATCATCTAAAAAGACAAAAACATGTTGTGGGAAAATATAATTAAAAGTGACGTTTCCAGCAGGATGTTATGGGCTTAAGTTGGCTTATTTATATACATTCGTACAGTGCATTGTACAAATAACATCCGAATATTAGAAAGAAACAATATAACCGTATCCCCGCCACTAAACTCAGCAAATTGTATACAACCAAATCATGCACACTTGGTTGTACGAATTTAAATTAGCCATTTCATACAAATTACCATGAGATCTTCTACATTAGTCTTAATGATGATCTCTGACACAAGGCTTTGGTTGAGAAAGTTTAATGTTATCTGCATAGGGTCCATTTATTCTTCTTTGCCTTCCTAGCTTTCTTTACACCCACGGTTTGGAACATATGTTTACCTTAAACATCTCAGTAGCAAATAAATCTCCATTCTTTATTCCCAGGGAGTCGTTAATCATAGCTAACATGTTGCTTCTCTGGGATTTTTTGACGGCTCCTCCGAGCCAGAGGTTATGACTTCCCTGTGTAGCTGTTTCTAAAGGACACGCCATCAATATCCTCAAAAGAAAGTAACTATGTGCATTTATTTCAAAGGCAAACAACATTTGGGAACTGAGTGGTCTTGCGCTATAAGTATAATGAGACATCTGTCGCAATAGTGAGGTTAGCATTGGTGATTTATACTGACACTGCTCTGGTTTACCCTGGAGGTCCACGTGAGCATATACTGTAAAACAAAAGAAAAGATGAGTTGGTGGAGGCGTCAGCAAGGAATTTTGCATCCGCCACTCGAACATCTACAATTAGTTTATTGCAAAGCGAAGCACAGCGGCTGCAGTTCATAAGCTAACAATGCTTCTATTTAAATATTTTCATCCTTCGTGGCTTTCCAAGCGGTTTGTTCTGCTTGGGTTTTCTCTGTAATGACAAGAGCTACTTATTTCGGTGGAAAATATAAAGTCAGCAATAATTTATTCTTTTCAACAGCATTTAAATCCTGCTCGTCCAAGCACAATGATGCACGGCAACTTAAACAAGCTCAAGCAAGTCGACCTCGGGAGGGTTATAAACCCACGTCTGCGGCGAGGCGGCCTTTGATATGGCCTTCATTTTGAGGCCGGTGGATGGGAAGAGTGGAAGGCATGCAGTGCTTTCTCACACCCCAGGGTCTCTGGAGGCATCTCAGGCCCTGAGTTCTTGGCAGGCGGAGAGACTCCAGTGGTGGTGTCTTCTCGTGGCGCTGTCTGTAGTGCATCCAGAGCCGGAGCTGTGATCTGTCAGGGAGTGAGCTGGACGAGATTTGATGAGAGGCAGAAATAAGGCGGTCGAAGTTGTGAGTGTATGTGTCAGTGTGTGTATTTGTGGCTGGGGACTGAAGTCTTACAGTACAACCAGCAGGGACTATCACTCACTTTTGTGTACTGTAGTATATGGCTTTGTTGATACAATTATGTAGTCGCAACAAAAACTACTGTATTTGAACAATTGATTAACATTTAGACATTTAGAAATGCACTATACCAAAGGGCTGTTGAATGCATTACTCTGAGAAATGTTCAATGGGTATGCATTATTTTTTGATAATTGTACACCTGACCGGTCAAATATCTTAAAATAACCACAAGAGCAATGTTTGTGGTAACTGTGAAACATTTCTTAACCAATCAGAATAAAGCATTTAAGAGCCTCGTAGTATAATTGAAAATAATTCACACCCGCTGTGTAACAACACTCTGCTTCAGTCATGCTGCATTATCACCTTGGGTGTGCATTATTTTCAAATATAACATGGGTCTGTTGAATGCTGTATTCTGATTGGCTGAGAAATGTTCCGTGGGTATGCATTAATTTCTGATAACCGCACACCTAACTTGTCAAATGTTTTAAAAATAGGCACCAGAGCAATGTTTGTGGTAACCGTGGTATAAGAGGAATAATTGACTCCGGTCCTTTGAATTATTTGAAAATAATGCACACCCTGGGCCATCGTCAATTATTCCTTACATAATAAATGGCTCGTCATCAGTTATTTCTAACATACCTGACTATTTAGCGTAAACTAGACAAGATGTGGCAAATACGCTTTTCAGGAAAATGTATTATCAGAATAGGTTAACTTTAGATCTGAGATTTTGGTAACGTTTCCATACAGTATTTTTACTGTATAGCATTTTTAAATGTCTTAGTTCAGGGGTTTTCTGAACTGTGTTTCGGGACTCACTTGTGGGTCACAACGTAGAATAAAGAAGGTGCGATGAATAATGTAAAATAAGTTTATTTATTTTTTTATGTCTAGGAATGGCAATAGTTTTGATATTTGTAAGGTATTTTGGTATTGCAATTAAGCATATTTCTTACATACAATATGCAGAGGGGTTGTAAGTGGGGTGGCCTGTACAATAAATGCTTGCTGAACAATGGTCTCTTTTCCATATAAATAAATTAATACATGTATTAATTTATTTTTATGAAATATATAGTTAAATAATTCTCTAGGAATTTTTTTTTTAAATCCTGTAAAAATAATGGTTATAGTAGGTTCACACCTTAATCTTAAAAAAATGGCTTCAAGGGATTTTTAAAATATGTATCATACACAAAGAGTAAAACTATTTTTTTTTTTTTTAAATTTCCATTTAAAAGTTTTGAAAGGGTCTTGAGATAGATTATAGCTTTGTATGTGGGTCTTGGAATGAAAAAGTTTGGGAACCTCTGTGTTTAATTATACATTTATGGAAAAGATGGATTATAGTTGGTGGTACAAAAGCTGTCACTGGAACAGTACCCTTTAAAACTGTCCTAATATGTACCATTTAGGTACAGATATGTTTGAGGTACTAATGTTTACATATAAGGTACTAAAATCCACCCTTAAGGTACAAAGGTGTTCTTCTTGTACAGTAAAGGTACCTTACCAGTGACAGCGTTTGCACCTTTATTTCCTAGAGTCTAGTTAACTGGTAGGTTATTCATGCATTTTTACTCCATGAATATTACATATTCAGACCAACTACTAATTTGTCATACTTTTTTTACTTTCATACTATCTTACCCTATAACAAATGCACCATGAAGTTAAAACAATTTGGTTTTGCAAGTCTATTCACAATACTATTTTACGTTTTGGATAATAGTTGACATAACTTAGAAAATCTACAGTAGTTAAAATTTTTATATTTTTTTTATGAAATACATGTTTTCATATATATATATATATATATATATATATATATATATATATATATATATATATATATATATATATATATATATATATGACAAAAATGCTGCATTTTTACAGTGTAGCTGTCACTGGGGTGTTGTCCTTTCAAAAAGCACACACTTGTACCTAGTGCATATTAGTACATTAAAGGTACATATTGGTACCTCAAATATTGGATTAATATTAGGACATTTTGAAAAGGGTAGCGTCCCAATGACAGCTTTTTTATCTTACAGTGTAGGGAGGCAGTCATATTTTTGATGTATACAGTTAATGGGTCTCAAGTTTTTCGTGTTTATACGCACACTTGAACTTCTCACAAAAACTTTCCGCCTAATTCACAACACAAGTTTGTTCCTATACTTGTTCGGCCGCGTGCACAAGGTTGGTAATTTGCATAAAACACAACCAAATAAAGGGTTTTCCGCAGCGCTGGTCCACAGAAAACTTTAGAGCAGTTTGTTATAGAAGCAAAAGAGCTTGTAAAGAAATCCATGATCATATTATTTTTATTTGGGAGGTTTTGTTGTTGCTGGAGAAAGCCAGTGCTGTTCACCGGCCGGAGTAAAGTTGAAGAAGTATTGAATGCTTTAACAAATATGAAATTTAATTTATATGAATCATCTGTATCTAAAATAAAAGAGACAGGAGATCAAGTGATTGACGTTTGGACTTCTCATTACATTTACATGACGTTTACATTAGGCATTAAGCAGACTTTCAAATAGAGATTTAAAAAGTGAGGAAGGAAAGCGAGAATATTTGTCATTACGCGCATCTTCTTTATATGTTTAGAAAAAATAAGTAGGCTATAATAATATATAACATAATAATAATAATTAGTGATGCACCGATGTATCGGCCGCCGATATTTATAGGCCGATTTTTGATGAATTTGAAACCATCTGCATATCGGCAATAGCACGAGAAAGGCCGATACCGATTGTTTGTGAAATAACTGCATAAAGAAATCCATTATATGTAGAAAATTAGTTAATGTTGTTAATAAAATAAATGCTTGAATAGCATTTGTTTTAGCTTAATTTGTGCCTCTCTTATTTTGTTGGTCAGTTGAATGTTAATTAGATCCAATCCATGTTCAGTAAAAATAATTTGATGCAGAAATAAACTAGCTAATAGACCAACTGTATAGTATTGTATACAAGTGTTTAATATCGGTATCGGCCAGAAGTTGTCAGTTTAAATCGGTATCGGCCCAAAAAATCCTATCGGTGCATCTCTAATAATAATAATATAGATCATGTATAATAATATATAATACAGAAAATATTATTATATAAAATATAATCATGAAAAGTAGGGTTGCCGCGTTCACGTAATTTTCCCACTGGTTAATCGGCGCGTCACAAACTCGGTGATCCCGGTATCACCGAGTGGGAGGGGCTTATAAATGCGCATGCAGACGTGCACATTTTACTTTCACTTTTGAATTATGCAACTTTTTAAATGCAGCGCTTGCGTAAGCTGCGTTAAATCGCCTATGAATTTGCGTGCAATGCGAGTGCAACAGCTGGTTTACTTAAGTGCTTGAGTCAATGTGCGCAGGTAATTCTCACAGAACCCGCCAGTCCCAAGCAGAGCAACCGGCTACTTCTCCATAAAAGCGCTGCTTGAATGATGGGTTTAATATTTTTCTTGATGAAAAACACAACAACAAAACGATCTCGCTTATATTAAACATCATATATGTATATTATAACAAAAACGAGCAAAGCACGCGGCTTCTGTCATCATCTGGTCAGTCAGCTCGCCTTGCAAACTCTGACAGAAATAAATGAAATCTGACACCTGCGGCTGCTCTGTGAAGTGACGCGCGTTCAGCTCCGCTGAATTCAGACAACAGACACATTCAGTTATAAGTGTTTGCTCTCTCTAATGAAACTAAATGATTTAATAACACGAAAATATCAAAACGACGGTGAAAGATGG
This sequence comes from Paramisgurnus dabryanus, assembly GCF_030506205.2. Lineage (NCBI taxonomy): Eukaryota > Metazoa > Chordata > Actinopteri > Cypriniformes > Cobitidae > Paramisgurnus > Paramisgurnus dabryanus. Next base: position 20,160,558 of record NC_133360.1, on the reverse strand, counting down.
TGTCGCGGTAATATAACCGGTGAGAGGCTGAAGCACCGGTTATCACCGTTTCACCGACTATCGCAGCAAGCCTAATGAAAAGTTTATATATCAACATTATTATAAACATTATAATTATAGCCTAGTATTTGATTATAGTGTACGTGATTATGCGTACGAGTGGTTTTATTTTATTTTTTTCTGCATGCATTTAGAAGACATTTTGATATGAACGTTTTTGTTGAATCACGATTTGTTCGTGAAAACATCCGTATGCACATTTCACGCACAAATTTATGCGTACGCATGCTTAGTGAATGAGACCCACTATTTGTAGACATTTCAAGACAAACCAAACTTTCATCTACTAAAAATCACCTTGACACAAATTGGTTTAAAGTACTGTAGTAGAGCAACTAGAGACCTCATCATCACTGTTTATGCAAATGTTCGTAGCTTAACGGACAAAGACAGTGCTGTGTCTCTCTTCTGTGTTTAGCACCATTTCAAAGACTCTCCAATGATGATATTGTATTATGATTTATCATGGTGTATACAAATGTAACATGCATCACTATGTTAAGTTAGAAGAAACCAGACATTATTCAGAGAAGTAACTGTAGGTCAGCTATACTCCCTTACAAAGCCAAAGCGCAGTAACTACACATTTGGTCAAAATTGAGTTAAGGGTTTAAATGAGATCTGTTGTGTCTTGTGACAAAGTCTCCTGGTTCAATTTTTTTCCAATTTCAGAGACACGTGTGTGCCATTTGACTGGCTGGTGTAAAAAACTTTAAAGGCATTTTTCTCAGTTTCAGTGTTTGCGTAGTTACTGCACTTAGCCTTTGTAGGGCAATATAGTAGAGTAGTAAATTGCCCATTTTCTAGAGCATTTCTGTGTTACAAAAATCTGTACAGAAACTTTTATCTAAAGTATTTTACAATGCATTTAAGTTATACATTTTTAATCAGTATGTGTGTTCACTGTGATATACTGTATAATGATGTAAAAACAATGGTAGTCACTTCGGGGAAAATGCATTTACATGTCACGAAAATGCTAAATTTTCTTAATGGTTCCCCCAACAAGCTTATTTTTTGGTGGTGAACATATTTTCCTGAGATGGACCCATTTTTTAAGGCACAGGTGTGAATACTCTTTGTTCCAGCTTTGTAAATATTTGCATTTACTTAGCAGATGGATTAAACACTGTCTGGATTGTGGTAATCCTTCACCACCGTTTTTGACTTTCTGATCAGTGTTGCTTGAGCTTTACCCTTCTCATTTGTTTTTGCCAGCTTTCCAGCAGTCCGCCCAGCATGTCTTCACCCCTCCCGCTCTCTCTCATCTCCATTCCAAGCGCACACGGCGTGAGGCTACAGTGCGTGAAGGCAAGGACAGAGACCTCCTCTGCATGAGGAGTAACCTCACTCATTCATATTCACCCTCATCTGTCGGGGGCCGGCGGGGTCGCACATGGATTTTAATCAAGCCCCAGCCGGTTGTGTTAGGTGGATTTTGCGCCACGGCCAAACGGTGGGCAGCATTAGCATTTAAGTGTGCATTAGCCATGCTGAATTTCCATCCTTATTACCTTAGCACATATATGAGAGAATATTTCTACAAGCTGCTAGTTCTCGTCTTTGATACTGTAGTGAGATGTGGATATATTCATTGCTTAAAGGGATTGGTTGCCAATATTCCCATATTCCCATATTTAAATTTATTTGACTGCTACGCTGAACTAACCAGTGAATGATACAACAGGCTTGTTCGACTTCATGTGGCGCCACAAGAACCGAGCGGCAGATAACATAAAAATCCCATGAGAGCGATTCAAGAAATCATACAGACGGGACTGCTATCGAAAGGCTCTCGTGGTATTTTGAGGTCATCCTCCTGTCAGTTGTTTCGGCGCCACAAGCAGCAACAGCAGCAGTGCTAATCACGACACTTGAGAATCATCTCTGACACCTTTCATCCAATCACAATCAGTATACGTTTAAGAGGGTCAAATAATACAATTTCATGTTTTCTTTTTATATTATTTAGCTGTTTGTGCATGTATAAGATCTTCATAGTTACAAAGTTCGTTAGTAATTCTGTAGAGATCACTGATCCAGACCTTCCTAAAACGCTTCAATCTGTAATGCCCCAAGGCATTTCCAGCTTTGCTAGGAAAGTTTGTTATTCACAGACTGTAAGTGTGTTTTAATTAAAGTATTTAATGTTGACTCAAAAAAAAATTACAGTTCACGCAATCTATGTTAGTTTTAGTTTGTCACATGTAAGATTTATAGAAATGGGAAACGTTTTTACCCTTAGTGCAGGACTCACAAGTGTTTTGTTTTAGACAGATAATAAATGTAATGGTTCAAGTAAAGAACTGTGATAAAAGTACCTGCTGTAAATTAGCAAACTATTCATAAACCTACCGTATTTTGCCAAGGCATTAGAGTTATAAATTAATATTTAATTAGGAGATTAGCTATCATTTTGACAAATGGCTTAAATACACTGTATACACAAAACTATATTCGCACTGCTGCGGCAGGCCATCTTTTGTCCCGTATTTCAAAGTGAGAAAGTTGGCAACCCTAGTTCACCCCAAAATATAAATTTAGTCAAAATGTACTCACCCCCATGTTGGTTTAAACCTGTTTGACTTTAGTTTTTTGTTGAACACAAAAGAAGAATTTTTAAAGGGATAGTTCGGCCAAAAATGATATTAAACCCTTGATTTACTCACCCCCAAGCTGTCCGAGTTGCATATGTCCATCGTTTTTCAGACAAACACATTTTCAGATATTTTAGAAAATGTTTTAGATCTTTCAGTTGATTAAATGTAATGTTACGGGGTCCACGACCTTCAAGTCCAAAAAAAGTGCGTCCATCCTTCACAAATTAAATCCAAACGGCTCCAGGATGATAAACAAAGGTCTTCTAAGGGGAAATCCGCGCGGTGTTGTTGTAGAAATATCCATATTTAAAACTTTATTAACGAAAATAAATACCTTCCGGTAGCGCCGCCATCTTTGTCGCTCTGTATTCAGGAGAGAGTATTAGCGTAGTGTACGCACTTTTCTTAGTGACGTATGACAAATTCGGAGGGCGGGGGCACAGAGCAGCAGCAGAGTAGCCTCCGTAGGAAGGTATTTATTTTCGTTAATAAAGTTTTAAATATGGATATTTATACAACAACACCACACAGATTACCCTCAGAAGACTTTTGTTTATCATCCTGGAGCCGTTTGGATTTAATTTGTGAAGGATGGACGCACTTTTTTTGGACTTGAAGGTCGTGGACTATGGGTGGACCCCGTAACATTACATTTAATCAACTAAAAGATCTAAAACGTTTTCTAAAATATCCGAAAATGTGTTTGTCTGAAAAACTATGGACATATGCAACTCGGACAGCTTGGGGGTGAGTAAATCATGGGTTTAATATCATTTTTGGCTGAACTATCCCTTTAATAAACGATGGTCAGAGTTGACGGTACCCAACGACTTCCATTGTATTTGTTTTTACTACTATGAAAGTCAGTGGGTACCAACCAAACGCTATGTGTTTTTCTGTTTTCTGTTCAACAGAAGAAAAAAAACTCATAGAGTTGTAAAACAACATGAGGGAGAGTAATAATGACAGAATTTTTATTTTTGGGTAAACTATTCCTTTAATGTCAGTTGAATTAAAGCAGATGAGTATATTAAAGTCGCCATGCAACGGAAGTAGCGATTGCCTTATTTTACCCGTAATAGAGTTCATCTGAGTGACACAAGCTTCTAAAATGAAATAAGGCAGGGCTGGATTTGAATTTGTCCATTGAATTTGTCCATTGTGACCTCACCCACCTGCCATACCATATGACTGGAAGTAAAGAGAGATCGTTTTGGGGAGGGGTGGAGATTTGCATTTTGATTAAAGATTATGAAGGCAAATTAATAAAAAAAAATATTAATGAGGCTCACAGATAAGTAATATGTAAATAATAAAAAATACCACAATAGTCAAGAACAAATTATATTTTTTTCTTTTATTTTCATGGCAACTTTAAAGGGGTAGTTTACGTAAAAATTTTAATTCTGTGATCATTGGGAAATAATTTAAGTCTATATGGACTATTAATATAAAGTTATTAATGTGCTTCAAAATCACCTGTCGGTCACCATCTACTTTCAATGTCAACATGATCTCACAGAAAGTCGTGTTATAGTCACACAAAATGTTATTAATTTATTTGTGTCCATGGCACGAAATTCTGCTTGTTTTGTACTTTGAGAACGAATGTCTTTTTCGTGACACTCGCACAAATTTCTTTAAATAGTTTTCGTGTCCGTGGCACGACTTTCTTTTTCGTGTCATTTAATGTATTGTTTTTTTAAATCATTGTAGCTTGGTGTTGAGGTTAGATTTGGAGTTTGGGTTAGGATGTACTTTTATATATTGGTTTCTACGTGTTTTTCTTCCACTTTTAAAACTATTCTCGCCTAGAGTTGGGCTTAGAGTTGGGGGTTGGGTTAGGATGTCTAAAAATTTAACAAAAGTAATTCTAACCCCAACCCCAAGCGACAATGGTAAGATAATAGGAAAAAACTATGAGAAAACAATACATAAAATGAAAAAAAAAGTCGTGCCATGGATAAATACATTTTTGTGTGACTATAACACGACTTTCCGTGAGATCAGTATGTTTACAGTACATGATACAGCAGTTTAGACATTCTGCTAAATGGTCTTTAAATGCTCTTTAAAAACGTGTAGTAAGTCTCTTCAAAAGCTACATACTATATCTAACATCCCCACTATTTTACATAGAAATGTATCTGTTCTAGTGAATATTTTCTGATGAAACCCTTTTGCATGAAACATGAATCACATTGAATTTTATAACTCTTGCCTGTCAGTAATGAATATTTTGTCCTAAAATTCTTCAGCCACCTAAAACAGAACTGCGATCATGTAACAATTCTATATGCTTTCATGCATTTCTTTTTTGGCTATCACTGAGGCACTCCATCTGTAAAGTATACCCAGTGTGCTACTATGAGAATATATCTCAATAACAACAAGTGACAGAAATCCAATAGAAGCTAAAATGAATATGTTTGATCTGCTGTTTTTTAAATTGTACCCTGTTGACTTTCAGAAGGGTTTCTCATATTATGCTGTGTTTGAAGCCATTCTAATATTCAGCCTTGATTTCCAACATTCTTCCAAAGTGACCCGCACATTAGTCACAGCCATCCAAACGGAAATGAACCCTACTTTGGTAGTTGGCTGACGTTGAGAGCCCGCAGCCAAGGGTGACAGTTATGAGGGCAAGTGCCATCCATCTTTGGACCGGGGTTATGTCGAGCACTAGTGAAAAGGCTTGTGGGATTGTCTCCTGTGTGTCCGGGGGCACTGGTGTTGGACCAGAGCGTAGTGGAACAGTCAGGTCCAGATGGCAGTCGGCCTTCACACCCACATGCTTTAGCTTGGCATTCCCATCATAGCATGCCACGACTGTGCCCAGTGGATGCCAGCTGTCAGGCCATGTATGTCTTCTAGCACTTACCGTGGCTGTCTTGACCAGAAGCTGTTTATTGGCAGAAACTATCTACAGGGTAATAATAGCCTCTTAAAAAAGTACACGTAGGGGATAGTTCACCCGAAATTCAGTTCATTTCCTCACGCTCATGTTGTTCTAAACCTGTATGAGTTTCTTTATTCTGATGAACACAAAATATATTTTGATCAATTATGGTAAGCATACAGTTTATGGTACCCCATTGACTTCCATAGTGTTTGTTTTTCCTACTATATGGAAGTGAATGGGTACTTTCAATTAAGTAGATATCATTATTTATTAAAATATGTATAATTTAGAATAATCTGAAATATTGTAAGCGAAGGAAAAAGTAATGGATATGGTGTATGCCAGTGTGTATTCTTGTGAAAAGTCTACTTGTGTATCAGCTCTGGCTGGCTATAAACTGGAGTCGTAGAGAATGAGCTAGTGTTTAATCCAAGGGTCTCTGTCTTTAGCCTTTCCTGTTGAGTGTGATATATCATTAGTAAAAAGTTATAAAACAGCTTCAAGACCTAATAGACTTGCACACTTGACGGCCCTCCACTGTGTCATATTAGCGTTCTTCAGGGGCGAAGTTTCTGTCTGAAAACCTTCATCTTTCTTAACCCCTGGAAAAGAATAGCTAGCTGAAATACAAACTGTGTAATACTGGCTCTGTATTGTATTGAATTGTATTGCTTTTATATGCAAAAAAAATGCTAATGCCACTCAGGCCTGTTTAAACTGCAGGCTGCTCATTTCAACTCTGATATTGTGGATAAATCTCTAATGTTGTGGATTAATCATAAAAAAGTGAACGGCACCATCTTGGCTTTTGTTGTCAACCACACCTTCGTAACTAACCCCCAACATTACCTGTAATGCCCGGACAGTCTAAGGTTTCAGTATCAAGGTTGGTGGTAAGTAGCCTGGTCCAACCAGACTCTCGCAAATTCATTTCATTTGTACAGAGAGTCTGGCCACACTCCATTGCAAAGCGTTACTTCCGTTAAGGAGGGTCCTCTGTTAAAGTTTTAAAACTATTGGATCTGCCCAGAGAGACTCAAGATCTGCCATTGGCGATTGCTAACGTGTGGTTGTGACATATATCATGCGCCGAAACTGGTGCAAGTACGAATAATCAGACCAACAAAAATTTGCAAACCTTTAACTTCTGTATTTTCAGGAGTTTTGCAACAACGGACCGAATAGCTTTATTCACGTCTTTCTCCGCTGCCATTACTGAACTACAACTCAAACTGACGCACAACCTCAATGTCACCGTTCTTAGCCACCCCCCTCTGTTCGCTGATTGGACCTGCAGATTTTTGCAGGAGAAAACGAAACTCTACACAGCAGTCCCAGACGTAGTACTGAAGCGAAATGAAAATTAAGCGGAGCAAGGCTAGGTGGTAAGTCCAGCCCCCAAGGTTTTTCTAGCACGTTTGGAGTTTCTGCTCAAGTTTTTTATGAAGACCAAGTAGGAGAACTTGATGGTGTCCACCCTTACAGTTGTAATTCAGTATATCTATAGCACTTTTCACAGTGTGCATTGTTGCAAAGCAGCACTACAGAAATATTTACAGGTTAAGGTATCCCCCAGTGAGCAAGCCATAGGTTACAGTGGCAAGAAAGCAAAATTACAAAAGGTTTAGTTGTGCAGAAAAAAAACTAACTTGAAAAAATTGGCTCAACCAGGTGAAAATTTGAGTTTATACAATTTTGGATGTGGTACCTGAGAGCTGTTGGTTGTGTAAAGGCCTCTGGCACACCTACAGTAAAAAAAAAATCTCAGGGGATATCTCCTGCTATTGCATTGAGCCCAGTTCGACTGGAGGCTAAGAGTGTGTCACATCAGGAATGTTTTACATCCCCCCCCCCACCAAAAAAAACCTATCAGCACATTGCCAGTTCAAATCAAATCGGAGATGACCTGTATCTGAGATTTTGCCTCTTTAGGCTTGGATCAAACTATATTTCCCCTGCATATCCTGTTGCTGGTCATGGCGAAGGCAACCCACAGATTTTATCTTTTTGAAACAGTCTGAAAATACATTACCTTTGTTGTGACTCACTCTGCAAAGGCACAGGCTTTTCTTTATTTCTCCATCAAGCACAGGTCTACAAGTGTCTTGAGAGCTAGCCCTAACATGACCTTCTGCCAGTAGACCATTCAGAGGAAAAGTATAATGTATATAAATTGAAGGTTTGATTCAGCTATTGTTTTGTCTAGCAGATGCAGAAGGACTAAGGTGTTTTGACACATAGAGGAGTGTTGTGTGCATGAAGTGTCATAGGGGCAAGTGATGACAAATGATGATGACACACAGTCATGACACACACATATCTATCTATCTATCTATCTATCTATCTATCTATCTATCTATCTATCTATCTATCTATCTATCTATCTATCTATCTATCTATCTATCTGCCTACCTACATATCTGTCTAGATTAAAGATTGTCTGTCCAGATTAAAGATTGTCTATCTGTCTGTCTGCAAGTCTGTCTAGATTTAAGATTATTTATCTCTATTATTATCTGTCTGTCTGTCTAGATTTAAGATTTTCAGTCTACATATCTATCAAGATTAAAGATTGTATGTCTGTCTGTCTAGATTCAATATTATCTGTCTGTCTGTCTGTCTGTTTGTCTAGGGTAAACATTGTCTGTCTGTCTATCTAGATTCCAGATTGTCTACATTTCTATCTAGATTAAGGATTGTATGTTGGTCTAGATTCAATATTATCTATCCATATCTGTAGGTCTATATATCTGTCAGTCTATATATTGTCTAGATTAAAATGGTCTATCTGTCTGTCTGTCTGTCTAGATTCATATTACCTAAATATCTGTATGTCTTTCTATTTGTCCGTGTATATTTCTATTGTCTGTCTAGATTAAATATTGTCTGTCTGTATGTATGTCTGTCTAGATTCAATTTTGTCTGTCTGTATGTCTATCTATCTATAGAGATTTTAAACCCTGTATCACAAAATTATGTACCTATAGGCACGTATGGACAATGTCACGCTTTGCTGCGTTTGTGTTTGTGTCACTGTCACGTATTGGTTACTCAACTTTTTTGTCCAATTTTCAAACCATTGTCGCTTCGGTTTAGGGTTAGATTTGGTGCTTGCGTTAGTATGTCACTTTAAGTATTGGTTTATAATTTTTTTTTAAAGATACAAGACTTATTCTTTTATATTTTCTAAACTTTAACCAATTGTCGCCTGACGTTGGGGTTAGAGTTGGGTTTGCGTGGGGATGTCATTTTATGTAAATCTAACCCTAAACCGAAGCGACAATGGTAAGAAATTAGGACAAAAAAGTTGAGTAACCAATCCGTGACAGTGACACAAACAGAAAAGCGTGACATGCTCACGCACAAACTCGGCAAAGCGTGACATTGTCACGCTGGTCCATACGTGCATATAGGTACATAATTTCGTGATACTGGGTTGAGCCTTAAGGGTATCACTTTATTTTACAGTACGTGCACTTACGTTGTACATATATGGTAAATATATTGTACTTACAAAGTGTGCTACTTACTTTTGAGTATCTACATAGTAATTACATGGTATTATTACTGTTCTTACCAGTAGTACATATTTGGTAGTTATTATGTAACTCTAGATAAGTACTGGGTAATACCAGGTACATACTTATAGTGTAGGTATAGTGTAACTAACAAGAAACACTACTGTACTTAAAAATGAATGTACGCTATAAGTTATAGACAACAATGCATCATAATTGATGGTCTTACTAGTTAATATAACTCACAGTGGCAGATGTATACTATGTTATATCTTAGGTGGTAGATCCTATGTAATAACTGTGTAATATGCAGCACTTTATTCTACAGTCCTGTTTACATGCAGTTACTATGGACCTACTAGTGAATGTACCCAGTAGTTAATGCGTACGTTATTCAATGGTTGGGGTTGCCTCACAGTGGCATATGTATATTATTGCTATAACTTAGGTGGTAGGTCCTGTGTAATAACTGTGTAATGTGCAACACTTTATTTTACAGTCCTGTTTCCATGCTGTTACTATGGACATACTGGTGAATGTACCCAGTATGTAATGCGTATGGTATTTAATGCTTGGGGTTATTGAGTAGAATAAAGGACAAATATATTGAGTACAAAAATGGCACATCAGTAATGTTTGTTATAAGTTATCATATATGTACACTATAAGTACCTTTCATTTACTTACACTGACCTGTAAGTACTACACACTTACCATATATATAACATTTGTACATAATACAATAGTGTTTGTTATTAGTTGTCATATGTTCACTGTAAGTACCTGTCATTAACCCACACTTACATGTAAGTACTAAATAATTATAGTGTATATTCATTTGTAAGTACAGTATTTCTGTGTTTCTTGTTAGTTACAGAATACCTACACTGTAAGTATGCATCTGGTATTCCCCAGTACTTATCTAGAGTTAAATAATAAATACCAAGAATGTACCACTGGTAAGTACAGTAATTATACCATTTAATTACCATATAGATACTCAAAAGTAAGTACCACACATTTATCTGCAAGTACAACATATTTACCATTTATGTACAAGGTAAGTACACGTACTGTAAAATACAGTGCTACCGATTTAAGATTATTTATTTGTATTATTATCATCTGTCTAACTGTCTATCTGGATTCAAGATTGTTTGCCTACATATCTATCTAGTTTAAAGATTTTCTGTCTGTCTGTCTGTTTGTCTTTCTATCTAAATTCAATATTATCGGTCTGTCTGTCTCGATTCAATATTATCTGTATGTCTGTCTAGGTTAAATATTGTCTGTCGTCTGTCTGTTTATCTCTCTAGATTCAAGATTGTCTGTCTACATATCTATCTAGATGAAATATTGTCTGTCTGTCTGTCTGTCTTTATTCAGTATTATATATCTGTTTGTACGTCTGTTTATTTGTCAGTCTATATATTTCTTGTCTGTCTAGATAAAAGATTGCCTGCCTGCCTGCCTGTCTGTCTAGAATTAATATTATATATCAATTTTTTTCTGTATATATGTCTGTCTATCTGTCTGTTTATATATCTCTCTCTGTCTGTCTAGATTAAATCTCTCTCTCTCTCTCTTTCTCTCTCTCTCTCTCTCTCTCTCTCTCTCTCTCTCTCTCTCTCTCTCTCTCTCTCTCTCTCTCTCTCTCTCTCTCTCTCTCTATCTATCTGTGTGTTTGTTTGTCTGTATGTCTGTCTGTCTGTATATTAATTCAAGTTTATCTATCTGTTTTATTATCTGTCTGTCTTTCTCAAGATTCAAGATTTGTTAGTCTGTCTGTCTATCTCTCTAGGTTGTCTGTCTGTCAAAATGAACAAACTATCTAGATTTCTATGCAATATATTAACATTAGATATGCCTAAGAAAACTGTGGTGATGATATAAATGTACCGAATATCATAAATACTGAATATTGTTGAAATTAAGATTAATGTGCCAAAGAAAGCACAAGTAGACAATTATACTTTCCCATTACAGTGTATCTCCCAAACAGTGCAGCATACTGTAAGTCATTATTAAAATGGTTACCTGTAAGCAACACATGTATGAAAACTGTAGTAAGTAGTACTAAAAATTTTAAATGCTCTTTCATGTTAATTTTTAATATGGGTTAAATATAATTACCTTATTTTATTATTATTGAGCAAAGGCAAACATAAAAAGATACATACATACATACTGATTTTCGTCAACTGAGATATTAGGTATATCGCTCAGTCATAATAATGAATACAATTCCAAATTGAAAATGAACATTTCACTTGCACTGTAAAATCATCTATGGACCGCATTGCTTCGATAACTCAGAGGATAAATCATCCGTCGCCAGCAGGGCGCAGACCGATTAGTTGAAGGGAGACGCTATCTTTCTACTACCGCCTGCAGGTGAACGGACCAGACAAAGACAAACCAGTCTATTCTTGTGCACTAATGATGGGAGAGAAACTTCACCCACCCCATCCCTGCTGTTCCACCCGATCCAAAACACTAATGCATGCTGCCGTAGAGACAATACATGTACAGTAGTGTGCTTTTTACTGTATGCAAATTCTCTCCAAACAAGATTAGATCAGCCCACCACACAAATTCAATAGTATGCATACAGTAGTTGCAGTCCACATGGGAACACGCATCGTGCATTAGTTGCACGTGTCCAGCTTGTAAAAAAGAGCTACAACTCAGTGTCTTAATATCAATGACAAGACAATATTCCACTATAAAGCGCGGTCTACCGCACTCTGTCAAAGTGATAGAGTGCTATCCCACAAAAATGAAGTTCCCCTGCCATGGTAATGATTATAATACTCTCCATTGGGCTTAAGGGTTTGAGGTCTTTCCTCCGTACCGCAGGCCAACTTTCCCAAGGCTGGCTCCATTCACAAGTGACATCCCTAAACTCGTTCAGAACATGGCAAATAGCATGACAGATTAAATCACATTTGGATCAATCCTCACAGGGAACTAAACAAAGTGAACAGCTCGATGTCCGTGTCCTGAGAGTCAACCGATACACATCACACAAACCACGGCTGTGGAAATCAATAACTGGAAGCAAACAGCGCTTCATCTTGTGCAGTACAGTAGTTAAAATGAGGTCATTCCAGCGCTGCACAATGTTTGCTTTAAGACATAGCCATCATGTACGGAGGTATAACACATTTTATATTTATAGTACATTTTGCAATGCCAATAAAATAGCTATTCACATACAGCATATTAAGTTTAAAAACAAGTCTTATCTCTACTGTAAATAAAATGGCAATGAACAAATAAATGAAACCACAAAGCATCGATTTAATTGCATTTCTCAGGTATTACTCCATGCATATGTAACTAGTTCCCAGTCATCTCTCTCTCTTTCTTCAGATCTTAGCAAGTCGTTGCATTCACAATGTGAGAATGAAAGCGGTCCTCTGCCTGTCTGACCAGAAGCCTCTTTGATATTGAACTCTCTGTTCATAGCAAACTCCTGCGAGACGTCCAACGGCAATGCGCCTTAATGAGAGATGGCATTTCAAAGGCATTAATTGAGAGTCTGCTCCGACAGCAACCTGCCTTCAGATTGTGTCGAACCTTTGTGTTGATACACAGGGAGGCCGTCTCCTGATTTAATACCACCCTCAGGGTAAACTTGTTGGTGCTTGTTTCAGAAGATCTGGTTCAGATCCGGCAGGGAGGTCATCCGAGAATTATTAACTGGATGAATAATGCGCACGTCGGAAGAGAACGATAGATCCGTACAACAGCTGGCGCGACCAGTGGGTCGTGACCCAAAAATGGAATGCAGTTCTCTTCTGGGAGCACGAGAAAAACAAAGCTAAATGCAGATAATAAAACCATACTAATGAAAATTCATTCATGGATGCTAGCCAATTTAGGCAGATGCCAATGTGGACGGGTCATGTGACATCCGAAGCCTGGAAAACCATGAACATAAACGATATGACCCACATGACATTAAATACATGTTTACGTGAAGTGAGGATTAACATGGTTTGTGCCAGCCACAATGTGTTTCGTGCAGTACATTTTTGGCTGCAGAGATCATGAAACCATTGACATTCAAACTATAAAGACAACCATGTTGAGCTTTCCAATAATAAACAATATATGTTTATACAAGAATAAAAGTTTGAATATAGGAATACATTTGTTTATTTCTGTTTAGTAAACAATTTTGGCTCTGTGTTGGGTCACGTTATGCAAACCATTGTTATGTTTATATTATAGTTTTAATTTAACAATTAACTATTAAAAATGTATTCAATTGCACTGTCAGAAAAAAAATACGTACCCCAGCTGTCTGGGGCAGTACACTTTGAAAAGATCTTAATATGTACCATTACGTACAGATATGTATACATTTGGTACCAATATGTATTTTTTAAGGTACTAATACCAACTCATTAAGTACAAAGCTTTACTTTTTGAAAGGGTACAGTCTCAGGATTAGCTAGGGGACATATTTTGACATTTTTTCTGAAATAAAGATTTTACATTTGTTTACATATGTAATTACTGTGGCTACACATAACTCCAGACGTTTCAGAAACTGAAGGTGAGGCAGGGTTAAAAACAAAAGGCCATTAAGCCCGATTTATAGTCGTGCATAAGTTCTACGGCGTAGCTACGGCGAATGCCAGGGCTATTCAATTGACGGCCCGCGGGCAAAACCCGGGCCCCATGGTCATTTATCCGTAGCCTGTGCGTAGCTCTGCGTAGCCTGACGTGCACCTCGCAAAATTTTTAACAGCGTGTCAGTTCTACGCGGACCGCAACCGCTGTGATTGGTCCCCCAGAACCCCTCCCGTCAGGTAAAAAACTGCGTCATAGGTATTTCCATTTGCGCCGGTGAAAACAAAGAATGGCCTGAGGAGTGATTTAACTCAAACTGCAACAAAAGTCGTTGTTTATTTACTTCCATCATTGCTGGTGATCTCAAATCATACACAACAAGTTGCTGTTTCTTCTTTGTTTGTGTTCTAACTTGCCAAGCTTCTTCTTCTTTGATGGTCGTGCTGCTACTGTGGTTACACGCGTGGATACTGCCTACCAGGGGTCTGCGCGCGTGTTTGCACGTCGACGCGGATGACGACGCAAAAGTATAAATGAAAACGACGCGGAACCTACGCCGTCGTGGCTACGCCGTAGGACCTACGCACAACTATAACAAGCCCTTTAATCCTTTAAACTCCCTCTGAGATTTTCTCTCTTTAACCAGTTGTACTGGGATACCAGACAAAGCCTGATAATACACTGTAAAAAAAATCCGTAGAAATTACAATGTTATTGCAGCTTGGTTGCCGGTAATTTAACGTAGATTTAAATTTATGTTATTTACTGGCAAGAGTTTGTTCAAAGTTAAATACATTTTAAATATTAACTTTATAAACAATAACAAAAATTAATTAAATTAAAAATTAAACAATAACAGCCTCATGCAAAGCATTCTGGGATACAGAAATCATCATTAATCTTTTCTGTTTTTTGCTTCAGATTTTGTTTCCCAGAATGTTTTGCTTGATGCTGTTTTTTAGTTTTACTCTGTAAAGACAACGACTTGTAAATGTTCAATGTTCATTTAACTTTGAACAAAATGTTGCCAGTAAAAAACATAAATTTAAATCTACGGTAAGTTACCGGCAACCCAGCTGCAATTTCTACTGATTTTTTTACAGTGTTGGAATAAAGCTTAAACTTTAGTCTGTAGTTCCACAAAATCATGAATAACTGAGTCTAATAATCTCAATAAAAACTCTTTTAGACACTTCTAACTTTATGGGCCCTATTTTAACGATCTGAAACGCAAGTGCGAAGCGCAACGCGCAAGTGAGTTTGTGGGCGGATCTTGGGCGCTGTTGCTATTTTCCTGGCGTGAGAAATAACTCTTGCGCCGGGCGCAAATCAATAAGGGGTTGGTCTGAAGTAGGTTCATTATTCATAGGTGTGGTTTGGGCGTAACGTCAAATAAACCAATCAGAACGCTATCCAACATTCCCTTTAAACGCAAGGGCGCAAGTTCCGTGGCGGGTTGCTATTATTATGACGGATTTACCAGGCGCACGCCAGGAGCGGTTCACAACCGAGGAGACCGACGTCCTTGTACGGGGGAATCCCAAGCTTGCCAGCATAAATGTAACGCCGTGTAACGGGAGGTGGATCTGCCTCAGGACCTGACGCCAGCAGAGGACATCGCTGCGTCCACCCTCAAAAGGGTTGAAAGGGTTTGGGGGCTTTGAAATCGGACCCAAGAAACGCAAGGTCCAACCCCAAAGTAGACTAACAAATCAAGTTCATATACATTAAGGTTTCTTATGAAAACATTTAAATTATTATTTACATAAAATAAACGTAATACAGCCACACAACAAACTTATGAAAATATTTTAATCGTTATTTGCATGAGAATTTTTTTACGCAGCCACACAATAAATAAAAACTATCACCACAATGCTCACCACTATAATTCCCCTTATCTCGTGTATTAATATTTTTTAGTGTAACAATTTATGATTTGCAAAAATAACTGTTGCATCTGTGTAGATTAGATGCAAAGTGTAACTATACATTATGGTCAAGCATGCGCCCTTAAAATAGCATAATGAACAATGCGCATCGCGCCACTGACTTTAAACTTTTTTTTTCTGGTCAGTGGCGCAATTGTTTTTTGAAACTGCAAAATAGCTTCAGGGATGGTTTGCACCGGAACACGCCTCTTTTTTTGCGCTGAAATGCCCAGGGAGCGCAAGTTCATTCCCTAGTTTGTCGACGTGCCTCTGTGGAGGGAAAAACCCGCTGTGCGCCGTTGCAAAATACGAATGATAGATGCGTCACTGACAAAGTCAATTGCGCTGGGTGCAAGATAGGGCCCTATAACTCTTTCTAAATTCTCTCTTTTCAAAGTGATAGTTCACCCATAAAAATAAAAATTATGTCATCATACAAACATGCATAAATATTTTGTTTTGCTGAACACATTGGAAATATAATCAAGCATGAAACTGAAGCACCATTGACTTCCATAATATAAAAAAATACTACTATGGAAGTCAATGGTTCTTAAAAACGGGTTGGTTACAAATATTGGTCAAAATATTGCCTTTTGTGTTCAGTGAAACAAAGAAATGTATACAGGTTTGTAACAACATGAGGGTCTGTAAATGATGACAGAATTGTAATTTTTGAGTGAACTATCCCTTTAACAATTTTGTTAAATGTTGCCAGCCAGCGCCAGCTTTTTTAATAATCTTCACAAAACCTCTACGGCCCTAAAACATTACATTTATCAAATATTACAAATATTAATAATAATATTTCAAATAAAACTATCAAAAAATAACAATGCAGCATTTTATTCTAGCTTCATTCTTTAGGTAATAAATACGGATTCTGCACATGAAGGTTTCACGTGAGCACATGAAAGTTTCACATGAGCACATGAAACTAAACTTTAGATTTTTTTTACTCCAATGTCACTTTAGGGGCTCGGTAAATAAACAGCAACATAAAAAAAACTAAAAATACAGTTTCTGACAAAGACTTCGGATCGGATACAGAAACGTTATCAAAACAGTATAAGTATATCAATACTTCCAAAGTTTCCAGAATTGTAAACTTTTGTGGATTCTATAGGATATTTTGTAATGTAAACAAATTTTGATTTACGCGTGTTGATTATTTGATGATGAAGTAGTTTACATTTTTCTCTTGGTTTACGCAAATCATCTTAATTGAAAGAATTTGGATCTGGTGATGTGGTGCTCTTTCAGAAGATACATAACAGCACCCCTAATAAAACAAACAAGTCAGAAAAACTCATCTAAGGTGGATAAAGAGTTAAAGGTGGTGTGCATGATTAACAAAAAACACTTTGGAAAAGGGAGTTGGGCCGAGTACCAAAACACACTTGTAGCCGTAATGACGCAGTAAGTAGCGTGTCTACTAACCGACATTGTTGCCTTGGTTGCGTATGTGTGGGTCGGGTCTATCAAAAGAAAGTCCAGATTCTATTGGGGTAGGGGCGTGTTTGTTTAGGTGATATCAAATGTCAACATTGGCTTTGAGAGATCATGCACCCCACCTTTAATATCTCAATTATTTATTTTAGACATCAATAAGAGTACAGTAACTGAACTGCAAATAGATACTGTTGCTTAAGATTCATTTGTATCTGTTGTTGTTTTATTCAAGCAATATAAGCAAATAGAAGAAACATCAGTAACATTTTACAGTACATGTAATACAGGTGTATTTACAGTGTGTTTACTCCAAAAACTAAAATACTTCTACTAAGTATTCATTTTTGTTCCCTAAATGTGGGTAAGGTTTAGGGTAAGGTAGGGTTAGGTTCAGGGCTGGTACATTTACAGTTTGAGCCTTGTTATGAAAAAAAAATCACTCATCAATCAGAAATGAAATGTAGCTATCAAACAATCAGGTGTGAGAGAGCATACAAGTTCACCTTTGACAGACGGCACATGCATCGGTTGCTACAGCCACTTTGGCTACAAAAACAGCTGCTCGGTCTTGGCTTTATCCATGGAGTATTGATATCTTTCAGATCAGATTTCCTTTCATGTTAAACCAGGCTTAAAAGTTGTTTTTCCTGCTTGATAGCTGCTTTGCACAAGTCAGAGATGTGTGCAGAAGTACCCACATATTGTGACATTTCGACCATATGCTTAAAGCTTACCTACAAAATTGCCCAAAGTGCTTGTTTTAAAAGACTTTATCAAACTCAAAGGTGACCTAAAAGCTCTATCTATTTCCGTTGCTCTTTAGCAATCTGGAAAAGCAAGGGCTGTCTCTGAGTGACACAATGACATGTTTTGATGTAAGTCCGATTTGCTTGAAATCTTTACAATAGTGCAATGTCTGTCACAGATACACGCTAATGCACCTGGCAAATGGTTCAGCGCACCTGCGAAGGCCAGGCCTCAGAGAGCAACGAGTGTGTTTGCTATGACGATAAGATCAAAAAGACTGCCCCATGTGGCCACCAGGTGCGAGGTAAGGCTGATAAATGCCTTCGGTGACTGTGAAGAGAAGGGTTTGTGTGGGTGATAGAGGATTAGGTGCAGTTGGGATCTGATCTAGGAATCGTAAACCCTGGGGCCGAATGCTTTAAGTAAAGGTCTGTTTTGCATGAAAGAATTTAAACACCATCTGTGGGTCTCCAAGCATTAAGTGTCTTCTACAAAGAATTTACTTAACTTATTTCCCTTACAAAAAAGAACAGGGGCTGCGTTGTTGTCTAGTGATGTTATCAGACGGTAATACTATTTTACTTTAATAAATGTAGCAATGATGTATTCTTCAATTAAATGTTTTTTTATTGTCCTCTAAAACAACTACCTTTTGTATTTTTTATAAACAATCATTGTACTTTTAAAATATATAGTCATATAAACTTTTTATTGTATTACTTTAATTACTTTTCTTCTCTACTATAGTAAACCTATAAAATGGGCTAAAATCAATTCCAATTCGTACTTTTTCTTTATGACCAAAAATCATTAATCATCAACTATTGATTGTCTTTTGTACCAATGTTTTTACATTAAAATCTGTTCAGTTGAAGGAAGTCGAATCACCCTTGGGATGTCATTAATGTAAGTAAATTATGGGCTAAATATCATTTTTAGCTCAACAGTAATTTGTGACAACTAAAAGAAGTTTTTTTTTAAATGTTTATATATTGTTATCATCTAAATGAGAAGTGACAGAAGAGTATATCTTTAAGAAAAAATTGGATGATAGATCAGAAAAGTATTTATCCCATTACCTCTGTATCTGCTGTCTCTGTTTCCAGGTCCCGGACAACACTGGCACCACCTTGGCCTCCAGTTCTGCCCTGGTTCCTGTTGCCTCTGGCACCTCTGTTCTCTGTTTTTGCCCAGGTTCCTGTTGCCATTAGTGCTGCCCTGGTCTCCAGTTTATCCCTGGTCTCCGGTTCGATCGGCTCCTCCCTGGTCTCTGGTTCCACCGGTTCCTCCCTGATCTCTGGTTCCACCGGCGCCTCCCTGGCTTTCTGTTCTGCCGCCGCAACCTTGGCTTCCTGTGTCGCCGGCGCCGCTTGTCCTCCTGTTTTGCTGCCGCATCCCGGCTTCCTGTTCTGCCACTGCCTCCCTGGCATCCTGTTCGATGGTGCCTCCTAGCTTCCTGTTCTGCTGCCACCTCCCTGACTTCCTGTTGCGCCAGCACTTCCCTGGCTTCCTGTTCTCCCGGCACCTCCCTGGCTTCCTGCTCTGCTGTGGCTTACTGCTCCGTCCTGGCTTCTTGCTTCGCCAAGACTTCCTGCACTGCCCTAGCTTCCTAGTCAGCAATGACTTCCTGCTCCACCGGCTCCGCCATGGCTTCCTGATCTGCCGTGGTCTCCAGGCCCTCTGCCACATCACGGGCCTGGCCATCCGTCCTTCCCCCTGGTCCGCTTCCATTCCTCTATCCACCTAGACCGGGTGTAGGCAAGTTCGGAGCCGCAGTCCTGCAGAGTTTAGTTCCAACCCTAATCAAACACACCTGAACAAGCTAATCAATGTCCTTAGGATTTAGACATCAGGTTAGATTATTAGTGCTTAGGCTAAAATATGCAGGACTGCGGCTCTCTAGGACCGAACTTGCCTACCCCTGACCTAGACTCATTTTTGGGGGGCTCTGTCACAGTCGTGTCTTGTGTTTCCAGAGTCCATGTCTCTTATTTTGAAGTTATGTCTTTGTTTATCATGTTTGTAGTTTTTTGTAGTTCTTTTGTTTATTGGTTCTTGTCTGGTTGTCTTCCCAGGTGTGTCTTGTTATCTTGTTAATCCATTAATATATATATAGCCGCAGTGTTTCCATTGTCTTTTGTGAGTCGATACATATGGATTATCCCTGTTCCTATCTATTCTTGCCTTGTTACCTATAGTTTTGTTATCTTCATTGTTAAATAAATGTGCTGCATTTGGATCCGCTGCTTTTTGGTTTGGGTCAGGTGGGCTCAGTTCACCTCACTTTGGCTTGGTTAGCTTTTCCATTGAGTTTAGTAATACTTCAGAGTGGGAGGGATTATAGGCGTGTCGTTATATTTGCGCTGCCTACTGCTGTGACATCATACAAGTGAGAGCGTCGTTGTACATTCCCATACATTATTTATTTCTCAGTCTGCCACAGAATTAAAATTGACCACCACAAATAGATGTTTGCACATCGCGTTTATCACTACCTCTGTCTCACATGACAGTTTCTGTACAAACACCTGTGGCATCAGTCGTTGCGCTCATTAAAGTTGCTTTTAAGCATATGCGAACATGTGCTTCGCGAATGTTCCGCCACACACTGCAAGTTTGGAAAAAAACTTATGGTATTCCTGATTCTCAACCTGTGGATGTTTTTTACCACTAAAAGGGAGTTTGGGAACTTATGACGATACTCTCAGACCAATCAGTGATCTACAGTGTTTTCACGTCAAATTTTGGTATCAGCTCAGGTCGCCTGGAACTCTGACCGAGGGGGTACTTAAAAAAGTATTGGGTACTATGTACTGCACCCAGTGGAAAAGTTTACAAAAGTAAGCTGATCCAACCCATACGGTGGGATACTATGCAATGGAAAAGTGCCATAAATTACTATGGTACTCTTAAAGAAATACTTCACTCCTACAATTAACTTTTCTCAGGCTATACAAGGTTTTAAAAGGTATTTAAGGCTTTTTTAAATATACTAAACGTAGCCAGCTAATAATTGCACCAAACAAAACGTATTTCAGAGACAAACATTCAGAGACATTTTCTTCTAGTTTTTCTATAGTAAATTTAGGTCAAATATCAATCTTCACATTTTAAACAGTCATTACATCTATAGTAAATAAGTACACATGTGGGTGGTGGGTCAATTATTTTAACTCAATAACAAAACATGTTTTTTTAAGCATGGCAAATTTTATTTTTGTGAATTAGGAAGTATTTGACATGAACTTACTCAGCCATTATGAGTAAATAAAGATATCTATGTTATATTTTCACAAAATGTTCTTTACATTATGTAGGATGATTTTATGTAGACAAACAGTATATCACAAAAAGCTGGGTTTTCACAAGAAGAGTCACATATTCAATAGCTGTACTAAAATACAGTAATTCCATAGGACATGGGTGCAAGTCAGGATGAGAAAAGAGAATTAAATATAATAATTTAATTATTTCTGTAACATTATGTCCATATTAAAAGGTATTATAATCCGCTTATCCTACAAGTAAACAGCAAACAGAAAAAGAATGTGTAGGTTGTAGACATACATTCAGTTTATATACATGATATATACTGTGTCAGGGGAACGGGATGTTCATTTGGGGTTAACTTTGCAACAATAAAAAAGCTTTCAAGATGTGGGCCGCAGTAAATCTTGAAAGGGTCCTGGAAAAAAGGCAATAAACACTGCAGTAGATGAATATTTCCCTGTCCCAAACCGGCATCTGTCTCATAAGCCTCTGCAGCACATATGAAACCCTAACATTAAAAAAAACACGCAAGGAATGATTCACAAAATGATTCAGATGGGGAAAGAGTTCAGCTCACATACTCACTCCTCGTGAATTGATTCTTTTCCCATCTGAGCTTCACTTACAGTAACTCATTTTCATTGTATGTCTTAAATCATTTGAACTCTGACCTTTTCATGTAATTCTGTCCTGAGCCGTCCATTTTCACATGACCTGATTTATTATTCTGTTTTCTGTTGTTTTATAGACTTCAATGTAGTCTTTGTACCACATCCACACCTTATATGCAATAATTAATACTTGTTAATTAATATTAAATTTGAAGTTAAAATGATGTGAAAAATGTCAACCACCATTTTAGTGTTTTGATGATTCACTTTAATCTTAATTTAATGATCTTTATTAGCTTGTTAGAGATTAACTTATATAACTTATAGTTCTGAAAAAAAAGTCACATCAAGGCAATATGTTAGTATCGGCGATAAGTCTTTTGAAATAGAAAGGTTTGTAATTTCACAATATTAAATGTACAATTAAAGCTATTTAACATAAAAATTCTATAATTAAAATGAATAGGCTTCATTTGAAAATAATCAGACTTTTTTTTGTTAGAAAAAATTATAGCACATTATTAATAATTAAACAACGTATTACTTTACATCATTAACCTGTTTAACATCAGCCTGTATGTGACTGCTTAAGTTTTATATAACAGATGATCAGAAAGACAAATACCTGCAGTAGTAACACACTACTTTTTGCTTATAAAGTACATTTTCACTGGACATTTTTATCATAAATCAATTTGTCATGCATGCTTATTCTGAATGTCAAATTGAGAATGCCTGCATTCATTCACATTGTTTTACAATTTGAACTTTATTTGAGAGTAAATTTAAAATGCATCACTCATGCTGACATTTATTAAGATATGATCATACTAGAATTTGAGCATGCGAGATTACATATGACCTTTGAGAGAATATAAAGATTGGGTGATCACTCGCGATTCTGTTTTAATTAATTAAAATGAATAAAAAATTGCATATTCTTTATGTCCAGTGTGTTTATCTTCTACCTGAATTGTTAGGTCAGAATATTACAAATTATTCGAATAATTGTTATAAGTCTCAAGTATTTATATATATATATATATATATATATATATATATATATATATATATATATAAGTATTTTTTAATGTTTTGTGGTCTACCAGGGACCACCCAGTGTTGTCCACAGATTCGGCCTTTGAACTGTTTCACAGACACAATGAGCTCTCAGTGGGAAACATTTTCCTTCTGGTTTTTATGAAGTGTGAAGTTCTGCAAGTCAATCAAAGCTCTGGACAATGTTTCACAACTCTTTCAGACGCTGCTAGTGAAGTCTGTTGGCCACTGTCAACTGTGTACTTCCCATATGGCAAAAAATGCAACTTGTACTATGTTTTTTCATGTTTTTAATTTATTATAACAAATATAAAACAGACTATTATTTAAATATAAATGATATTTTAATACAAACATAAAAATAAAAGTAAAGATTTAAAGGTGCAGTGTGTAACCTTTTAGGAGGATCTCTTGACAGAATGCAAAATAATATACAAAACTATATTATCAAGGGTGTCTAAAGACCTTTCATAATGAACTGTTATGTTTTTGTTACCTGAGACATTTTATCTACATACTGGGGTTCCCCTTACATGGAAGTCGCCATTTTGTGCCCCATGTTTCTACAGAAGCCCTTAACAGACAAATTTTTTACTAAGTTGTCTCCGAAGATGACATGTTTGTTCGGTGGCAGCTACTGTAGCTTCTCTATGCGTTTCAAAAGAGAGTGGACTGAACCATTGGTTGCAATTCGCAACCTCACCACTAGATGCAGCTAAAATTTACACACTGCACCTTTAAAGGGATAGTTCACTTTAAAATGAAAATTATGTTATTATTTACTCATCCTCATGTTGTTCTAAGCCTGTATGAATTTATTTTTTCTGATGAACACAAAAGAAGATATTTTGATAAATGATGGTAAACACACAGCAGTAAGTGACCATAGACTTCCATAGTGGGAATAAAAAAATATGATGGAATTTAATGGGTACCGTTAACTGTGTGCTTACCATCATTTATCAAAATATCTTCTTTTGTGTTCATCAGAAAAAAGAAATTCATACAGGTTTAGAAAAACATGAGGATGAGTAAATGATGACAGAATTTTCATTTTAAAGTGAACTATCCCTTTAAGACGCAGTGTGGGGAAATTAAGGTTAGGAATTTACATCAAGAAGAAATAAATGTCAAGCTGCTAAATCTTATGTAGAGGTATTCATAGTTCTTCTATACAGATGAATACAAACGCCGCTTCATAAATGTTGAAATTGTGTATCATTATCCTATCTTGTTATTAATATGACCTGTTGCCAGTTTACATGGCGATGTAATCTAATGGCTGTTTTCAAGCACTTTTAGGCTGAATTTTTTTTTTTCACTTACATTATAATGCCTAGAATGTCCTTTTAATGGTCGCGGGTGCGGTGTGGGTTGTAAAAATAGATACAGTGGTGCGCTACACTAGTAAGCACACCTTGCTGGTCTCACTAACACCTTTACCATCAACAACCAAGATATATCTTACATTGTACTTACATTGTTAAAATGCACTTACATGTCATTACACTTTTAACCCAACCGCTAACGCTAAACGACGCCCCTAAACCTGCATATATAGTCCTTAAAAAAGTATAATGTTAGAAATGTTTTTTTTTTCTCTTATGTAACTAAATAGTAGTTAAAGACACTTGATTATACTTGCAGTTATATCTGTATTGCATTTTGAAAATATATTTAATATATTTCTACTTGCAGAACATTTTACTGCCCTCCGTGAGGCTAAATAAATTAATATTTCTCAATGAAGTGACATAAATGTACAGACTGCTATTCCTAAGAAAATCACTGTGCCTTAAACCAGTGGTTTTCAAACTGGGGGCCGCGAGATGGTGCCAGGGGGGCCCCAGTTTATGACATTTTATGAAATACATTAATTTATCATGAATTCTGTGTAATTAAACCTAAAAAAATAAGGCTACTAACCAAAAGCACTACTTTTTTGTATAATTTAATGTTTTTTTATTAAAATGTTGAATTTTAGAACAGTTTTTTGTCACAAATTTTCTTTGGGGGCCCGCGAAGGAATGCACCGTACACAAGGGGGGCCACACGCTGAAAAAGTTTGGGAACCACTGCCTTAAACTAAGCCATTGTGTGTGCATACAAAAAAAGCAGATAAGTATCAAATTACAGCCTTGGTATATGGAGTTTTGTGTATAGATGAGAGTGGAATGATGCTGTGTTCTGCCAAACATCAAGATGTTGAAACTTTCGTTTTTCATGTGGGCATCTGCTACAATGGGTTAAAGTACTTCATTGTCTTTGCCAAAGTTTGTCAGGCAAATGTGTCACATGTACAAACTCTGAAAAAGTTGGCAACATTTGGGTGATTCTCGCGAAATTAGACTTATAGAGGTGTCATGAAACATTTTGATAAAAAAAGTAAATGCAAAGTAAGGGTATCAAAATAAGAAGCATACAGTTACATACATCTCTTCATGTACTTTTTTGCACATGATTTCAAATGACATCATACAATCCAATTTTGTTGCTTTTTACACATTTAAGGGGACATTTTTCATTACCTCAACGTGTCCATGACTGGATTTGGGTTCTTGGACATGTAAATATTTATAATCAAAAAGTCTAAAAAATAAAAAGCTTCAGTGCATGTTATACTATAAACATTTACAGTAAAGAAACATGTGGTATTTGGTGATCATTGGTAAATGTAGTGACAATAATAAGGAATATAAATGGTCCAAGAGAAATTTTCTCATTCTCCACAACAATTTTCAATCATTGTTTAAGCCCTCGAGGAACTAACATTTTCAAAAAAAAAAAAAAAAATAGTTGGAAGGGACATAATTGACTGTGACACTCAAGATGGCTACCAGGTAAGCAGTTCTTATTTTTTCTCTCCAGATAAAAGTTGAAGTTTTGTTTGTCATAGTACCTAGATAACTTTTTAGTTCTAATTACCTAAACATAAGTTTATAAATGCATATATCTAATGTAATATCATGTTGCGGTATGATAATTTTTGATAATCTAAAAATCTAAATAATTCTATAAGAAATGTTTTTTTTAAATCCTCTAAAAAAATTGATTATAGTCAGGTCAGACCTTAATCTTATATGTGCAAAAAATTGTCTTCAAGGGCTTTTTAAAAATTCTGATGCTTGACACCTAAATCTGGATTTTGTGAGAATCACCCATTTTAATACAGAAATAGCTCTGTAAATATTTACTCATGTTGCTTCCATAGTACACAAAAAATGTCTTTCATGAAATGTCTCCATCAACCTCCATCCAACATACAATATAGTGAACAGACGCAGTCATATTCCAAAATATATGTATAAAAAAACCCATAATAAACCATTAGGCTGATGCTATCACAGGATTATTCGAAGTCCTAAGCCTTTTACAACTACCCAGAGCTGCGTTGTAAACAGAAAATATATGTTGTTGTTTTAAAGAACCTCTTAAAATACCCTTGATAGCCAGATAAGACAGTGGCTTAGTGGATAACAGTGTGGCTTGAACACTTGGTTTGCCCTGCCAAAAAAAAAGATACAAAAGTGGTCCCAAGTTGTCACTGGGGCAGTAGCCTTTAAAAAGGTCCTAATTTCTACTATTAAGGTACAGAAATTTGGTACCTTACCAAAATTTGGTTACCTCCCCGTAGACAGTTAGGGACCATTTTTGGACAATTTGTCTGACCGTGTGAGTTCTGGAGTATCTTTCTTTTCCAGTATGTATCCCTATCTTGACTTGAGATAGACAGGTTGGGTTCCAGTACCCCATGTGATTCCTAAAAGAACAATCTGTGTAGAACATGGATGGATGTTGCCTGCAAAAATAGGATAATTAACCATTAAAAGAGACCGCTGCTTTTTGCTCCCATGGTGTAGTTATGATATTTATAGTAACATAATTGTGATAATAACGTGTGCAAGAATTGTTTAGGGTGGTTAATGTATATATTTTTTGATTAGATGTCAGGCACGTAAAGGCAACATAATGCAGAATGATGGAGAAAAGTAGGAAACACAAAACAAGACACACAATAAGCTTTTGTTTAGGCAAAACAGACATTATACTACAATATAAAGCATCATTGACAAAAATTTTAAATTACATTTATGCAATTTACAGATCATTTAACAAGATAAATATTTAATCAGCATTTAATGTTTACTGATACTGAACCCCTGGTTCTGGTGTTGCGAGCATGACAGGTACGCTAGCTGCACTGAAACACACTTTGTGCTTTGACAAAAGGCTCTTTGACCACAAAAGATTCACCCCTTGTTTTTCATTCAAGACTATAGGCTGCTGCCGGCAATAATGGAGAGTGCCTTTGGACTCCCTGTATCAACAACACAGTCGAACATCTCTATCCTTTAAGCTTCAGAGCTCTTGGTTAAAGCTCAGTCCCTACCACCGTCCTCCATTAACATTCCAAGAATGTTAATCCGAGTTTTCCGCAAAGAGCACAGGAGAGTCGTCTCGTTTAAACCCAAGAGAAATGTCTGACGATGGGGATCACAGATAGATTCCTCTTTGTTTTTGGTTCACCCCTCCCGTCCCGCTTCTTTCTCCGGTTCTCTACTCCTTCCTATGGTAATCCCAGCATCACTCTGTTCATGTTACACCCTGAAGGAGTTTGGGGTAACGTATAAGCTATTGTAATCATCGACTGTCATTATCTCGCCCATTGATGGATTGCCGGGTTTAGCTGCGATGAAATATGGAAATACTTTGGCTTCGCCTTAGCGGCTGCATTGGATCTGAGGGAACAAATAATCAGCATTTTGCCGTATTGCAGGTATCCCAAAGCAAATTTATTTTAAATTCTACGAACAGTTTTAACAGAGATGTTTAATGTTCAGTGATGATCTATGCTTTATGGGCATACTACAAGCCAAAACATTTAATTTCAGCATCCTTCCTGAAAAATGCTTTTTAAAAAGAACCAATAAGGTACCATTTAATATACCATTAAATCATTACAGCTACATTACTAAAAATCATGAAACAATTGCAATGCTGGTTTAAATAGTGTAAGATGGAATATAGCATGTTACATCATGACACCTCAAATTTCCCAAATGTCATTCCCCCCAAATTTTGTCTCATATTCCACTGAATCATTTAACATTTCATCGGATACTTTGGAGAGCTATCTGTGTCCTCACAGGGCTGAGATAAGACACACTCAAGGGGTTGTAAACTCTAAATGTAGATTGTGTAGATTTGGACAGCTGCACAAAAATTCACAACGGACCCTATATAAAAATATGATAATAAAACATGTCTACAGGAAAGCATTTGAAGATTGATACCATTTAAACCTGAGATATGGACATATACAGTACACTGACATATGGACCTTACTGTATGGAGCACAAGTATCTACAACCTAAATGGGTTGAATGGGGTAATTGATCTATGAGTTAAAAAATTTTTTAAAGTTGGTTTGATAAAAAAATGTGGGTGTATCCTTTTAAATGCAAATTAGTTGATCTCTGCATTAAATGGCAGTGCAGTGGTTGGATAGTGCAGATTAAGGGGCGGTATTTTCCCCTTCTGACATTACATGGGGGGACAAATTTCAATAACCTATTTTTTAATATGCTTGTAGAGAGGGGTTTGCCAAAACTAAGTTACTGGGTTGATCTTTTTCACATTTTCTACAACCCCAAATCAGAAAAAGTTGGGACACTGTAGCAATAATGAGTAAAAAAGGAATGGAATAATTTACTAATCTCATAAACTTATATTTTATTTACAATAGAATATTGATAACATATCAAATGTTGAAAGTGAGACATTTTGAAATGTCATGCCACATATTGGCTCATTTTGGATTTCATGAGAGCTACACATTCCAAAAAAAGTTGGGACAGGTAGCAATAAGAGGCCAGAAAATTTAAATATACACATAAGGAAAAGCTTAAGGACTAATTTGCAACTTATTAGGTCAATTGGCAACATGATTGGGTATAAAAAAGCCTGTCAGAGTGGCAGTGTCTGTCAGAAGTCAAGATGAGCAGAGAATCACCAATTCCCCCAATGCTGCGGTGAAAAATAGTTTTCTGAGTTTCTTTGAGAAAAATTGCAAAGAGTTTGAAGTTATCATCATCTACAGTCCATAATATCATCCAAAGATTCAGAGAATCTGGAACGATCTCTCTGCGTAAAGGGGCAAGGCCGGAAAACCATACTGGATGTCCGTTATCTTCGGGCTCTTAGACGGCACTGCATCACATACAGGAATGCTACTGTAATGGAAATCATACATGTGCTCAGGAATACTTCCAGAAAACATTGTCGGTAAACACAATCCACCGTGCTATTCGCCGTTGCTGGCTAAAACTCTATAGGTCAAAAAAGAAGCCATATCTAAACATGACCCAGAAGCACAGGCGTTTTCCCTGGGCAAGGCTCATTTAAAATGGACTTTGGCAAAGTGGAAAACTGTTCTGTGGTCCAACGAAGTTCTGTTTGGAAAACTGGGAAGCCATTTCATCCGGACAAAAGAGGACAAGGATATCCCAAGTTGTTATTAGCACTCATTTCAGAAGCCTGCATCTCTGATGGTTTGGAGTTGCATGAGTGCGTGTGGCATGGGCAGCTTACACATCTGGAAAGGTATCATCAATGCTGAAGGGTTTATCCAAGTTCTAGATATATATAATCCCATTCAGAAGTCGTCTCTTTCAGGGAAGACCTTGCATTTTCCAACATGACAATGTCAGACCACTTACTGCATCAATTACAACATCAAGACTGCGTAGAAGAAGGATCTGAGTACTGAAATGGCCAGCCTGCAGTCCAGATCTGTCACCCACAGAAAACATTTGGTGCATCATAAAGAGGAAGATGCGACAAAGAAGACCTTAGACAGTTGAGCAACTAGAAGTCTGTATTAGACAAGAAAACATTCCTATTCCTAAACATTGGTCCTCCTCCAGCTGTTCCTTATATGTACATTTAACTTTTCCAGCCTCTTATTGCTACCTGTCCCAACTTTTTTTGGAATGTGTAGCTCTCATGAAATCCAAAATGAGCCAATATTTGGCATGACATTTCAAAATGTCTCACTTTCTACATTTGATATGTTATCTATATTCTATTGTGAATAAAATATAAGTTTATGAGATTTGTAAATTATTCCATTCCTTTTTTACTCACAATTTCTACAGTGTCCCAACTTTTTCTGATTTGGGGTTGTAGGTTGATAGAAGCACTGGGAACCCAATTATAGCACATAAACATGGAAAAAGTCAGATTTTTGTGATTTGTCCCCTTTAATTTGCATAAGACAAACACTGTGCAAATCCTACGTCATTGCTCCAGTATTTCTCTTTAAAACTGGAGTTTACCAAAGACAGTCTCAAAAACGTGTCACAATGCCTGTTTTCTACTTCACAAGCACATTGTAACCAATCACGTCAAAGGACTGACAGAGTGGATCAGGCAGTGTGATTTAATGGAGGCGGGGACTAATTTGGATATTTATTAGTTATATCGAATTACAGTTTTTTTTACAACAGGGGGATTTAGGATTTTCACATCCTACTTTATTTACCACTCTTTAAGGTATTTAGAAACTTTTTAATATGTCCTGTGGACTTTTAAAAGTTTTTACAGTTTTTCTACTGTGTGATGCACGTAATACTCCATCAAGCTTGGCTTTAACTAAATCCAAAAGTGATTGAGAGCTTGGGTGGGAATAGAGATGCCTTTTGGCCATGAACCAGAGCATAGCTCAACAGGACCCAGGCGTAAGCCTAACTGAGATATTACAGATGAAATTGCTGACCACAAAAAATTGCACATACACATTTTTTTGCATTCTTGTTTATTCACTTGGCATCAGGTATTGAAACTAACTTTTTCACTCAAAAGCCAATTTGGCTACTCTTTTTTTTTAAGTTACCGCCCATTCAAAACTTCTAAACTGCAAAAAAAATGTTTTTTAAAGAAAAAAATGTCTTTGTGTTTTCAGTAAAAATATCTAAAAATTCTTAAATTAAGATGCTTTTTCTTGATAAGCAAAATGACCCAAGAAAATAAGTATAGTTTTTAGACCAAAGATATTAAATTTATGTGATTTTGTGCATAAAACAAGCAAACAATTTTTTATTTAATTGTTTAAGAAAAATGTTCAATATTTTTTTGCTTACCCCATTGGCAGATTGTTTGCATGTTTTAGGTAACAAGACAGAGATTAAAATAATATAATGTTAGATTTGGTAACACACCCAACTCATAAATGAAAAATGGAAAAAATGTACTTTTAATGCCTCCAAAACACTCTTTGTTCAATATCTTAACCGAAATGCATCAAAACTTTTCACAAATTCCCAGGAGATCATTTTCTGACAGTAGGAGTTAAACACCAAAAGCACAGATTGCTTGGCCCTGTATAAATGTGAAAAGTAGCATTGTTACGATTAACGTTAGTTTGTGCCCCGCTCATCCCTCAATTTTAGGTACAAGAGTGTACTTGGTTCCGCCTTAGTGAAAACATTTGTACCTTCATGTACCTTTTTTTACTGAAGCAACTCACAACACATTGAAGAGATAATGAAATATTTATATTTCACTAGTACGTCACCAACTCAGTACTATAGCTTTTCAAAAGTATAAAAGCTTGGTGTAATATTGTGTTGCCAAGGGGTTTAAATATAACATGCATTATCTAGAAATATTTATAACATTATTACGTTTCTATAAAGCCACCTATTGATTCCTTCTGTGCGGCAGCTATGAATGGAAAATTAGGTTAGCGGATCAATAAATAATATTTTAGATGTAAAGGCATGAGACAAATGTAACTCTGATACATCCATAAATAATGTTAAGAAATGTAATACAGTACCTACAGCATTTTAACAAATCTATACATGTTAACAGACTTTCTAATCCTATCTTTTGTATCATTGAACAAACTTCGGCATCAGAGACTATACGGTCTCCAAAAATCTGTTCTGCATGGCATAATCTATATTCTATCCATTTACAAGATGATTTTTCAGCCTATATCTGGCTCTCGCACCAGTCTCCTGAAGAGGTGTCTGCGTTGGGGTGTCTTACTGATGTCAGGGTTGAAAATCTTTCGTTATAACTCTCTCTTTTACTCATTTAAGGTCCATTGCTGGCTGACCTGTAGCTTTCTGAGAGGCGTTGAGGATCGCTGCCAAACTTATCTATACGTGAGGCCAAAAATAGTGCTTTCCTCTGGCATTGTGTCTGTTGGCTGAGTGCTCACTTCACAACATACACACATACACTTTTAAAACACCCAGAGCAATTTAAGGTCTCTGTTCTGTGCTGGTCTAACTTCTAAGAACCAAGTTATCCACTTTTGATTTTATTGGAGACTGACTGTACCATACTGTACCATGTGTCTGGATTTAAGCTTGCTGTAATGCTCTTTAGCATCATTTGATTAACAAAATCCCATAAACATTCTGTTTTCATGTTAATTTCACCAGCAAAATACTGCTGAGTCTGTAATTATGAGACAATATATAAAAGGCCTAATTTGTATAGAAAGGAGGCACATTCACACCAAATGGATTGCCAATGATTTATATGGGGTGCTGTAAAGCAGTTGTGTTGTCTCTGTCGCATACTCTACAGGTAAGTCCCCAATGGAACGCCGGATTTAAGGAAAGCTGTGATTACCCTGCTGAAAAAACCAGCATACCAGCAAGACCAGCATTTGTTTTGTTTTGGTGCTGGTATGCTGGTGACCACCAGCTAAACCAGCATCAAACCAGCATAGAACAGCATAATACCCGTGCTGGTTTGATGCTGGTTTTTTCAGCA
This sequence comes from Paramisgurnus dabryanus, assembly GCF_030506205.2. Taxonomy (NCBI): domain Eukaryota; kingdom Metazoa; phylum Chordata; class Actinopteri; order Cypriniformes; family Cobitidae; genus Paramisgurnus; species Paramisgurnus dabryanus. The sequence continues at coordinate 20,128,032 of NC_133360.1, read as the reverse complement.
TGGTATATGTATATTTACACAGGTGTATGGTAAGCTATCAAGCTAATCACCTATAACAGTGTGTCAAGTACATAGATTAAGTATATATATATATATATATATATATATATATATATATATATATATATATATGTATATTTATGTAAAATTATAACTTTTTGTTATATTTTAAGTAATTTAAGTAAGTTGTTGTCACGAATCTGTCATGTGTTCATTGTCCTATTCATTGTTCATGTCTTTCATTTTAAAGTTCTGGTTCATGTTTATGTCTTTTATTTTGAAAGTCTTCGTTGTCATGGTTGTCTCTTGTTTCACCATTTCCTGATTTGTCATGTTCTGATTGGTTCCTTATCTGTATATATATAGCCCTTATGTTCCCATTGTCCTTTGTCAAGCTTTTGTTCTTAATGTAACGTTTCTACTGGTGGTTAGATGTCATGCCATGTCATGCTTGTGTGTTTGTTTGTTAAATAAACTGCACTTGAGTTCTCTTGTAGAGTGGCTCGGTGTGATGGCCATCTTGTGAAGTGGTTCAGGCAAGGCGGCGGCCATCTTGGGAACTGCTTCAGGCAAGAGTCTCAGGCTAGCCACCATGAGCGTGGTGGACACACATGTCTGTTACCGGCCTGGCTCTCCAGCACACAGAGCCTGTTGCCTACTGCCTGCCCCAAAAATGTTAAGGAGAGTCGTGCTCCTCCACCTCACCCATGGTGAAAGGGGACTTGCTCAAAGCCAGTGCCAGCTCTAGAAATTTCTTTAATAAAACTCCCTTAAGAATATTATTTTGACAGTTGTGATTTAAGTATTTCAGACAAACTGCATTGATAGAAGACTATAAGTGACTTATCTGGAAAGTGGGTATGCGGTACAAGGTCCAAAAAGTCCTGGATATGAGCCTCGAGGGAGTGAGAGCCCTTGCGGGGCATGAGGAGGTGCATCGCTGGTGACCACCTAGCGCTGGATGATAAGATCCCTGCTGGAAAAACCAGCATACCAGCAAGACCAGCATATGTTGTGTTTTGGTTTGCTAGTGAACAACAGCTAAACCAGCATCAGCACCAGCTAAACCAGCACCAAACCAGCACTAGCACCAGCATCCCATGCTGGTCATACCAGCAAGACCAGTATATCTTGTGTTTTGGTGCTGGTATGCTGGTGACCATCCTGGTTTGATGCTGTTTTTAGCAGGGATAGCAGGCAGCCGATCTAAATGCAGGTAAGGTTTAATATAACAAAATAAAACAAGAAAATCGAAACCAGGTACAAACACAGAACAGAAAACCAAGGAAAACTAATGTGCCACCCCAATTGAAGAATGACCCAGCCATAGTTTATTTGAGTATGCTAAGCTATCAAGCTTATCAGCTAGCAGTGTGATCGGCTAACTTTGGGCACTTTCAAAACAAACAAGAAAAACAACAACAAAAGCACTATTCGTATGGGATTAGTTTATAGAGTTAGATAGAGTAAAACAACTTTACCACAGTAATATTCGTAGCCAATTCGCACAGGATTAGAAATCTTAGTAAAACATTCAGAAGTTGTAGGGGTAACTCGATTACGCAGCACCGTCACCTTCCTTGTTGTCAAGTGCCCATTGCGTTGCCTTTCTTTTATTTATATCACCAAAAACATTAAAAATTGTGGTGTATGATTTTTTTTTTTTTTTTTTTTGACTTATATATAACATTCAAGTTATGTGAGAAGTACTTTTAAGCTTTTTTTAAAGGTCTGTGTCAATGTATGCAGAGAAAAACCTAAGGTTTGCCACTTACTTGTTCCATCACCTAGAAGGCAAGTGAATGCATTACAATAAGTAAATGAGACCAAAAATACTGTGTGCAGAAGTGGAACAAGGTATTACAATTGCTTTCCTACACATAAATTGTTGAGATATACCATGTATACCATGCACATGACCTTCATTAGGAATCGTTTCCTATTGTAAGGCGATGTGAAATAATTCTAATGTTTCAAATTTAAGACTGAAGTGAAAAGCTCCTTTACTTCTCTATGTGTGTGGCATGCTTAACATCATGACTGTCATGAAGGCCGATCCTCTGAAACTGTAATCCAAGCCTGGAAAACATAAATCACTGCTGGCAAATTCAGCTGTCAGCAGCCTTGACAAAACAATGAGGGTAACAGAAAGAAGTGAAGAAAGGCACGGAAATGACAAGGCTAATTTCACCCACAACTGATTGTCAAATGAGGAAGGCACCTTCACAACAAAAAGAATAAATTAGTCCAATTTCCAGGCACTTGAGAGGGAATAGGAGGTGTTCAACCATGAGACAGTTTTGCGCTAAAGGGCTTTCCAGTCCAGCAAAGACATGCCAGCAACGGAAAGAAAGACACTCTGGCAACAACACATGAGGATGAAGTGTAATTGTCTGTATGAAGTAAGTGTGAAAAGCTCATGGGCACAGCATCAATCAATAACTCTTCTGTCAACAGCTGTAATCATATGACTCGATATATTAACTATGAAGTGTAGATGGAAAAGAAATAATGTACTGATGTCAAGGCGGTACAATCCATACAGGTAGGTTTGACATGATTACAAACCATTCATGGCCGGAAATCTCAGCACAGTGGTCTATCTATATTGTACTGATAGAATGTGTATAGTGACATCACCACTCACGATTGGTCCCTTGTCATAGTAGAAAATAAAACTTCTAGTTTTACTGAGTAGTATTAAATGTCTTGCCTAAACTACTAACCACTATATAGCATAGATATTATAGCAAAGTATAAACTGCTCCCATAAAAAAATTACACAGAAGTATCATTATTGCTCGGCCATTTAAATAGATTTTATTTAAGAAAATATCTTTTTAATTAACAAAAAAGCAATGTTTAGTTATATTCCACATTTTACACACAACCGTGTTGCCACACGTTGTTTTTCTTTTCATTTATTCAATTCAATTCAAATTTATTTCTGTGGTGCTTTTCGCAATATTGCACTGTGTCAAAGAAGCTTACAGTAAATAGAGGGAAGAGAAGTACGAGCAAAGATTTAAAGGTTATATGAAGTACACCGGATAAATATTTATGGGGAATAAAACTTGACCAGTAATTCAGGGACCCCCTTGAAAACTAAAAGATGCATCTCAAGGGGTTACATTTACATTACATTTACACATTTGGCACACTGTGATGAAAATGGTTCAAACTGTTACTAGGGCAGTACTAGTACTAGTCCTAATGTGTTGATGGAGCCAATAGTGTGGCGACCCGAGTTCAAATCCCAGCTTAAGATCCTTTCCCGATCTCGTACCCCTCTCTTCACCCTGTACTTTCTTGTCCTCAGACAACATTTGTATCTATGCAAAAATGGCTAAAAAAATTACTTTAAAAAAGTCCTAATGTGAACCATTAAGATACTAATCTTGGCAATTTGGTACCAATATGTACCTCTGATTTAGTATTATAAACTCTTTGGGCCCTATCTTGCACCCAGCGCAATTGACTTTGTCAGTGACGCATGTATCATTCGTATTTTGCGCCGGCGCACAGCGGGGTTTTTCCCTCCACAGATGCACGTCAGCAAACTAGGGAATGAACTTGCGCTCCCTGGGCGGTTCAGCCCAAAAAGGAGGCGTGTTGCGGCGCAAACCATCTCTTATGCTATTTTGCAGTTTCAAAAAACAATTGCGCTACTAACCAAAAAAAACTAGTCTAAAGTCAGTGGCGCGTTGCGCGTGGTTCATTATGCTATTTTAAGGGCGCATGCTTGACCATAATGTATAACGTGCACAACGCGCATACACTTTGCTTATCTAATCTACACAGATGCAACAGTTATTTTTGCAAATCATAAATTGTTACACTTAAAAATATTAATACACGAGATAAGGGGAATCATAGTGGTGAGCATTGTGGTGATAGTTTTTATTTATTCTCATGCAAATAACGATTAAAATATTTTCATAACTTTGTTGTGTGGCTGTATTACGTTTATTTTATGTAAATAATAGTTAAAATGTTTTCATAAGAAACCTTAATGTATATGAACTTGATTTGTAAGAGTACTTTGGGGTTGGACCTTGCTTGCGTTTCTTGGGTCCGATTTCAAAGCCCCCAAACCCTTTCAGCGTTGAGGGTGGACGCAGCGATGTCCTCTGCTGGCGTCAAGTCCTGAGGCAGATCCACCTCCCGTTACACGGCGTGCCCGATTTATGCTGGCAAGCGTGGGATTCCCCCGTACAAGGACGTCGGTCTCCTCGGCTGTGAACCGCTCCTGGCGTGCGCCTGGTAAATCCGTCATAATAATAGCATCCCGCCATGGAACTTGCGCCCTTGCGTTTAAAGGGAATGTTGGCTAGCGTTCTGATTGGTTTATTTGACGTTACGCCCAAACCACACCTATGAATAATGAACCTACTTCAGACCAACCCCTTATTGATTTGCGCCCGGCGCAAGAGTTATTTCTCACGCCGGGAAAATAGCAACAGCGCCCAAGATCCGCCCACAAACTCACTTGCGCGTTGCGCTTCGCACTTGCGTTTCAGATCGTTAAAATAGAGCCCTTTATGTGCAAATGGGTACTTTTTTAAAGGGAATACCACTCCGGTGACAGCTAGGGAGCAGGTTTTGACCTTTTTTTTGACAGTGCAGAGGCTTTAATCGAAAGTGACTTACAAACCATTATAGGCTATACAGTACTTGTTTATCAGCATGTGTGTTCCTTGGATTCAAACTCATTACCTTTTGCTTTACTAACTCATTACTTGACCACTTGACCGTAGTATACATACGCCACTGTGAGTTACATTAACTATTTAAACCATTAAATATGATGCATTTTTGTCTATAACATACTGTACATTCATTTTTAAGTACAGTAGTGTTTCTTGTTAGTTACAGCATACCTACACTATAAGTATGTATCCGTTATTACCCAGTACTTACCCAGTAATAACTACCAAGTATGTACCACTGGTAAGTACAGTAATGATACCATCGAATTACCATGTAGATACTCAAAAGTAAGTACCACACATTTGTCTGTAAGTACAACATATTTACCATATATGTACAAGGTAACTACACGTACTGTAAAATAAAGTTCTACCGAATTTCATACATGTCAAACATGGTCATCATGCATGGCATACGTCTGGTCTTAGTTTCAGATGGTGCAACAGGCATAAACAGTTTTCACAACGTTGGACAAAACCTGACGTATCTTTACAGTGTGTATTATTATACAGTGTGTATCCTATGTATTTCACTTTTCCTGTTTCCTATAATTATGTATCTGCGGTTTAATCTATAATGTGTTTTCTGTAAAGCTGCAGCAATTTAAAATTGTGAAAGGCACTATAGAAATGAATTTGGACTTGAATGTATTGTAAAATGCAAAAGGTTCTATTTGATCTGCATTCGCTCACTGTTTACAATGTTGGTTAAACTTTACCTTGTTTATTTATGACTGCCGCTGCCTCGCTTACATAATTAGTCTGCTATCCGTGGAGATGCAAATAAAGCTGCAAGGTGACGTGGGAATGAGAGACTAACAAATTGAGAACAGCCTTAGAAATGAGAAGTGACGCTATCCAAATGATCCTTTGAGCCTTTTAACTAGGAATTACATGGACCTTTGTGAAGAAAAACATTCAGCAAAGCAAACTACATTAATACCTGCGAAAATTTGCTGTATAAGTTGTGTGCACGGTTTCTTAACTATTGCAATTAAGGTCTTTATAAATGATAAACATATTGGGTAATGCAAGTGGGTATTTGAATCCATTTAAAGAGCCTAAACTGTTAAATCACTTAAAGTAATGCACAGTATGTTTGCTCAAGAATTAGTGACTCAGATGGCATCTGCTTTGTTAAAACTTTAAGGAGAGAAAAATCTATGCATCAGAAATCACCAGATGACATACTGACAAATTACTTGTAAACATTTGTGCCATGGACTGTGTGGCTTTGAAGACAATTACATTATTGCTTTTCTAAGCAATCCAAATCCTATAGATGCTAATGAACATGCCTAAAAATATAAGGTAAGCTATTTTGATTTTGGCTAGTAAGTAACCACCCATCCCACCTTCTGTCCACATGATGATTTTTATGTATTTATTCTTATGCCATTCTAGTATCTAATGCTATATTCATGCAGGAACTGGTTAATCTATACACAAGAAAGCCTACTAGCACTAGGACCTAGCCGGGGCTCAAACCAGGGTACCCTTCTTGCTGTGAGGCAAGAGTGCTACCCAATGAGCCCCTGTATCATCCCCAGGTGACTTTTTGACAGACATAAACTTTTTGATTCATGCACCACGTACATTTTAAACAGAAACTAGTTGATGTACAGATACTGCACAATGTTTACATTCATTTGCAGGGGGTCAGTGGTGTGTGCATCTACATAATTAGCAGAGGCCATCTGATAAAAGCTTGTTTGGACCAGTTTTATATCATGTGGAAGATATCAATAACAAAAAAAAAAAATCCCAGGCAGTAGGCCTACATTGTATGTAGGCAACACAAATTATGTGTTTCTGCAGCTTAACTGATAGGTGCTAGCAGTGCAAAGGTCATTGGTTTGAAACCCAGAGAACATCGTCACAAATGTATTGTATAGAAATCAAATAACTTTGGTTTTTTGTCAAATGCATTTTAATGCAAACAAATAGACCTGCTGTATATTCAAATAGGGAAGAACTGAAATATCCAAACCAAGTTAATTTAGCCTAACAATATAACAAATCAAATGAAAAAAAAGTAAAATGTCAAAAAATGGTGCCAAGCTGTCACTGGGGCAGTACCCCTTAAAAAAGGTCCTCATATATCCCACAAAATATTAGATGTCTGATGGATGTGCAGATCATGTCTACATTGTGTCCGTCAGTCCAAGACCAATTCAGGATGTCTACACGATGTGCAAACAAGGTCTGCTATTTAACCATGACCCCCACTTGGATGTCAATGTGCAACATCTGTCTGACTAGGTAACTTTTTGACATCTAAGACATTAAATGCTGTAATGGAGATGTTGGTCACATGACAACTGGTGACTACTCACATGACTTTATGAAAGTTAACTGCTTTCACAGTGCATCAATACTTGACGTTCATTAGACGTTGGACAAAAGATGCCATCTGACATCACAGTCTGCACCTTCAGGGGACCAAAGTTGGACGTGCAGAAAAGACTTGCAGAAGACATTGCTTCGACGTCACTTTGCACAGTGGGATACTTTTTTAGGTACATACAGTATATGTATACATTCGGTACCGATATGTTCTTTTAAGGTACTTATTTTCAGTCTGTGGTACCAGTACTGTATGTAGCCTACCTCTAATATGAACTATTAAGATGCAAAGGTAGACTATCTAAAAGCTATTTGGCTCTTTTAACTTGAAGGTAGGACATTTTTTTTTCTAAAAATGATCTGTTTACACCAAATATTATATCTTGATTAAATCAATACCAACACACACAACAAATACTGGGAATGCCTTAACATCTGCTTTAAAACTGCTCTAGTGTACAGGCACAGGACATCAATTTATCACCATAAGTTTGAACTATCATCACTGATAGATGTTTAAAAGGTTTTAGATTGTTTCTGTCTTTCCAAACACATCTTAACCAAAATATCTCTAAGCTGGACATCTACAGTTGTCATTCTTCTAGTGGCCTCTGGACCTCTGTAGAACACAAGAGGATTAAGGCGTAAGTACACCTCCACCTCTGGACCATGTCTGCTGGGTTTGTTGATCCTCTGATTAACATGTCACTCAGCCCCCAGTGTTCAAATCAGACTTTATGGCTCCTAAAGAGAAAAAGGCTTTCATTAATGGCTTAATACCTGTGAGAGAGAGCTAGCCCATGTTTTCAAACCTCTAAGTTCCTAGCAAGAACTTTTCATTTAAAATGGAATGCAACATTACCATACAATGGGAATTTGGGTGGAGGTAAATTAGGTTGTTAACAAAACGTAGAGGGAATTTGGCTGCTTTGGTTGTTTTAACTGTTGATAAAGTGTCACGTCGACCCAATAATATTGCGGCTTGATCTCTGAGGTGGGAATTTTAGAGCAGTAACCACACTTTAATTCCAAGTTTTGGAGTTTTGGGCCTGAACTGAAGTATAAGGTGTTTAACTGCTTAATAAATGTTTTGTCCCTTTGGATTCACACAGACCACCACCTGCGTTTAACTGTCATATATTGTTAAATTATAGAGCAACATACCAACTGTTCTTTTGGGGGGTCTCAAAATTCTCATTACATTCAGGCACAATTTTAATTATTTACCTTTGTTAAATAATGTAACTAAAGCTTGTCGCTCTACTTGGTGCACTTTATTATGAAATTAGTTTCTTTTGACAAATTTCTGCCATTAATGTTGGTGGTTTAAGTATCCAGCAATGTCTGATGAAGTTCATTCACAAACTGCTCAATGACCGTCATGAATGACCAGTGTATATTATATCTAAATTGGGTAACTCAAACAGATGCATTGTTTTACACTAATATGCCACTCCAGTATTGTACACTTAAATAAATTATTTGATTTTAATGTTAAACAATCTAAAAAAAAAAATAATAACAGCAGTATGGACACCAAACAAACTGCACTGGCAAAAAAGTGAGTTTAAAAAAAATGACTGTGTGGTTGGGGCCAGCCTGATCTCACGATAATTCGTCATATTTTACAAGTTGTCTAATTCATACTAAATGAATCGTAAAAAACATTTGATTTTCATAAAAAAACAATAACAAAACCCTAAAACGAATGTGGTCATACGAATTAATATGAATTAGTCACCTCGTAAAATATTTAATGTTCGAATTGCAATGAGATAGCGTTGTGGGGGCAAATTTATAATGGTTAGCATGTTGTTCCCATGTACCATTGTATTTCTGTAGGAAATGAAAATTGGGAAATATTCGTCAACTAACCTTTTTCACGGACGAAAATGAAATAAAAGTCATAATATATGATGATGAAGACTGTAACGAAATATAACTGCCCCTTTGTCAACGAATAAAAATAAGATGAAAATGTTAAGGCGGGACAAATGGAGAAGAGATCCAATAAGAACTATTAATTTAATAAGAAATCCAATCAGAGTGAATCTTTGAGGGTAGGTTGATCTATGCAGAAGCAGCAGAGCGATTTTAAAAAGCCACGGCAAAGTTTGTTTTCACAAGAGTTATGTTGTTTAGATTATATTTAGTTGTACAGACTTAGTTACACAGCTTCGGCTGATTTCAGTTGACTTCTCTCGTTAGCAACACGCTAACGTTTTGCAGTTCACCCGGTCGGAGGACATGTCAGAGCTAACGTTAGTTCTAATCTGGTCACACTTAAGACTAGACTAAGTCTAAAACTCTTATGATATTTAGTCGACTAAAACTAGACTAAGACTAAAAGATTTCAGATGACTAAAACTAAATGGTGTGTTATTCAAAAGAGTAAAACTAAAGGGGGTCGCCCACCAGATGCGCAGCTCAGTGCCACATTGTGTCGCGTCTAGGACAGCTTGGAGGTATCATAAACCGGAATTGCACATTAAATATCGCAAACTTAGTCAGATAGCGTCTACTTCAAAATGTTAAATAAACTTTAACAGCCAATGTTAATCGTTAACTCTTTCCCCGCCATTGACGAGATATCTCGTCAATTAAGAGAAAACGCTTCCCCGCCAATGACGAGATTTTCCGTCTTTCCGCAATACCGCTATTAACCACCAGGTGGTGCCCTTCCGCAACTTTTTAAAACCGGAAGTATTGCCCTATGGCAAGCTGCTGCATGTCCGTGTCTGTTTTAAAGATCGCTCTGAATCGGATCTCTATGAAAAGTCCGTCACAAAAATTGAATTATCTCTGCTTTTTGCTCAAAATATGGTGTTTTTGCAAAAACCTACCCATATTCAAAAGCTGATTACAAAAGAACCACTGAAGGTAGGATGAAACGTTTTTTTTTTTTTTTGAAAGCAGAGGGTCTGTTCTTTCATTTGGTATATTGTATGTTTATATATATAAAAAAGAACATTTTCTAGAAGGCATTAAACTTTGGTGAAAATCATGAAAAACGCTGGCGCTGGCTGGCAACTTTTTTAAAAACGCTGGCGGTGAAAGAGTTAATGATTTGGGACAAATATGACGTTATTTAATGTTAAACCATGTGAGTGGCGCTCTGTGGCGCGACAGGGATTTCAGCAACTTCCTGTGTCAAAGTTGGGCGCTGCGGACAGGAGCCACCTGTCGGCGCCAGTGTGCGTATACTCATACAAAACAATGTATTTGATTTTTTGAGAACGGTGCAGAGCTGCGCGTCCAGTGTGCGACCCCCTTAAGACTATATCAGAATTTGCTGTCAAAATTAACACTGGAGTTACAAAAAATTCACCCCCCCACAGTTGTCATGAAGGGCAAAAGTAGCTATATAAACCAAAAATACTTTTTGTACCAAGCTGTAAATTATTTTCTACTGACAAAGTTCGGAATTTTAACATGGGGTCTATGTGAACTGACTTTCGTTTGGAGCCAGTCTCTAGCGGCCAGTCTGTGAATTGCAGTTTAAGTCACTTCCATATTGGCTTCATCAAAGAAATCAGAAGGTTGCCCCTGGATTTATTCCCTGAGAGTCAAACCCTTAACCTTGATATTGCTATTGTGCTTTGTCAGCTGAGCTACAAAAACTAAGAATAGAAAATCAGTACATAAACATGAAGCAATGGATCTTAGTGTAATATATTGTATATTTTCCAGTTTTGACTTGAAATCTGTTCTATTATGAACCAAAACACTCTTCTATTATTTATTCACTTCAAACGGACTGTTATTCTTCTACATGGTCTGTACAAGTCTGCTTCTTTGTAAAGTGAATTGAAAACCATAAATAATACATGGAGTTTGCTATACAGTTATAAAAGAATGTCTACACCAGTAAACAGCCTTTTGCAATGTGACACTGCCACTTTCAAAAACATTTAGTTGACTAAGGAAAAGTCTAAACAGAAATAAGTAAAATTCTGGAAGCTGGAAATATAAAGTGCTCAAAAACATGAATTTAAAAAAAATATATTTTTAGTAAGAATTATGATGTAAAATTAAATTTGTATAGTAAGACACTTATCAAAACAGGACAAATGGAGTCAATGATATAGAAATATTTCTTTGAAAAAAATTATAATAATTTCATTCAGTCATAGTGTGAACAGTTATGGACAAATATAGATATTGGGTGGAGCTCTGGGGATTTGGCATGCAGTGAATACTAATTTCCACTTTTATTTATTTAGTTGTGTTGACCATAACTGAAACAATTCATTCAATTCAATGAATGCAAAAGCACAGTGGCTCAGTGGGTAGCACTGTTACCTCACAGCATAGGTGTCATTTACACTGGGGACGCTGGGGACATGTCCCCACCACTTTTTGAAATGGCTGATTTTGTCCCCACCACTTTTTTAAAGCATTTGGTTAAAATGTTCTGAAAAATCAAGCAATACCTGTGCGACATACACAATGACTTTCCTACTTTTTCTACTTTTGTCTTGTTTTCAGTAGAAATATCTAAAAATTCTTAAATTAAGATGCTTTCTCTTGATGTGCAAAATGACCTAAGAAAATAAGTCTAGTTTTTAGACCAAACATACAATTTAAGTGAATTTGTGATTAAAACAAGCAAAAATGTCTGCCAATGGGGTGAGAAAAAAATCTTAAAATAAGATTAGTTTTTTCTTAAAAACTTAATTTAAGCAAAATTTTCTCACCCCATTGGCAGATAATTTGGCTTGTTTTGCACTTCAAAAAAAGGATTTTTAGGAAAAAAAATTCTTAGTATTCTTAGTATCTTAAATTAAGATGCTTTTTCTTGATGAGCAAAATGACCCAAGAAAATAAGTTTTGGACCAAAAATATGAAATTTAAGTGATTTTGTGCATAAAACAAGCCAAAAAAAAAAATCTGCCAATGGGTTAAGCAAAAATCTTGAACCTTTTTCTAAAAAAACACTAAATTCAAGAAAAATTCAAACCCATTGGCAGATTTTATTTTGGCTTGTTTTATGCACAAAATCACTTAAATTTCAAATTCACTTAAATTGTATGTTTGGTCTAAAAACTAGACTTATTTTCTTAGGTCATTTTGCACATCAAGAGAAAGCATCTTAATTTAAGAATTTTTAGATATTTCTACTGAAAAAGTAGGAAAGTCATTTTTGCAGTACACACTGCAAAAAATGATTTTCAAGAAAAAAAATTCTTAGTATTTTTGTCTTGCTTTCAGTAAAAAATCTAAAAAATTATTAAATTAAGATAAATTAAATAATAAAAATCTGCCAATGGGGTAAGCAAAATTTTTCCTGAATTTAGTGTTTAATACAAATTTCACGATTATTTTGCTTACTCCATTGGCAGATTTTTTTGCTTGTTTAATGCACAAAATCACTTAAGTTTGATATTTTTGGTCTAAAAACTAGACTTATTTTCTTGGGTCGTTTTGCTCATTTCTACATCTTGATTTAAAAAAATTTAGATATTTTTACTGAAAACAAGACAAAAATACTATTTTTTTTCTTGAAAATCATTTTCTGCAGTGTATGTCTGGTTTTGTGGTCCAGGGTCACATAAGTTGCGTTGTGTGCTTATGGTGTGTTTTTGCCCATTTTTATGCGTCATATTCAATATTTTTCCCGTCCTGCTGTAATGTTTTTTCATCTGATCTTTTGTCCCCACAACTTTTCAACACAAACTGACGCCCCTGCCTCACAGCAAGGTCCCTGGGTCGAGCCCCCGATATATATTTCCTCCCACAGGCCAAAAACAAGAAAGTTAGGCAAATTGAAGATGCCAAAATGGTCCCTCCCCATCCTGTGTATGAATTAGCCATGAACAGGCATGAAAACGTGTCAGGGGTGAAAAAGCTGAGAAGGGTGCTCGAGGGGCAATGTGGCCTCTGATGGGGCAGGGAGGTGGGGGGACTCCTACAGAATAAATGTTATGGCCTTAATAGGGGACTGCTGTAACATAACTTATTTAAACCACCCAAAGTGCATAGATACAAAATTAATGACAACCCTGCCACCGCCATTTCTTAAAATCCTCACCCTGACAGGGGTTTTTAAAAATGTTCGGTTTCAGTGCCCTGATACTGCGTTTTCATGTGAACGACTGAACCGTGTAAAAAAGTTACGTTTAGTTAATTTATAAAAAAAGCTAAATAAACAACACGTATATTACATAGGAAACCAAAACATTTGTTATTTTTGACAAGGTATTTGTTCCAGAGTTCATTTAAGCCACTAGTCAGACCATTTAACAAACAGAAACCGGAAGTAAAGTTCTGACCAGACACGTAACCGCGACAAAGCCCATATGATTTTGGGGTGAAATATGACAGGTTTTATAACAGTTTTCCTTGCCCAGTGAACAAGAACATTAAACATTACACTATAGTCCAGTCTCAGCACAATATAATAACAGACACAGTGATGTTTAATTGTGTTTTGGCCTCTGAAAGGCCCGGGGGACAGAATCCTGCCGAGCCTCTGAAAGTATGTTCCTGAACATGAACAAACAGGCTATAACGTAATTTCGTATTGATTTGTTGTTGACTTACTATGAAGCAGTTATCATCCTATAATACACTCCCCATTCCCCTAATGAAATCAATAGCCCTCTTGGAGCAGTGCAGAAATAATAGCCTTGGCTTTTGAGCTATTATTAAACACCTTCAGATTGCTGATAGATTTTTTTCTGCTTTTGATTAAATTGACGACACATACAAAATGTTGATTAATATTCTGAATAAATAAAGCTTTGCATCGAAGCACCATATGATAACACTGCGGCATTTCATATAAAAAATCTTAAAGCTGCAATCCATAACTTTTTTTGTTTGAAATAAACAAAAATCAGTTATTCAGCAATCAGTGTATATAAGAAATATATACAGCCGTGGAAAAAATTAAGGACCATTTTAATGGTCCCTTTCAGTTTTCTAGATTTACTATTTATAGGTTTGTTTTTAAGTAAAATTATAATTTTTGTTTGTTTTTTCTGTCAACAATCGACAATATTTTTGCCAAATTCTTAATAAAAATTATGTTTTATTTGCATTTATTTTCTAAAATATGAAATGGTGAAAACATCGTCAAAAGAACAAAAAAAAGATGCAGTGTTTTCTGATCTTCAATATGGCACAGAAAACAAAATACTAATGTTTTAAATGTATTTTATTTATTTATTTATTTAAAAAAAAAAGATCTTTAGTCACATCTTTCGTGGGTCTTGTCATGCTCTCAGTCATTTGCTGTTGGGTGACTTTATTTCTCTCCCGAGGTTTGCTTTGTTGAAATTCAACAGACACTGGACTGATCACAATACCTTTCTTATTATCAATGATCACAATACATCTAGAAATAATGATTACATTTTAAAACGGAGTGGTCTCTTATTTTTTTCTGTGGCTGTAAATAACCAAATCAAATGTTCAAAACTGTGTCCTTGATTTAAAATCGTAAACATGAATACAGATAAATACGTAAAGGAAACCTGCATTTTTTCTTTCAAACAGAGATGGCAGTAGAGAGGCAAATATATTTTAATGTCGCAATAAAATCAAAATTTACAATTCTTATTTTTATGGAATATTGTAGTGTTGTTTTATAAAGAATTTATCTGTAAACTTCATTATTTAAAAAAAAGAATTGCTTCCATAATATTTATTCAAAAAATGTTATAGGAACAGTATGTAAGAAATTTATATAAATGAATCATAAATTGGCCCTGATATGTCACTAGACATTAAGAAATCATTTTCATTTTAAATACTTATATCACCGACAACAGTGGTCTGGCCAGGATATTGTCATTTAAAAAGTGGGGTTGCAGCCCTCAACTGATGTTTATGTTGTCATTTTGTGTATTGGCCACCAGTTGTGTGATTGCAGTACCAGTTTTAGCCACAAGTTTTGTGATTGCAATACCAGTTTTGGCCACAATCCTACACACTGTTCCTTTAACCTCCAACACTATGAATGGTTTCTCTTACTGTTACTTGTTATTCCATAAAGGCGGGGCTATTGAGGCCTCCAAACCATTGGTCTGTTTGATTGTGAATCCCGATAGGACATCATTTGCTCAACAAATAAGCTTGGGGTGTGGTTACGTGTTTTTAACTGACCAAAGAAGACAGGGGAGTGCTCAGGAAGCATACCTTAAAATACATTATTTTAATTGTATTTTATAATGCGACAAAGATCTGTGAAATTCAATCTTTGCAAACAAAAATGTATATCAAACCTAGAATAGCTGTATCATAACATTGAAGTCTAAAAGGGTGAGTGAAACATGGTCATGTATCACTGAGGTTTGACATATCTAACATTAGACTAAAGTAAATGTAAGAGCTGCTCAAACTGAAAACAACTTGCACTGACATTTAAAATACATCAGTGCCATTTGTTTTGCCTGAAAATGCACACAATTAATGTTTTTAGTAAGGCATGTTTGTTAAAACTAGTTATATTTCCTAATTAAACTAAGGCATAGTCCTGTTTTAAGCTAACCCCTGTCCGGGAAACCACCCCTATAAATAAAATAATCAGAAACAGCATTGCATTGCAATGAACAACAGCTGCAATAAATTTGTTTGTAATCTAACCAAAGCCTATAACAGTGATGTGTGTATATACAAGGCTATAGAGCCACTTGGAAAGATCTGTCACTATGCAATGGCTGCTCACTGATGTGGTTTATGTTCCATGCATGCATGAGTGATCGCCAATGGCCGGTGCAATCTTATCTGATCGGGTTAGGGTGCTTTGGAGAGCTATGGCCTTTGTTTTGTCCTGGAAGAAGTTGTAATGACAAGACTACACTTTTCCCCCCTCGCAAAACATCGATCTGCCAGTTTAGACTATATATTTGGTGTACCCAGATTAAAACCATATGGCCATGCAAATTCTAGCTATGTTTGTGCCAATTGTTGATGAAATCTTTAGTTTTTTTGGCAGGGTGCTTTGGGTTGCACCTGTGCCTTACCCAATCGGCCCATGGGCATGAAGTTAGGAGCTCTGCCATTTTAATCCATCATAAAATTGGATTGCGCCAGCCCCGGCAGCAAGGCACGTGAAGACGTTCGGTAAACATCTCTAGGTTAATAACAGATGTATGAAGACGTATGCAGACCATCTGAAGTGTGTCTTTGCAGAGAAAAATATAATTTTTATATTTTGACAGCAACTGGAGACACCGTGAAGCAGGCAGTGGTTAATCTTTTAGACGAATGAAAAAAATGAGTTATGGTGAAATGTCATGTCTGGGTCATTCTTAAAATACTGTCTCATTTATGTCTGAAAATGTTACTGCTGAATTATCATGAATATATTACTTCACCTAAGGCTTAAAGCATCTCCATCATGGGCTCATATGTCCCTTT
Organism: Paramisgurnus dabryanus; assembly: GCF_030506205.2. Lineage (NCBI taxonomy): Eukaryota > Metazoa > Chordata > Actinopteri > Cypriniformes > Cobitidae > Paramisgurnus > Paramisgurnus dabryanus. The sequence continues at coordinate 20,111,611 of NC_133360.1, read as the reverse complement.
AATATTTCTTTTGAAACAACCCAGCATTTGGTTACATTTCAATGCAGTGTGTTGGGATTTTCCATTTTTTACCTGGTAATAATCTGTAAATACGGTAAATACCAATCAACCTCTACTGTAGTCTCCACAAAACTAACATCCACAAGTGTATTTTTGTCACAAGGTAATGCAAAAGTCATTATTGGTTTCAATTCATATCTGAAGGTGCTACATAAACACCATTGCAAAGTATAAATCAAACAAAAAGGTATAAATCTTTAATACCGTACGATCTGTCAGAGACACAATCCGCTTTCATATTTGATGAACACGCTTGTTTGGAGAGATTATTTTGCAGCGAATGCTAAGTAGGCTAATGTGCTCTGCTTGGAAAGCGTGTTACTTTTGAAACGTCTTTCCAAACACTCAGGAAATCTGTCCGGTCACATTGGTTGTGTACTGGGGGTAAACCACTAATCTCTGTTGATCCAGGGTGCACGAACATTCTTGGGGACGACAAAATGCCAACAACGCAGAGTGGATACATATGAGATTTTAAAAATGGGCCTAAAACGTAAACAACTGTGCAAAGAGAGATGTTTGTTTTCATACGGCTGGAATAGGAGCCGCAAACTGTAGCCGTCCAATTGCACTGCTCCATTCTCCGGACGCCTAATCCAAATTAAATTTTGAACGAAATCAACATCTGCATTGTTGGACCAGCTGTCAAGGTGACTTTAGTGGGGCTGTTACTGAGCCGTTGTTGACACAAGTACTTTCGGTAAAAAATCCCCCCTCCCGAACGCTTCTTGGCCTCCAACCAAAATATACAACGGCCAATTAAGCTTAAATTGAACACGTAGAAGTTATGCGATAAGTCTTCAGTTAAACGAATTTCGCTAATCATGATTGATACAGAAATGGTGTGACTCTTAAATTCCAGTCTAAACACATCACAGTACATCAGCAAGGTATGCACGGTTTTTCATTTTGGAGCAATATGGGATGGCTGTGTCGAAGTGGAACGCTAAATAGCATACGTGTGAGTTGAGGGGAAAGATAAGATTTCACTGACAGACTGGTGACAAGCAAGTTATTATCAGATAAAGCAAGACCTCCATCCAGCCATCTAACTCTGATCCCAGCGTATAGACTCATGAAAGAGCTGGAGCCCTATGAAGGGGCTTTTTAGTAGAAGAGGCCAAAAGATCACAGATGTTATTCAGATGCAGTTCAAAGCACAAAGCGTTTTATTACATAGTGGGGATATTTACAATATCAATAAGTATAGTGTGGGTTTTTGAAATATGTCCTAAAGACTGCTTTAAATTGATGTAACTAACAGACTGTCTAGCGCACTAGATACCAAATACCACAAGACACAAAAATTATGAGACCATGTTATCCAGAAATAAAGCATTGGCTTTGAAACAATAAAAAAAAACAATTCAAACAACATTTACTTTTGCTTATTTTCTCCCAAACTGGTATAATTTTATTTTGCAATAATACCTACAAAACCTTGAGACAGCTATATGTTGTTATTGATAAAGCATTAGGATAGCAGTGCAAAAGTTATGGGTTGAAATCCCAGGGAATGTGCATACTGATAAAATTTGTAGCTTAAATGCACTTTCTTGCTTTGGATATAAGAGTGTGCGTAAATATATAAGCTTTTTTTAAACATTCATCATAAAACCAGCCTGATCTCATGATAATTCGTAAATATTTTATGAGTTGTCTAAATTGTATGACTTCATACAAAGTTAATCATGCAAAAACGCATGATTATCATAAAAAAACCACAATAACGGAACCAAAAATGTCACGGGTCAAAGGAAAATCTTACAAAAATGTATGAATGTGGCAGTACAACTTAATACGAATTAGCCACCTTGTAAAATATATACGAAATTGTGAAACTCTTAGTTATAATACACAACACCAAATAATTTATATTCACAAACTGTACTGTGGTGTATTTAATATATAATATGTGTATTAAAATGTATAATTTATGTATAATATGTATTATAAAAACCTACATTGTTAAATATTTCAGTTTTTTGAAATTACAGCATTACTGTGGCAGCTGTTTGCCAATAACTTACTGTAGATTTAAAATTATGTTATTTACTGGCAACAGTTCGTTCAAAGTTAAATGAACATTAAACATAAACAAGTTTTCATCTTTACAGAATAAAACTATAAAATAACAGCCTCATGCAAAGCATTCTGGGAACCAGAAATCGTCCGCAAGTTTTTATTTTTTCCGCTAGATTTTGGTTCCCAGAATGCTTTGCATGAGGCTGTTATTTTAGTTTTATTCTTTAAAGATGAAGACTTGTTCATGTTTAATGTTTATTTAACTGTGAACAAACTGTTGTGAGTAAATATAACATAACTTAAATTCTACAGTAATTTACTAGAAACCGACTGCATCAAAACAGCAACATTTATAGGAAGGATTTTTAGCAAATAACACATCAAATTTGGTCCGTTCCTCAAACTAAGAGGCTTCAGAAGGTTTTAAATATAATGCACAGGTTATAATGTCTACGTTTTTGATGTTTATTGGAACTTGACAGCATCTATTTTGATTAACTTTCTTTGTGTGGAAGGCCAATATGAGTAAATACAGTCATATGAGTCGTGAAGAATTTTTCACACTTTAAAAAACAACAGGTTTGTTCTCAATCAGGCCAATTGAAATGTCACTCGTCGCCTCTTTTTCTCTCTAAACAAGTGGCATATTTGTTTTTCTCCCATTATGTGTGCATGCTGTGGGACTGCTGATGCTAAAATGACTTAAGCAACTATAACCAAAAAACAAAGGCAACAAATGGGAGTGACAAAACTGAGGGTCAAGGAAGATGAAAGAGACGGCAAAAAAGTCTATAAAAGTGCATAAAAAACTAAACATAAACAGCGAGAAAACAACTATATAGTTGATGAGCTCTTCTCAGGCCACTGTCCTTCATGTACACAGAAGAGAAACAGAAAAAATTGGATTGTGCGCAGCGAAAGAAATCAATTTTTATTTTATTCTTTGCACCAACAAAAAGCAATTACAACCTAGCACCGGCAAATTGGGTGACTGCCAGATATCTGTAGCTCAAAAGAAAGGACGGGAGGAGAGGAGGAACGGATGAAGATGAGAAACGAGACCCTTGGTAATGTGGAAAGAAGGAGGAGGAGGAGGAGAACCACATGTATGAAAGAACAAAAGAGAGGAATGCAGGGATAGATAATCCAAAAAACACACCCAGACATTCATTTACACAATAATATAATTGTAAAATATATTACAATTTGTAAATTGTAAATATTTATATACAATAAATATATGTATCTATGTAAAGATTCCTTTTCTGCAAATGTATCCAGCAAATGTTTGGTTATTTTTACATTTTATTAGCACATTTCAAATAAATATTTATCTACAAAAATAGCATCCTGTGAATTCTTTGCTTAGCCTTAAATAAATACTTTTTCAACATACGCATTACAAAAAGTGGTCCCTAGCTGTCACTGAGGAAGTAGCCTACCCTACAAAATAAAAGTTCAAATTTGCACCTAAAAGTTCATATTAGCACTGGCGGCCGGTGACTTCTTTTCTTAGGTGCGCGAATTTTAAATATGTTCGAAGTGTCATGTGTGTTGCATCTATGTCAAAATATGTGTTTGTTGCGTCATGTGAACCATGTGCATCATGTGTCTTCTCAAAATACAGGCTTGCTGCACACGCGTTAAAAGGGTTTGTGATAAAAGATACGCTCACGTTCACAAAATACTCACAAGACAATATCTTTACACTAAACTCATTACACATGAGATTAAGTAAGTATCTGGCAAACGCGAGCATCACTTTTATTATAAACCCTTTAGCCGCAACTGCAGCAGGCGCTTACTTTGACAAGACGCATGATGCACATGGTTCACATGACACGCCAAACATACAGTATTCTGACATGACGAGCCACACACATGACAGGCTAAATACAAGTTGTTACGGGCTTCGCATTGTGCACCCTCAAAAAAGAAGTCACCGGCCGCTACGGCATATTAGTACCTCAAGGGTACATATTGCTACCAAATGTATACATGAATGTACCTACATTAAGATAGGGTGACCAGACCCGTTTTTTGGTGTTCTGTCCCCAACTGGAGCTGTCCCCGGAAATGTCCCTGTTTTACAGTAGTCCAAAACAACCAACAAATACACTGAAAAACCCAATCAGTATGTAGCCTTTGTAGTACCAGACCGGAGCAATCATGTAATGATTCTTTTTACCAGCAGAGGGCGCCGCGAACTACACTGATTTCTTAGTTGCGCGCCACTGATTTAAGTGTCATTATGAGAAAGCGTCATCAAGTTATCATCAATAAAGTTATCATAAGATACGAAAACAGTCAAAGTTATCGGTGGTTAAAGTAACTACTCATGTTAAATTAAAGAAATAAACCAATGAAGCAAACTGAACACTATGGTACTGAGCATTTGTCTTGTGTAGGTTAAATATGTTTACATTTTGCATTATTCCTTCTGTTCTTCACTTTTACAATGCTTTGAAATCAGTAGCTTTGAAAAATTTATACCTTAGAAGTAAGTTTAATGAGATATGTCATATTTGTGCACGGAATAAAAAAAGGAAAAATAGATTTAGGGTACAGAATTGTTAAATTAATTGAATTAGAAACACTAAAAATTTACTTTCTTGGTATTTATTTTTCATGTTTTTAGTACAAATATAAAAAAATTCTTAAAACAGGATTAATTTTCTTGATGAGCAAAATTACCTGAGAAAATAAGTCTAGTTTTTAAACCGAAAATATCAAATTCGTGCTTAAAACAAGCAAAAAAATCTTACCACATTGGCATTTAATTTTTTTTTCTTAAAGCTAGATTTTTTTCTTTTTGCTTATGAAGAAAATGCATCTTGATTTAAGAATGTTTATTTATTTGTACTGAAAACAAGACAAAAATACTAAGTTAGAAAGTAATTTTTGCAGAAAATGTTTTGTCCCCATTTTTTAATTAATAGATAACAACACATTTTGTCTAAACACATCACAGTACATCACCATATTATTACAGTTTTTTTACCATTTCTATGACAGTGTACAATTAACAAATCAATAGCTAAATTAAATCAGAGTAGCTTATAAAGCTTGTTAATAGAAACGCTACTGCATTGTATAAACAGAGCTGAGCTACTGAAAATTTTAGTTAGTAGCCAACACTGTTGTCAGCTACACAACTTAAACTCATATGGGTTCATGTAGGAATTAGATAATAGATTGAATATGACTTGAAAGCTTTTAGAGCTTATAGACTGGGCACCAAATGGACAAAATGGCAATGCATGTGAGCATGCGGAGCATGATTCAAGAGGCTCCACCCACGCCTCCTCCCTCACCAACGGCACCCAGTAATCCAAATCTTACTTCATTTACATCTGCAAACATGAGCCCAGAAAACAATCTGCTTTTGCCAAATGTGTCCTTTTGAAACCGGTTTCGGCATTGCATAAATCAACAAAACAAACAAAGGGCCTTGTAGTCAGCTAAAACTGAAGATGGGGGTTTGCTCGTGTGATTTTACAAAGTGCGGATGTTGTATAAACTCTCCCTCGCGCGCCTGTGCGCCGGAGGAGGTGGAGGGACAGAAAGAGAGGAATTTTAGTTGCACCATTATCGCTGTATGCATTCGATTTAAAATTTGCTCTAATTTAACCAGGCGAGATGGCTGATAAAGCAGTTTTCCTATTTCATAATGAGCTATAGTAGAGTCGACAGAACTCAGCGGAGATAATTACACACTGCATGCTTGGATTATTATTATGTTTTTGTTACAGTCATTACATAGTCAGGCAATAAATGTTTGCCAGACCCTCATGTAATAAGATCATACTAGTACATGTGTCCATGGGTTTGCACACCATTGACGAAAGGATAGGTGTTGTAAAATGCATTATATTATATTATATTATATTATATTATATTATAGCAATAAGGTACTAAAGGCTGCACTGTAGTGTGAATAAGCAACCTGGTCTTACTTTCAATATGTAACTTTCAAAAACACAAAACATACTTTTTTGTAGGTTTAAATAGACACAATACATACAATGTGGACGGATTTGCAACATTTAATCGTAGCATTATTCTATTTGTTTTTACCACCTCAAAATGTTTCAAGATTTACAAAGCTTTCATGGCATAAAGATTGAGGTATAATTTCTCTTTAACCATTTTATCAATAATTTTACAACCCTAACCCCAAAAACCTTACCCTAAACCCAATCCCTTTTTATACAAAATTATTTAAACGCATAATATATTCTTTTAATATTATGCAACGTAACAAACAGAAATGAGTAAGACATTTTTGTAACAATATAGCATTTAATAAATATTTTAAGCCGCTAATACAGTCCTACCCCTTAACCTACCACATTTTCCGGACTATAAGTTGATCTGGAGTATAAGTCACATCAGTCAAAAACTTATATAAAAAATATTTTAAAAATATACAAATATATATATATATATATATATATATATATATATATATATATAAGTCACACTGGAATATACTTTGCTTTATTTAGAAAATTATTTCACAAAAACCAAGCCGAAGAACAGACATTTAATTTGGAATGGCAAGTTATTCAAGTAAACAATAGCACAGAACAGCAGGCTGAATAGGTGTCTGTAAAGTAACATAAACATTTATTTACATGATACACAATAGCATACAGAACAAACCTGGGAGGCTGAATAGGCTAAATTAAGGCGACAAGCCAAATCAAGTTCAAAAAGGTCCCGAAGTCATTCCGCATCACTGAATCCATTTAATTACATAAATACAGGAGCAGCATAGAGCGGACTCTCGCGGCCGCAGAGGGTAATGGTTTCTCTTGGTACATATGAAAGAATTTTCACGTATAAGTCGCACCTATATGTTCCAGTACACCCCAAACCATGAAAAAAGTGCAACTTATAGTCTGGAAAACGGTACTCAAAACAGTTTATTAAAACCATGTACTGTTAGAAATAAAAGCATAACAGACAGAAAAGTGTAATCACCAGAGATGGGGGACTCGAGTTCTGACAATTTTCAGAACTTGTGACTTGCTTGATTAAAGTATGAAAATGACTTGACTTTGACTTGAGAACAAGTTACTTGAGACTTGACTTGACTTGAAGGGGAAGACTCGAAAATGACTTGAACTTATAAATAATAAACAAACAGCAATAAAATTCATTAAAATAAAAATATTATTGTGACGTCAGCACCACTAATTAGCGTCTGTGCCTTTAACGCTGCACAAATCAAACCGCGCCAAACATGGCAGACAGTAACGTTAGTCGAGCTCCACAAATAGTCTCGTTTGGCTATAAAGACTTTGAACTGGACCATGCCAATAAAAAAAGATTTGCCAGATGCAAAATATGCAACGCAAGAATATCCGACAGGACAACCAGAACGTCAAGAACCATAAGGTAAGAAAGTCATCTCTTTATAGTCAGTTTTACTCTATAACGATTACGCAATAAATTAATGTTAATCTTTCCTACTCTATATTACATGTAGGATAATGTCTGTATTAAATGTGCACATTTTCAAGTGTTTGTGTGGACTGTGTGTGGAAAATGCGCTTGCAGTTGATTTGTGGTCACCACCCACGGTTCGGCTCGCATGTCATTCGATTCGCAGATTGATACGCAAATTTAAACAGTAAAAGTTTATCATTTGTACGTGTTTTAAGGGCTTGCAAATGTTAACATTCAAGTGATTTTAAACCGCAAAAAGGCGCTAAAGTTAGTAGCTTACTAAGCGCAGACGCACGTGCGGTAGAATGTGTCTGGTCAAGCTCGTGATCAGATCATCATCCCTAGATCAGAATATGTAGACTATGTTGATATGTAGACTATAGAGAGAGTTGCGCTACTGTCTCTCACACTGTAGTCCATTACAATAGATTTGGCGAACAGAGCACTGAACAACAACAACGTTTTTATGTGGAGCGACTGTTATGATGCAACGTTTCCAATTCGTCCTCCGTATGTGTGTGCGTGCACGTTTAAGTGCCCTCAATAGTAGTTAAAATAGTAGTTTTAACTATTTAAAAAAAGTAGTTAAAATAAGAAAGTGTTGCAGTCGTCGCGGCCCTCTCTGGAGAACAGAGAAGTATTAGTTATTAATCCACGAGAACGTTAATCCTGCTTCTCTCTGTCAAGGCACGCATTTTAAATTTCAAACGTACATCCACTGAAAGACAGCAATGTCAGAAATTAGTGACAAAGCACGCAAGAGCCAATGAGTGTTTGATATCACTGCCATAAAGCAATGTGTCATAAAGCTTCTTAAAGGGACACTTCACCCATTTGCATTAAGCTTTGTATAGTTAGAGCCCCAGTCATGTTTTTAAATGGTCGTGCATAATTTCCTCAGTTGCCGGTGAGACAGGAGAAATAAAGATTTCAGTGTTGCACTTCCTTCTTTCAATGATGTAAAAATCATCATTTTGCATCATTGAAAGAAGGAAGTGCAATATCTATGTTGAGGGAATGAGACTACAAACACCCCTTTTCTCGGTCAAATAGGCACCAAATTCGAAATGTATGTTACATTTCCACTACAAATATGACACACTTTAAATAAAGATTAATGTTTCTACGGGTGAAATGCTCCTTTAAGGCGCAATATTTGAATTAACATTCATAACAAATGCAAGGATTTGATGTTTATTGTCACTGATGAGAAGTGGGATCAAGATCGCTGGATAAAGGGATAAATTTGGATCTGTTCCTGGCAATCGTATGAATTTTAATGATGTAGATTACAGAGAATGAATAAAATGAACATCTTTATTTATTTATGTTGTGTTTTGGTGTAAGTTTTGCTGCATAGGAGAAGACTGCATAGGTGAGGTTCAAGGGTTTTTTCCCTCCTAGGATTTTTTCCTAGGAGTTTTTTCTTCTACGGGGGTTTCAACCTGATATTGTCTTAACTTAGCACCCCCTTCTATGCGTTACATTATTACTAAACTCGCTAGTATGGTTTAATCTTAGTCGTTGTTTTCTGCTGTATTCTGCTGCTTTTGTTGTCTTCGATTTTTCTGTGTTTTCTCTAGCGTCTATTAATGTAAAGCTGATTTGAAACAATTAAACAATTGTGAAAAGCACTATATAAATAAAACTGAATTGAAATGAATATAATGATTACAGAAATGTTATTCATATTAAGGTTTTAAAGTGTAGTCTTTTTTAACATCGTTATTCTCTGAAAGTCATAAACATTTCATTAGGAAAATGAGTAAACTTAAATGAGTCAGAAAATACAACATTAATCATCATGTCATTAATATGAGTAAGAAATGCCAATGCCAGCAATTTTAAATATTTATGAATAGGAATAGGTACAAATTAATAGGTAAATAATTAACGTATCAGTCCTGTCTACACCTCGATATTATATGTTTTAGTGTGCATTAAAATGTAAATAAATGTACGTGTGGTTTCATGATATCACATTGGAATAAGTAGCGGCTAAAGGGGTTACATTGACTTCACTTATTCACAATACAGCACAGCTTCAAGGACACTATCGTATTGCTTTTTCGTAAAACAAAATACAAATATTAAAGCAAAACATATAAATCATTGCAACTAAAAGTCTTCATGCCGTTGGAATATTGTCCCTGAATGAATGTGAACAGCAGGTATGCTAAGACACCGCATTAAAGTTGTAAATCTATCTTTAAAACTATATTTAAGAGTCATTATTCTGCCGGATAGCAGCAAAGTAATGAATCACTACATGTTGGCTGATTTGCAGCAATTGGAACCATGTTGACTGTTAGCTTTCATCAGGCTCTTAATGAATAAGCCTTTGTTAGCATTGCACTATTGAATGTATAGTATACATCTGAGAATTTGCTTGTAATTAATACAGGGCGAGGGATAAATCACATTCCGTTTAAAATGGAATTAACTCTGTGTCTGTCATTCCGATTATGTGTGGTGTTTTAATTTGTTTTACAAGAATAATCAATAAAACCGACCCTCATCTTCAGCCTAACAAGCTTGTAGATAGCCTATTAGCTCAAAATATGCAACACAAGGCAACGTCCAATGCGGGGTGAATAAAAAGCTACCGCAAACACTGCTTGTATTACCATTACTTTAGCTGACCTGGTGCTTGTTAAGACTTCATGCCTCAGTAGTGTGCAACTAACCTGAGGCGGTGTGGGGTCAAGGGTACAATAGACCCTCAGAAAGACTCTTTTCTCCAGATGGTTACGCTCGGTTCGGAAGACAAAAGACGTACAGCTAAAGCTCTTCTAATGTTTTCTTAAGGCCGACCTGACCTGCTGGCCTCAAAATGTTAGACGTGTCATTGTCGCAAGAGTTGCAACGATCCATAAAGCAATCATACCTTGTAGATGTTTTATGCAACAGCTAGTTCAGGACAAGTTTAATGATGATCCTCAAGCCTCTAAGATATATTCTGTCACATTCTTTTTGCAACCACTTTTAAACAGACACTAAATCAACAAAAATGATAAATCTGTCTTTAAGGTTTTCTATTTGCAGGGTTCATTGTGAACCAGTAAGCCCCAGGCCAGCAAGACAAGAGAGAACAAGAATTTGGTAATGTAATGTTAGGGCTCCTCTCAAAGGCCAAAAGATTTACAACCACATTCAGAGACTTCTGAAGACCTCATTCACAAACAGAAAATACAAAGAGCTACCTAATAATAGATGCTTGTCCAATGTACATTTTATGCTTTGTATAAGCCTTGGATAAATACTGGTGTTGTTTAAACAACCCAATCTCAAGGCATTTCATGTCACAAAATATTTGAATTATTTATTTGTGTTCATGGACATGATTTTCTTTTTTTTTCATGTCAAGGACTACGAATGTCTTTTTCGTGTCACTCAGTCCTTTTTTCTATATATTGTTTTTCGGTCCCCGAGCACGACTTTCTTTTTCGTGACATTTTATGTATTGCTTTCTCAATGTTTTTCTTTTTTTAACATTGTTGCTTGTGGTTGGGGTTAGAAATTTTACTGTTACAGTCCATTTAGACATCATAACCAAAACCCCAAATTTAAACCCCACCTGAAGGGACAATGGTTTAAAAAATAGAAAAATTTGGAAAACCAATGCTTAAAATGGCATATCCAACCTAACCCCGAGCAACAATGGATTAAAAATAGAAAAAAACCTAATACATAAAATGACACTTGTGCGCTCTGGGACACGAAAAACAATATATAGAAATGTGTGTTGAGTGACAAAAAAGACATTCATGCTCCTTGACAAGAAAAAAAGAGGAAAAAAGTCTTCATGAACTATAGCACGAAATGACTTGATATACAGTAGGGTTGGTTTAAAAGCCAGAGTATGTCATATATGGTAAACATTTAAGCGTAAAGGTTTGTTTACATCTCTAACCCTATGTATTGAACTTCAGTGTGGTTTTGTCCCATACCGTGATAATTAAATTACCGTAAATCCTCTAATATAGGCCCGGGCCTTTATTTTACTCAAGCACATCGCGACCCAGGCCTTTATTGGAAGGAGGCCAGAATTAGAGACAGGCCTTTATTTCTATTTGAGCAAAACGGACTACCAGTAGAATGAATAAAAACGAGATTTTGTGTCAATTTGAACCTATTAAATACTAGGTGCATTTATGGAAAATGTACAGTTACCATATAACATTATGGTATGCATACAGAACATTTACAAAAAATAACGGTAATTCAGGCTACTGGCAAAAACATAGCAAACATAACGGTGGTGCATTTTAAACATTAAACCATACACTGTGATAATTAGGCTACCGGTATTCATAACAAAAGGCAACTTACTGGTTTAGACACCTTGCCACTCCAAAGTTTAACCATCCTCAGATCGTTCAATTATAGTCCTATGTCATGTTGTTGTGTGTCCGGTTTCGTTTGGTTTGAAGTAAAAAAAAAATCCTCCAATTCTGTTTAATCCTCCTCCTCCTCAGTTTCCTCCTCTTCCTCTTTGGCTCCGCAGCTGCCATGGTAAACAATGTTGACTGAAGTCTCACGTGCGAGTCAAACCTCAAACGCGAAGTGATTGATTGAATGACATGACCAGGCTACCGTAGCGATGGCTTGGATTCGTGAGCAAACATTGCCCCCCTGTGGTATTTGCATGTATGACAAGCATAATGTTGTGGCCTGCCCAGAAAAATGTTACTTCTAATAATAGCCCCGGCCACTATTAGAGACCGGCCTTTATTTACCTCCGCCGACAACGAGACCGGCCAATGTTAGAGACCCGGCCGCTAATGGAATACAGGCCAATATTAGAGGATTTACGGTAAGCGAAAATCCAGTTTTCCCATAGACAGACAGTGAAAACGAAACCCAAGCTTGTGTGTAAACTAGGACTTATATAACTTAAATAAACACCTAGCAATTACACTCTAGAACCAAACAGATCCTAGCAACCACCAAAAACATCCTAGCAACCACACAGCAATACACTAAAACCCATTTTGCACGTAGCAACAATTTGGCTTTTTACATAAATCACTCACGGTTCATTTTCATTTAGAAGATGTATAACAAACATGCTCCAAAAAAAAAGTTGAAGTCAGGTTGAATCATTACTCCAATTTTTTCTTTCTTGACTCCATATATCTTATAACCCTGGGAAAATACTGTGCATTTACCGTGCTTTGACAAACATGAACTACCTGGCTAGAAGACCCAAGGGAACAGACCTTTAACCCTATAGAAAGTCAACCTTCAGAACCACAGTCTTTTTGTCCTGCATCAACTTCTGCTGTCTATCTATGTCTCTCTCTGTCTTTCTCCTAAAAGATATCTGGTATCTTTCATGAGAAAAGAGAACTGTGGGGCAGACTGTCCCCCTAAAAATGTTAAAAAGCTGCATATAAGGGCATTCTGTATGAAAGACAATGAGTTTTGTAATTCCAGACTTAGTCAAAGAAATGCATGGAAAAACTCCTTTTTAAATCAAGAAGTATAAGGTCAGTCATTGCTGTCATTCACCATCTTTTTATAAGCTTGAGCATTTAACTTTTATTGATTATAAGGTTGAAACAAAGAGCTAAAGTTCAATCACTAGCTGTTTCTTAATGAGGGTTACATGAGGGTGTCAACACTGGAGACTATATAAGACGACTAACATGGGGTTACATATAGCCTGACGTTGTCATACTCAATTCTAGTCAGAATTTGAGTCTGATACCGGTCCATTGAGCTATAATTATGAGGTGTGTCTCAACCGAAAAATGCCTTTGCACTCAATTGGATAGACCTACGACCAATCAGAGCAACGTATGAGACGTATGTTGAAATGACGTATTTGCAGCTTGACCGAACTGCTAGTTATTTCGCTACAATGACACACACTACAAGTCTGAGTTAGCGAACGTACATCAACACCTACTATGTTTACAACATTTCATTTATATCACATTAAGTCATACAGTAAGACTATCTCTTACCATTTGTACATTAGTTGACCTTCATCCACGACGATACCCATTACGTTTGCTTGAAAAATATCCGAGCCTAGCATGTCCCTCCAAGATTCCGGGCTTCCGAAAAGAAGCTGGCAACGACCGCTAATTATATCCATCTCGTCGTGCACACCGAGTTGCATCGCCGTGATACCCATTTCAGTGCTTCTTTAACTTGATCCTTCATAAGTGCAACAACTTTCGCCGAATCCCGTAGGAAGGACGGCAAAAACATCAACAAATGCATTGCTCCCGTTTCTCTGTTCCTCTTTTAAAATCAATGCTCTGTCGATATCTTTTAGAACAGACTCAATGTCAGAATCCACACATCTGATTTCTACCGCGGCAGCCATTTCGCTATAAACAGATTCAACACACTTTGGTGACGTGGTTGATTTACGTTACTGATCACCTGTCCATCATCGTATAAAGCCCGCCCTAACAATTTGATTGGTCGGCCAGCTTTGGGTCGAGCATAGTAGTTCCTCAACGGTGAAACCCCAGACCGATCTTCCCGTTTCTCAAAATGTTGTGGGGGGGCTAAGATCGGCTGGCACCCAGGCTAGGTTACACAGCCTGATCTCATGAGAATTCGTTTTTGATTTACGAGTTGCTAATTCGTATGAACACACACAAAGTTAATAATGCAAAAACATACGATTCTCATGAAAAAAAACCCCGCACCTAACCCCAATGTCACAGGAGTCAAGGCAAATAATACAAAACGGACAAATGTGGTCGTTTGAATGAATACGAATTAGCCAACTTGTTAATTATGTACGAACTCTCGTGAGATAACGTTGGGTTACAAGACAGGTGAGCACAATCAGGGTGGGGCCACAAGGATGAGCTACAAATCACTAGAAAAAAAACTACAACAAGAAGTTACAAGTGCATGATTACAAAATAAGAGACAGTACATTCAAATAAGCAGACATTTTTTTTAAATTTCAAGTGTTAATGAATAAACGGTACATTTACATAGATGCATACTGTATGTCACAGGTCAGAGCAGACCACCTCTAACGTGAGTCACGCCCCTCCCTCAGTTTCCACCCTGAGGAGGTCCCAAAATGCCCCAATGATCATGAAAATAATATCAATCTTTATTAAATATTAAAAAGGGGAAAGGGGTCATTTAAATGGAAGTTCTAGAGTGTTGGGTGGCTCTGAGTCGCTTCTGACTCACACAGGGACCACAGGCAACTCTTCTGAACCTGTCCTTCGTTTTCTTTGTCCACAAGTGAATTGGGTTGAATATCTTTAACGTTGTCTCACTCTTCGGGGTTCTTCACAGCCTCCCTGTCCGGACTTAGAGGGACGAGACACAGGTAACTGGGTCAGGTAGGTACACTAGGCTCTAGACTTTGGGCGTACAGGTGAGTATACAGGTAGGTACACTGGGCTCGTGGCTTTGGGCGTACAGGTGAGTATACTGGGCTCTTGGCTTTAGACGTCCAGGTGAGTATACAGGAAGGTACACTGGGCTCTTGGCATAAAGGTGAGTATACAGGAAGGTACACTGGGCTCTTGGCGTACAGGTGAGTATGCAGGGAGGTACACTGGGCTCTTGGCTTTGGGCGTACAGGTGAGTATACAGGGAGGTACACTGGGCTCTTGGCCTTAGCTGAAATGGAGGCAACTCACGGACCCGTAGATGGGTGGACGTCAGGCTTTAGCTCTTTGAGGCTCAGGCGGCTGGAGAGGACGTATATGCACACAGCGAAGTTCTAGTCTTCCTCACTAGGACAGACTTCTAGGGTACACTTTGGACGTTGACTTCCAACTTGTAGTGGAACAATCCCACACCTACACAGAGCCCTTGGCTCAGACCTGCAGACTGGCAGCAGACAAACAGACGGATTCTTTTTAACAGTGTAATACTCTAGTAGATACTTAGGGAGAGATACAACACCTCTTTGCTTCGGGTGGGTTGGACAGATGGAGGTACAGGTTGAGACTGCTGCACGTTGGGCTTAGCACGGCCACAGATGATATCACCAAGGTGGGTAGGTTGAGATAGGGGGCCACAACATGGGATGTACTGCTCGAGTGGGCCGATCGCTTCCCTCTCCTCCAGACAGCAGGACAAGAGATCTAGACAGGGGCGGGCATCTAAAAGCACTCAACAGATGTATAATCATACACAGAGACAGCACTTATGTTCGTTCCACGCAGCAGCCAATTCAAGTTTTTCCTCCTTCAACACTCCACACAACATTCACAGTAAAGGCTTACTTCATATGGTTGCCACACTGCCACCAGGTGGGGGAAAGGGGTTAAGGAGTCGCAGTCTGGTATATATATGTAGAAGGCAGCCGCCTACGTCACCACTCTACTCTTCTATGACAAGGTTTTTTCTTTAGCCTAAGGAGTGATGTTTGACAACACTGACACAGCCCAACACTACAATTTCAGGTGTACACACATCAAAGGACTCACCCACCGCACTCCACACACTCACGGTGCATTAAGGTCAGAATCACAACGTTGGGCAGAGGCTATCGTCCTGAATAGTGGAAGGGGGACGATCATGTGAGAGCGTCAGGACCAAAATCTCCAAAACCCACGCCTTCCTCTTCTTGGTCAGTTCCGGCTCACCCACCGAAATCCTCGTCACAGGTGGGGCCGCACACACACACAGATCAAAACACACAAGGGATACACTGGGACACAGTATTAACAGAGATGTCACTGACAAGACAACATTTCCAACGTAGCTCACAGTTTCATTACTTCCCTCTCTTTTCCCGAAGTCTGGTGTATCCGAGGTCGATAGTACAACAATTTCTCTGTTCCTTCCTCTTCTCAATGCATTGCCAGTGACTTCCCAACGCACACAATCTTCAAGGTAAGTAGCACACGTCAACACAAATACTTCAAAAATAAGGCTTTACCACTTAACTCTGTCTTTCTTCAGCCCAATCCTCTGCTTTAACTTCGCCCAGTCTGCAATATCCACACTGATACGTCTCTCCAAACTCACCAAACACTCCTTCTCACCCACAGCGTTGGTCAGAATCAAAACTTTAACTTTGCTGTTCTCCCGATGTCTTATTTATGTGGCTCCTCTTCCCTGAAATGCCCGATCACCAATCGCCACGCTTATTAAACACACCTGAAGCCAGTATCATTTGATTTCAGTTGCCCGGAGTTACCGGAACTGGCTGGGTGTTTCAGTGAAAATGATCCGGGCGGAACTATTTCCGCCATTTTGGGTTCTGCTGCATAAAGTCACTCTGTGACATATACATTTTTGACAAGTAGATGACACCTGCATAACTGAACATCCAACGCATGTGACAACAATGCAGCTGTTGTATGACTGTTTAAAATGTTTTTAGCTACAAGCTGCTTGAAAATGCACCATCTGATGGTAAAGCTGAATTTGTTCCTTAAATGCTTTAGGAGTGTGGTGCAGAATACCAAATAAAAGGAAGTAGATCATGTGCTGGTCGTCCTGAATGCTTTGTATGAGCGAGATACACAGACCACTGGAAAGACTGCAGTGATATAAATAATGCCTATTGATTTAAGCCATGTCTGGACACTGGAGGCACAAACACGGGGTGTGATTATAAACTGTTCGTCTTGTGCTTGGAAAAGAAAGCAGTGTGTGCAAACATTTCTCTTTATTTTTCTTGTATATTTAATTTTAAAATCATAAGGTTGTGTTTGTAAAGATAAAACGTGAATGTAGTTTTGAAGCTAAAATACATTCTCCTACCTTAGCTTAATTTTCAGCTCTGTTCTCTTTGTACTGTTTCTATCCAATAAAGGCAAATACAAAAAAGAAAATAACCAGATTTTGTTTCTCCCTGTAGTGCATGAGCATCTTGCCAAGCCTCTTCTTAAACAAAGCTCTATGTGAAAAAAAGAGTCTTCCTCAGATTAATAGCATCCTCTCTCCCTGGTGTGAAGTTCTGATCATATATACCTGATAAGAAAAGCGCAGAGATTGTGCAGCCAAATCCTTTCGTTCACTTCCTCCCTCCCTACGATATCAAGCCAACGCTTGCTAATGTGACCCACGGGGCTGCTTTGGCTTTTTACCACCTGATTGGTATCCACAAGATCTCATTTTATACTTTTGCCCATCGTAATCCTATTATCATATTGTTTAATCAATTTAGTAATTTTCTGCCTCCGTCACACACTGGGGAATTTTGGGGAATATGTGGTATATGCATGTGTATAGACAATCCTTTCTGTCATGGCATTTTAGATGTAAGACAGTCCCAGAAATGACATCAGTGGTGCTTTTTTGGAAACATATTGATGTTTTATAAAGGAATGTACATGGGCCGCATAATATTTGGATATCTGAAATAAATAGGATTATACACGACTTGATCATATACATTTGGGATGAAAAACAAGGTCCCATTTCCTGTAGCTGCTTAAATGGACTGGGGTTCATATAAGGAAGTTAAAATTACATATAGTATGCAGTACAGTTCTAGGTTGCAGGTTTTGTAAAAATTAAATACCGGTATACAACCTTACAAAGTTTAAACTGCAGTTGTTTTGATTCCAATACTATTCAAAATGTTCCCTCTCAAGAGAGCTAGTCACACCTCCACTGTTACAGAAGTCGGGAGCGTTTTAGAGACAGTGGGACGTCATTAAAACAGACGGTAGAATTAGGCAACCTGCGAGTGATAACCGCATGAGACTGGTCCTCACCCACAACCACAATCTCCTAAAGACCTGCTGCTGGCTTTCCTACAACTCTGCCTTATGCAGAAACTCTAACCCATTCCAGATGCTACAGATAGAAGAGCTTAGGGATCGAGCTGAGGATGAGCTCATTTTGCGCTCTTGTTGGTAATAAATAAAGAACACATGCTGACCATACATTGGATTTTCTCCCCTCGTCCACATGGCCATAAATCAGTATGGTGTATGATCGTGATAGGTCTCATCTACATGCTGGGATCGACTTAAATAAAAGTTGTGCTGGAGATCTACTGCAGGGAAACAAACGTCTTTGTCATTTCGTCCAGATACGTGGGAGCATCCAATATTTTGTCCAGAGATGGAGACCAGAGCCGTTTTGTGTTGGCTGAAAAGCAAAATCAATAAAAATCTGCATTGAGTCTCTTGATTCATTTTGTAATTTCATTGCATTGTTGTTGTTGTTGTCGTCGTAAGGTCATAGCAGTTGCTACAATAGTTTCAGATCAGGATACGTGGAAGGAAAACATGCACTGAAAACAAGTAGGCCTATGCACATGCAAACACTAAATAGACAAAATTGAATTAAACTTAATAAAGACGATTTAAAAAAAATGAAAAACTGGGTAAACTACCCTTTTAAAGGTCCCATATTGTCAAATTTGAAATTTTGGGGCTTTTTCGTGATAACTAAGGGTCTAGGGGCTATGTAAGTACCATATAAGTTTCAAAACAACCATTTAAGAGTCAAATGCACACAGCCTGTTTGAAGTAGCTGTGAGTTAAAACCAGTGTTCCCATGGGTCCTTGAAATCCTTAAAAGTTTGTGAATCTAGGGGGGAAATTCAAGGCCCTGGGAAGTTTTTGAAAATATACATACATAGATACAGGTCAACGAAAGTGCTTGAATCTATTTAATGCAAGAAGTTTTATGAAAAATAAATCCATTTCCTGTGTAGTATAGAAAAGTATCATAGAAATTCTAGACTTTTTAAAGCACGTGCTAAACTGTTTAAACTGCTTTAAATGCTTATATCTTCTGTATGATTCATACCAGAATGCTGTTTTGAATAGTTAAACGTCTCATGTTACGTATGCAGTGTTGGGGAAAGTTACTTTTAAAAGTAATGCATTACAATATTAAGTTACTCCCCAAAAAAGTAACTAATTGCGTTACTTAGTTACTTTTCATGGAAAGTAATGCTTGCGTTACTTTTAAATTAGTTTGGGGTTACTTTTTCTCACTTGGCTAAGGCTTGATCTCTTTCAGGCCTTGCAGGGGTTTTTATGATCGCAAAAATGTCAAACTCGGGCCTGCCATCATCGTTTCTGACTCAAACTCTTTCCGCTCAGTCGCACAGAGTGTGTAAATCTTCAATAATATGTTCAATTTAGTTCAGTACATTATTTTATTTTTAAATTGAATGAATTAAACTGAAAAGTAACTCACATTACTTTTTTAAAAAAGTAACTCAAATATTAATGTGTAATGCACGTTACTTGTAATGTGTTACCCCCGACACTGTACGTGCAGTATGTAACTGTTGTTACCTGAGAAGGCAACGAGATGCTGTGTCTCCCTTGCCATACTTCATGCGTCCCTATAACGCTGTCTTTGACAATATTTCAGATAGCGATATCCTTCCTGGCTCCCATGTCACCCTGTCTTTTTCGTTAAGCCTCACCATTGGGAGGCATCCCCAAAGTGTCACCTCAGTGACGCCGCGAGAGTTCTCTTGAAAGGGAACTGTAACAATGTATCTTAAAAAGTAACATGATGTAAACTTGCACTCACTTGAAATGTGTCCCCCCATTTAGTCCATGAATTTCAGGGTATTGGACCTGAAAGTCCTTGAAAGGTCCTTGAATTTGAAGGTAACTAAGATGTGGGACCTGTAAAACGGTTTGTTTGTACTTCCACAAAGTTCCAAAGTCACCAAAACACAATCACCGCCTTCAGTCTCCACCCCGAGCACTGTCCACCGTCCACTGCCCCACTCCCTTTTTGCCAAACAAATCCCTAAGGAATATCACACAATGTGAGAAAATGCTGTTGAAGGGACCATTCACGCGAGTCCACGAGGGTGCACCGGAGTCGTATTTTGGGAAAGACTTCAGCATCACGCCAGAAATAGGAAAAGAAGTTGCCCATCAGTGTAAACTCCTCCCATCCGTCGTCTGATTGCTCTTTCAGAAGGACTTCTGGGTTGGTAAAGTGCGTCCATCAAGGGTGCACTGATGAGCACACTTCGGAGCGTAAAAATGACAGATGGGACTCCCTACAGACTCGTAGACTAAGTGAGCATGCGCAATTTAAGGCCACGAGACAGAAGGTCCACATGAAGTGCGCCATTTGGGACAGGCCCAATAAGATATTTGCTTTAAAATATATCGCAAGAATCACATGCACATCGTTATATACTTATACTTACATTATTCCAAATGTCTCCAACGTTTGAATACAAAGAAATCTATCTAGTTTTGTAATCACTCTCACAATATTTTAATGTCATACGTCGATCAGTCTGTTCAGCATCGCATATAGAATTTGAAGCTGTAGCTTTTAGCATCCCATTCTGTTGTTGTTTCTATCAAGCCACTCTCTGTTGATTTATGTTTTACCATAAAACTTTATTTTATTATGTCATTAGTGAACATGAATTGTCACCCTTTGTTGTTGTTTTGCAACCTGTAGCGGTGAAAATTACATTTGCATTTATGCATTTGGCAAACACTTTTATCCAGAGCGACTTACAGTGCATTACATTTTGTCAACGTGTTCCCTGGGTTTGAACCTATGACTTTTTGCACTGCAAATGCAATGCTCTCATACTTTTGTGTCTTTAACAACAAACCTAATAATTATCCACACTAAAATCAAATCAAGACTTTATGTTCTGTAACCCATCACTCCAATCCTTACCCAAGCCTTTACACTAATCTTCGGGCTTAACCCTACAATCTGATTTGTTAATAAAAATCTTGGTTCTGGATCAACATTAATTGTAAAAAATAATGTTTTTGACTATGTTTTTTTGGTGATAAAGACATACCAAACTTCAATCTTTTTGTTCGCATGTCTATAAAACCGTGAAGCAACATCTTCCTCTCGCTTCAGCCAAACCTGAGGATACGTCCAACGTTGCCCATAGAGAGCAAGAGCAGAAACTTTATAGCAATGGCTGTAGATAAAAGTGGTCTGAAGCAAACATTTAAACAAAACAGCAGAGATTTACAAAGTACACTTGATTTAGTATGCAAGATTCCCATGGCTGTAGGGCTGAGATGGAGTGAATGGCCTGGGGTAATGTCAACACCGGGGCTTACACCCCTCTCAACCCAGCCGTGCGTGAGGGAACGACCGTGACCGAGTCTAGGAAACAGTTACGAAAAAGAGTGTAATCCCAGGCTCAGAGGTAAACCTGAGCCGCACCCGAGGAAGCAGTAAGATTGCATTCTGTTTGGCTCTTCAATTTCTGGATTTGCTGATGTGGGCCCCACTTGAATTTACTGCTTAGTGATTTTCTGCATTGCTTATTGGGTCATTTTTGCAGTGAGCCATGATATGAGTCATTCCACAGAAACAGAGGCCATCTGTATCTCTCATGTACATATGGGTATGCAATATATTAATATTTGAGAGAGTGATATATTTAAATCAGACTAAAATATTGAACGTGATATTGGATTCCTTATAATTCATCTGTTATTTAATGCTTCTTGTGTGCATTTTTTTAATTAAACTTTATTGACCATGCTGACGTCATTGCACATAAACAGGAAGTATGTCTGGGATAGACTTCATTTCTGATAAATACTCTTCATCAGTGCCATTATTTCTCTAATCATCTCCTTTCTTTTAGATGAAAGTTAACCATTAGGCCACAACTGCCTCGATATCTGTAAAATAAAATAAAAGCACGCATTTATGTCTGATACATAAACATTATTTAAAGTTAACAATGTATGAATTCTGTTAATTTTGTTAATTACTAGCAATACACACATGATAACACTGTTTGTTAGTACAACTACTATGTATACTCACATATGCTAATCTGTGCATGGTTTGTATCTGTAAGGATATAGTTAGTGTACTACCCTACTCAACATTACATACGAGTAAGAAAATAATAAATATCATAATATATTTTGAAATTTAGTTTTGTTTTGTTATCTAATTCTGTACTGTATATTTAGTTTCTTTCTATGTTAGTTGAATGTGTTAAAATGTGTTGATTTATCAGAAACAATAAATGTTTAATTTGTATTTATTGTTATTGATTATCTGTAAATGAGTCAAGGAAGTAATGCATCTGTGTAATTCATTTTTTAATCATCTCCTTATTTTTTAGAAGTGCCACATAAATATAAATAAATAATATTTATTATTTTTATAAATAAAAAATATAAATAATAATAAAATAATATCAATATAATTGTATTTTATTAATTAAGTATATAAAATTTCTTAAAACTGTCAACTTTGTTACCCTACTGGCAGATATGTACAGTATATTAAATCGTAACTAAACCCCTGGTCAGAGCCTGACTGCACCCACTGGCAATATTTGAAAAATGCAAAAAAAGTGGGCAGATCCCAACGGAGATAGAGGGGACGAACTAGTGTGTGGTGAGATCATAAAAAGGGCGTGGAGCTTGAACCTGCTTAGTCACAAGATATTTTTTGGACCCACCATCCAATAGGAAAATTCAACTGCAGTAGCCACCGTTCAACCTAAAGAGGGCAGCACTTAGACATTTTACACCATATATTGTAGTATTGAAACAATTTATATCCAAATGTCAAAAAACTTACTAAAATCAATGTACAGCACTAATAAGGCATCATTCTTACAGATCATTAACTAAAAAAAGTTGCTTTAGGGTTTAGTTACTCTTTAAGGCCTGGTTTCACAGACAAGGCTTAGCTAAAGCCAAGACTAGTCCTTAGTTAAATTAAAATGTTTAAGCATCTTTTAAAAACATGCCTTAGAAAAGATGTCAGTGCAAGTTATTTTCAGTTGACACAACTCAAACATGTGTCTTAGTCTAGGAATGGCTCAAGCCTTGTCTGTGAAACCGGGGTAAATGCATTAATTTAACTGGAATAGCACACAATATTACAAAATATGTGAATAAGGCACTCATTTCAAAGAATGACACATATTACCATTGAGCTGTTGTGCAAGCTGCACTATAAAGAAAGGGCAGAAAAAAACTAGAGAGTGAAAAGCAAAGCAAGTGCAAAGTAAATATTATGACAAGGTGAGCTGCAAGGTGCATTTGAAGTGGCAAATGGGCGGCAAAAAAGAATGACAGCATCAGAAAAGCATGCATAAAAAACTCCCAGTGCACGCTCAAAAAGCATGTGTAGCTTTTCCCAGGTACAAAGGACGCCCTCCAGCTGTTTATCTTTCAAGCTCTGTGTCAGTAAAGAAGGCAAAGAAGACTGGATTAAATATTTTACTAGCTCTCACAGGTCCGTGCTGTACAAACATGATTACTCATATAATAAGAGGGATTTATGGAGAAAATGGAGACAAACAAACCTGTTTGTTGTGAATGAGATTTATTGGATACTTTTTATTTTAAAACTTTAACTATCCCTTCCCATGACTGTCTATTCAGCAACGATTTAGTGTTTTATTTAAACAAACTGAAAAGTATGTTAACTCATGTTGTGTTAAGAAACAGTGTAGATTAGATGCATGTCAAGTGATTAGAATAAACTTAACAACAATATTAAATACATTGTTATTTCATTCCATAGGTTTTCAACAAAGGTTATTGCAGTTTGGAGTTCCTACCTCAAGTTGAGTTGTAATGTTTAAAAAAAAAAAATAAGAGAAATAAAATTAAAGTCTTGAGTTATTTATGTAAGTCACAGATACAAAAGTGCAAGTTTAAATTTGTAAGAGTAAACACACAATGACACAACAACCTGCTCAAAGCTTCTCTTTTTTGTATTTTATATGTTTTCCAAAGACATTGACTTGGGTGTAGGCCAGGAGACCCTTGAGGGTCAGGGGCCTCAAGGCAGTGGCCCCATTGGCCCCAGTCCATAATCTATTGATGATTGTCAAGTGAACAAAGAATGAAGCACTCTGCATTGCAGCTGGATATGTTTGTTGACATTATGATGTATGAAGGAATGTTAGGGGTGAAAGACTTGACAGTGTCAAGTCTCAGATGTTGAAAGTGTCAAGACAAAATGTTAAATGCCCTCTCATTTTTAAGTTTTTTTTACATGTAAATGAGCATCTGCTAAAGGAATTAATGTAAATGAAATTTGTTTGTAAAGCTGTTGATTAAAAAAAGTGTGTTAACAGTTTCCTATTTATAATGTATTGAACAAGAATAAAGTTTACATGGTTTGTGTTAGGTGAAGAGAACAAAACATACAGTTTGTACAGTATAAAAACCATTACGTCTATGGGGTGTCCCCACAAAACAAGGAAACGTGCGTGTGCGTGAAATATATATTTCTCTAAAAATGTCACTTATAACCTTCTGGTTCTCAACCCTTGATATTATTATGAAATGAAAAAAAAGATTATTAATATTATTTGATCTCAATATCAAAAAAGACTGCAATTATACTTACACCATATGTCTATATAGAATGTGGAATATGTACATTACTTCAGAATATTAATCACAAATCAATTGTGAACTTTAAAAATAGTAAATAAAAAAATAAAATTCACATAAATATATATGAGTAAATGCCTAAAATATATAATATAATAGACACACTGTGGTTTGAAAAGTTAAAAAAAAACTTAATCTTAATGTTTCTCATGATCTTGTTTTATCTGAGGGTGAATGCTTAAGTGTTTGAATGTCATTTAGTAGACACAAAAGTAAAACTAAACCAAAGTTTTTCAAAACTAAAATTTTATATATTTTAAATGGATGACCAAATAATAAGCAGTCAATGAGAGTCCAGAATAGATGTGAACTCCTTTAATATAAAAAATAATCCCAAAAAAACTCAAGAAACCACTCAATAGAATTATGCAAAGAATGCAAATTATCCATCAATGGATGTACTTACATATAAAAAGATTTATATATTTATAAATGTAATTAATAAATCCAGACAGATCTGTCGCATACAGGGCCTCGCAATCCTGATGTTTTTTTATTATAATTTTTTTATGTCTCTGTCAAGGTCACATAAAAAATTTAAATAAAAAATCCAACCAATTGAATGGGTTTTTATTGTCGCTAAGTTATTACGCAATGCGTCCTCACTGAAGACGGGAGAGGGGGAAGCTAAAGCAAGGGAAAGCCAACATGTCAGCTGCAAGAGAACGCGACCAATTTCGCAAACAGGAGTCAGGTTCTGAGAAAAAAAAGGAAGACTTTCATAAGTCACTATAAATGCATCGGACCACTTCCAGGAGTTGAGGATAAGAGAGATAATCCCAAAGGGAACAACTACCGCAATAAAAACACTTTTTTACCTCAAAGGTGAGTCCATCTCATTTATTAGATTTATAGTGCTTTAAATAATTAGTTGTGTATAGTTGAAATGAATTAATGTATATTATAAAGGAAAAGTGTCATAATCTATTTGTTTAAACTCTCATGATGACAAAAACAAAGTGACTGACTTGATGTAAAAGTTGAGTTCAAATTTAAGTGAAACACAAGCGAACTGGCATGAATGAATGGTGGAAGGTTTAAATAGGCGGGATGGGATGTTGATTGGTGGATCGACGAGTGACGTCGCACAGGATAATTAAGATTGACAGGAAAGGTATCCAATGCCAGGGATCTGAGAAGACAGATAGTGGAGAAAAGAGAGACAACAAAAAACAGAGAGCCAATAAACAACACAGCACAGTATAGCAATAAAGACAGGGTGGCCATCCAAAGAATTGTTTTCATTAAATTAACCTGTGAGTCACTCAATCGAAAGCAGCGTTTTTTTGACAGCGTGTAATTATTGCTGCCCCGGCTGTGACTCAACCATCAGAGAACACGATTGACGCGGTCTTCAACATAAAGAGACAGTCATGAAACAGGTCAGACCGACCTCAGCGTCGCTGTGCCTTCTGGCGTGGACCTCTCAAACAATCTAATACACATTCACATCTTGTCACCAATTCGCCGATGATTGATGATTGCGGGTAAAGAACAGACAAGTTGAAGGAGAAAAAGTGATTACAATCTGTGAAGCTAAGAAATTATAATAACAAATGAACAGGCTGCGTCATGTCATATACACTGAAAGCTTTTTAGGTTTTGTGTTGGCTTGTGTTAGCTAACACTCTTTGCTTTGTGTTTATGATGTGTGCTACAAATCTTGCATTGTACTGAAAATCCACTACACCATCGCCTCAAGCGTAATTCCGATGTTCTGAGTGTAGATAGCACCTATTAGAAAACGGCTCCTGCCCTTTTAAAATGAAAGCAAGCGTTAACATGGCAGAAACTAATCAGTCTTTTGGGCATTAGGCTTGGCTGTAGAGTTGTCCAGTTTGCTCCTGCAGGTAATAATGTCAATACATTATTATAAATATGCACAAGTTTTTACTTCATTGACAATGATTTATTTTATTTTATTATTTGGAAGCAACATACAATAAATGCCACAAATATAAATGTTTTGCCTGTTTTTCAGGAGTTTCCATGCTTCATTTATAAGACTGATACTTTGGCTGCATCCAAAACTGCATACTTCCCTATTATACAGTAGGCACAAAACATTATGGGCCCTTTTTTAACGATCTGAAACGCAAGTGCGAAGCGCAATGCGCAAGTGACTTTGTGGGCGGATCTTGGGCGGTGTTGCTATTTTCCCGGCGGGATAAATAACTCTTGCGCCAGACGCAAATCAATAAGGGGTTGGTCTGAAGTAGGTTCATTATTCATAGGTGTGGTTTGGGCGTAACGTCAAATAAACCAATCAGAACGCTATCCAACATTCTCTTTAAATGCAAGGGCGCAAGTTCCATGGCGGGTTGCTATTATTATGACGGATTTACCAGGCGCACGCCAGGAGCAGTTCACAGCTGAGGAGACCGACGTTCTTGTAAGAGCAGTCAAAGACAGAGAAGTTGTTTTGTATGGGGATAGGAGAAACCCGCCCAAATCAGCGTAGGTTAAACAGGCGTGAGAGGAAATAGCCACAATTGTCTCATCAGCTGGCATCCCCATCGTTGCGCCAAGCGCTACAATGATGTCAGGAGACGGGGGAATCCCAAGGTTGCCAGCATAAATCGGGCACGCCGTGTAACGGGAGGTGGATCTGCCTCTACACAGATCTGCGTCCACCCTCACCGCTGAAAGGGTTTGGGGGCTTTGAAGAAACGCAAGCAAGGTCCAACCCCAAAGAACACTTACAAATCAAGTTCATATACATTAAGGTTTCTTATGAAAACATTTTAATTATTATTTACATAAAATAAACGTAATACAGCCACACAACAAACTTATGAAAATATTTTAATCGTTATTTGCATGAAAATTTTTTTAACGCAGCCACACAATAAATAAAAACTATCACCACAATGCTCACCACTATGATTCCCCTTATCTCATGTGTTAATATTTTTTATTGTAACAATTTATGATTAGCAAAAATAACTGTTGCATCTGTGTAGATTAGTTAAGCAAAGTGTGTGCGCGTTGTGCACGCTATACATTATGGTCAAGCATGCGCCCTTAAAATAGCATAATGAACCACGCGCAACGCGCCACTGACTTTAGACTAGTTTTTTTGGTCAGTGGCGCAATTGTTTTTTGAAACTGCAAAATAGCATCAGGCCGCCTCCTTTTTTGCGCTGAACCACCCAGGGAGCGCAAGTTCATTCTCTAGTTTGCCGACGTGCGTCTGTGGAGGGAAAAACCCGCTGTGCGCCGGTGCAAAATACGAATGATACATGCGTCACTGACAAAGTCAAATGCGTTGGGTGCAAGATAGGGCCCTGTGTGACAAAAGAAGTATGTGCAAAATCACATTACTCATAAAAGAGTAGGCAAAAACTCCCCGGATGACCTGACTTTTCCGGAAGGATCTAAAGTGTACATTCAATGGACAGTTTACTATCCCATGAGGCCATAGTAGGCGAAAAGCAGTAGGCGAGGGTAGTAGTATGTCTGAATTTATAGTATTCAAAAAACTATCGGTGAAAAGTACCCAGATGACCTACTACTTGAAGCAAGATTTTGAAGTATGCATTTGATTGACACTTTACTATCACGTGATCCCGGGAGAGAAGTCATCCAAAGAAGAAGACTCTAAAAATGGCAACTGATAAGTGCGATTTATTGTCATGCTACATAGGTTACACGTAGCCTGACGTGTGCCTCTGCAAAATTGCCAAAAAAACGTTAAAAAACAAAGATGGGTGCAGTTGAGGAGAGATAAACTTAAGCTGCAACAATAGTCGCTATCCATGTACCTCCATCACAGCTAATCTTTTCAAATCATACACAACAAACTGCTGCTTCTTCTTCTTTGGAAGGTTTACTGGCCAAGCGCCTTCTTCTTCAGCTGCTTTACTGCTACTGTGGGTTACACTTGTGGATACTGCTTACATGTTGATGCGGACAATGATGCAGAAGTATGAATAAAAACCGATGCGCAACCTACGGCGTCCAGGCTTTGCCGTACAACTTACGCAGAACTATGAGCCCTATACTGGTAGGTCACATGATAATGACAACATGGCAAATGTAGTATGTATGGATTTCATTCATACTACACACATTCATGATATGGAATATCCTTTTTTGAGTATTTAGTTATTTAAAATAAGTATCATCTAAAGAGACTACAATATTGGATGCAGCACTGGCATGATGTAATTTCTTGAAATTCCAGTGTAATTACAGTACATGACATTTACAACTGTGGTGATTGGCTGAAACAAAATTGTTTGGCTTTTATCGGCAAAGAAGAACAAATCGAATCACATAGTTACAGGGTGTCCTTCCCTGTCCATCTGTTGAGATGAATGTGAATCTTAGAGTGAGACTTATCTTTGGTTGTCTATTGTATCTTTCACATAAACACTCACATCATGTCTCATTCCTAAAGCACACATTCAGGACCTCCTGCCTCTTCCGACTCTGCTTTGTTTCAACGTCAAGTTGTTTAATTCATACTTTAAGCATTAGTGGAAAGTTTGCATAGATCTCTGTATTTCCCCATCACAGATTTGTTAAATACAAAAATCCTATGAGTCTCAAAGCGAATACTTCACTCCCTTTTCTCACATGTAGCCAATTGCCAGTTTATTCCATTTGGAACGGAGAGGTTTTTACAGATCACAGACTTGCACATGAAGACGCTCAACCAAAAATGGCTTGGAAAATATGGAAAATTCCCAAGCGGTGACCATAACTAGTGCACTCAGTTGTTTAAATGAGTTCTGGTTTGTACACATTCGTAAATTTGTGGTGACTGCCCACCACTTTCTTTGAAGTATCATTCATTTCTCATGTAATCACATCGGCAGGAGGAATTACTTATAAGTGAATACATTTATTTCACATAAATTTATTTTAAGTCTTAAACTCTAGAAGAAGCCCAGGCAAGTATTACTACTATTGCACACTCTTTATGTTAACCAGTCAAACGTTATTCAGTTTCAGCGTCTGACTCTTTTTAGCACACACATATACCTTAAATTATACAATACCTTGAAATTAAAGCACTTTAGAATCATGGTAGAAAGTTTTGTCCAAGCACTGCTCAAACTGAAGAAAATGTAAAAAATACTTGTTTCAAAAATGATCTGAGACAGATTTTTGTACTTTGATGCTTCACATCTTATTTCGTTCAAAGGAGAAACTCCTTGAAAAACTGTCTTCTAGTGCTGCTGGCTCACATGAAGGTCAGTGGCTAACAGCGTTATAGCTGGGATGCAAGGGCATAACAAATTCAATTTGATGTCATTAGTTGACCGAGATTAGAGCAGGAAATTATACCTTTAACAAGATTAATGGGGAATTACAGGGACATCCATTAATTTCAGATAGTCCGCTGATTTGCAGTGGCATAGCAAAGATTTTGCTAAGATTCTATTGATCTACGCAAGAGGTACTTCATGTTTAATGTGCACTATACAGGATTTTTTGTTACTGTCTGTAAACACAACATTCAAACTTGGCCTCTCCTCTCGGTAAGAACACCAGCAGGCACTCATGAAGTAAGAAATTAGTATTTACCTTTTACAGTACTTTTACAGTAGTTGGCAAAAAGTGATGTCCAACTTTGAACAATTGACACCTTCACACTTTATTCATTAAAATGCAAACTGAAGCTCTGCTCTGAGCAGAATTTAAGGAGGCTTGGCAAAAAAAAACCTTTACACACATTCCCAAATTGATAAAGACATAGTCCAGGACAATGACTACAAAATAATTACAAAATATTTTTTCTTTTATCTACAAAAAATGACTACACATGAGTTTTAAGAAATATTAATAACAAATAAAACTGAGGTTAATTTAAGAATTATTACACACTATAAAATGCTTGGTTAGGTTCAAAAGGTATAAACCCAGCCATTGGATTAAATTACCCCGGAAAATGTTTATATTTGACCCAACAATGAGTTTAAAACATTCCAACATTTTTGTCAAAAACATGTTTATTATTATGTTATCATGTTATTATTTTGTTTTATGGTGCTACTTAGCTGTATTTTTTAAGTTATAAAGCTTTAAATCAAAACAAACTAACTGCAGTTGAATTGATATTAATTGGAATGCACAACCAAAAAACGAGATTTCTGAAAAATAAAATAAAAAACGGAGTTATCTCATTTTGCAACGAAACTCTTCACTTGCAAATGAATAAAATATCTCTAAATAAAATATCACGCAACTAAAACACAATAACAAATAATTTTTTTAGATGCAAAGTATGTTATTTACAGCAATAATCTAACATTAAATCGATATGAACAGATTAATTAGAACTCCATCTCATATATGACATCATCAACTATGTTGTTGAAACTATGTGGTATAACCTTAGCTACTCTGAGACACATTCCTGAAGAAAAGTGTAAATGCATCTGGTTGCTCAGGACCGATATGGTACATTATCCCTTAAAGGGCCAGATTTACTAACAGTTTGCACCAGTGCAAACCACCATTAAGCAAGTCGTGTCAGGGGCACGTAATATGGTGGAAATACGTGACAATGTCACGCAAAACTGAGCAAAATAATGCGTGACTATTTCACGGATTTTTGTGAGATCATGTTGCAGGGGACAATATGCGCTGAAGGTTTTGGTCTAGTAATTTTTGCGACTGATCTTATTGCATATGCATTTCTAGGAGTTCTGTTTTCTGTTATTTAAAAGATTTACGCAACGCGATTTACTAATCTTTCCGCGTGTGTTATGACTGGTATTTCTGCCATTATTTAACAACAATGTCTTAAATTAAAGCATGTCTTAAATTACTTTGCGCTTGAAATGGCTGCAATTATTGCATTGGTCATTATGGAAATCAGCAGTTATGAGTAAGCAGTCTGAATTATTTATTTAGCGTTTTTTTTTAGTAAATAACCCACTGATATTACCACTCCCATCTGCGCTTTCTTGGAATTGCGCTATAATTTGCCCTGTTTAGTAAATCTGGGCTTAGATCAGCATACAGAGAGTAGGCGGTCTTTTGTGGCTGCTCAAACACATTAGACCACATGAGCATCTACACCACAAAAGCAATTTGGTCGCATGCGTTTTCGACTCCCTTTGGATGAAAGGTCAAAATGTTTCACACCACATTTACACCTGTATTTAACATCATCAACTTGTGACAAGATCGACCAAAATGCATCCTAATACCATGTGTAAACAGGGCCTAAAAGATGTCTAATAGCCTTCCAAACACAGCCCAGACGTCTAGGCTAACACAAGACAAAATTTTGACTGTCAGTGAAGTTTGACCAAAGCCCAAAAATAAATAAAATACATTAATGATCAGCATTAGCACCAGCCAGTGATGGAGTACTCGAGTCCTGGACTCGGACTCGAGTCCGACTCGAGTCACTATTCTTTGGACTCGAGTCGGACTCGAGAATCCATTCTCTGGACTTGTGACTCGACTTGGACTCGCGGATTGATGACTCGTACTTGGACTCGGACTCGAGGATATATACAATCGGACTTGAGCATTCATCACTTTGTTTTTGACTAAATATGTTATAAAAAAATATATAAGGTGTTACACTTTTCCTGTTTCGTCCCCAAGACCGGTTGCGATCTCCCTTTACAGTCACTGCTACCTCTTGCTCTCTTTGCTTGACAACACACTCACTGACGTCACTCACTTTTACGCTCATGCAATGCATGATGCATGATTCGCGGGCTAAATGTTCACATTTGTAAAATGCAGAAATACGTGCCCCCGGATCGTGAAATTCACCTACGCGAATTTTGCTTCTAATGCTGGAAAGAGCAGCGCTAAACGTTGTGTGTGTAATCGCACAATTGAGGAAAAGACTGGGACAACCTCAAACTTTAACAGACACCTGTCACGGATGCACCCAGAAAAGTAAGTAAAATGCTTTCTATTGCCTAACGTTAGCTTTTTTCAAAAAAATATTATTGACTAATGCATAGTCAAACAAACAGAAGAAGCTAGGGTTAATGTATGACTGGTTCAGATTACAGCATTTTTTTGTACCATGCTTTTAAATCTGATGCTTTTAAAATGCAACATGAAAATGCAGCATGATTAAACATGCAATTTGTAAATTTTCTACACTAGTTCTCAATCACAAGTTCACAACAATGGAAGTAAACACATGCTTTTGATGGCGTCGTAAAGATGCAAAGTGTGTAGTGTATATGTCAAATCAGTAAATAAACTCCCTTTGCAATCATGACAGTGGTGTCATTTTTGTTTAATGTAGAACCTCTTTAATACATTTCATCAGTTTTTTGAAGGTCCTAGAGTGGAGACATGTAGGCACTCTCAGACTCGAATACGGGACTCGAGACTCGAACACTGGGGACTTGAGACTCGACTTGGACTCGACAGTTGGTGACTTGACTTGGACTCGACTCGGACTCTTCTTTGGTGACTCGGACTTGGACTCGGACTCGAACACTGGGACTCGAGACTCAACTCGGACTCGACAGTTGGTGACTCGACTACAACACTAGCACCAGCTAAACCAGCACCAAACCATCACTAGCACCAGCATCCCACTCTGGTCATACCGGCAAGACCAGCATATGTTGTGTTTTGGTGCTGGTACTGGTGGCCACCAGTTAAACCAGCATAGACCAGAATAATTCCCATGGTGGTCCATGCTGGTTTGATGCTGTTTTTTCAGCAGGGAAGTGGACTGTAGTAAACGTAGATGGTGAAACCACGGCTATCTCGTGCTGGGTAAATATCAGCTAGTTTACAGACCTCTGTGTGTGTTATGTAATATACAAACCTTTACAGTAGGAGCTCACTGGAAAGATAAAACAGATAATCTAGTGGATAAAGGAGTGCAGGATTTTGGTGATAGGCAGAAGCTGAGGGGTTGCATTTTCAGTGGATCCCCCTGGGCTTATGGATTAGATGGATTTTCGGGGCGTTTTTTTTAACAAAAGCAGTAAGTCATCAGCAATTCCTTCTGCCCTCTGAAGTCCAGGGCCATAAAGTTGGCAGTGCTTGGCTTTGCTTAAGGCCCTACCTAATGATATCAGAAATTAAATGTCCAGCGCTATCTCCGACCTCTAAAGAGAAGTTAATAAGGTTTACCCTCGGATGAATTGCTGCCACAGCAAAATCATTTTAATTCCAGGCTGCACAAACAACGACCAATTGAAAAGAGACGAGGGACCGCGTGAAGCAGATAAATGGACATAGATCATTTATCCAAATCCAATACGAAAGACAAATAATTATTTGGATGTAATAGATGATGTCAAAAACCTTATCATCAGGTTTCAAATGCTCAGAATATTTAAATATCCTCTGAATTTGAACATCTAACATTTAACATGTATGAATCACAGACAGTATACGACTCTGGGCTGGAGATGCTGAATTTGGATCTGGCCCGGAGTCGCCTGCTGTCTGGGAAATAATTTTCCTAATAAATGTCTTGGGTAAGGAGACTGGACTCTTTAGTCCAACCTGAAATGATGTCAGGAGAGTGTCACAGGGCCTATAACCCAGAGATGGATTATTTGAGCTCATCCACTGCTAAGTCCTTTTCACTTCATAGGTTTGCTGTAGTGACTACCAATTGCCTTACGGGCAAACCAACAAATTGTAAAAATTTTTCATGATGACTTTAACTTTAGGTTTCTCCATCAGGGCTTTCTGTAATAATATTCTTTGGCATTTTGGCCGAAAGAAATTTCATGCACCCAGTTGCATGGTCATAAATAAAGGGTCTATTCCAAATTGGATGGATGAAAAGAGAGAGCATATTCTCTCTGTGACAGAGTGAAAATGAAGAGGTGGAGCAGTCTTACAGCTTTATTAGGAACCGTTGGAGATTGATTTCCTGTCAGGGTAAGGATGAGATGAATGTAGGTTTAGTAGACGTTTCGGGTTGGGTGTCTACGACAGTACCAGTGTCGACGAACTGCAAATTCATGCTTAACGGTGTCTCTGTAATGAACACATTAGTCTACAGCTCCTTATCCATATTTGATGAGGATCTTGATGAAAATTCAACAGTTCGGCCCTACCATTTTTTGGCACTCGAGTATTTCGCACATCACAAACTGCACAGGGCAAAGTCTCTCATATAGATCTCGCATTATTCCAGACCTTCACCTCCAATTGGCACGCTAGGTCTCACAGGGCTCAATAAATGGATGGCCCACATCGAAACTGTAATATGTTTAGGATCCATTTACGTCTATTTGCCTCCCCATGGTATTGATCTGCTCTATTTAATTTCTGGTCCTAATGGAGTCACCCGTAAAGAGCTTTTGTCATTATATACTTCGCGGGAAAGCCTATTAACACTTCCTCAGAAGTCATTTAATTTTTTTTAAGGAATGGTTGACCCATAAATGAAAATTTTGTCATTATTTACACCCCCTGCTTTTCGTTCAGCTCATGTTTAACTGATGGCTATTTTAAGCATTGTTTTAGTCTACTGTTTCAGTGACTGTTTAAAAACATTCCAGAATAGCTAACACGGTAATTTATTGTCTGGTAATGTAATAGAGTATTTTGGAAACATAACCTGATTTAAAAAAATAAATGTACTGTATGAATTTTGATGTGTTAAGATATTTAACCCAAAATATTGGCAAGAGACAAATAGTTAAAGGGGACATTTCACAACTTTTTAAAGATGTCAAATAAATCGTTGGTGTCCCCAGAGTATGTATGTGAAGTTTTAGCTCAAAATACCATATAGATAACTTATCATAACATGTTAAAATTGCCACTTTTTAGGTGTGGGCAAAAATGTGTAGTTTTGGGTGTGTCCTTTTAAATGCAAATGAGCTGATCTCTGCACTAAATGGCAGTGCTGTGGTTGGATAGTGCAGATTAAGGGGTGGTATTATCCCCTTCTGACATCACAGTTGGAGCCAAATTTCAATGACCTATTTTTTTCACATGCTTGCAGAGAATGGTTTACCAAAAAGTTACTGGGTTGATCTTTTTCACATTTTCTAGATTGATAGAAGAACTGGGGACCCAATTATAGCACTTAAACATGAAAAAGTAAGATTTTCATGATATGTTCCCTTTAACATGAAACAACATTCACAGTCTGTCTTCTGTAATGTAACACAGGTCTGTTTTTAGTTCAAAAATTATGTGTGTGTTTCAGTAAATCTCAATAATCCAAAATTTCAAGTAATTCCAACATAATTCAGCAAGTTATAACACATTATACATTTTAACACAAAATGTATGACTGACTAAGTGACTCATTAAATAAACTTGATCCTCCCCATAAACACACACATTCTTTGTCAGTACTGTGGAGAGAACTACCAAAAAATGTGCTGAACAAGGTTCATGTAAGTAAACACTGATCACCTGAACGGTGACTTCACAAAATGATCATTTACAACAAAACAACATTATAAATATAATAGCCTAAACCTCTATGGGGTGGTTTCCCAGACAAGGATTAGCTTAAACCAGGACTAGGCCTTAGTTTAATTATGAAATATAACTAGTTTTAACAAACACCTTATAAAAAACGTTACTTGTGTGCATTTTGAGGCAAAATAAAGGGCCCTGATTTATTTTAAGATATGTCAGTGCAAGTTGTTTTTAGTTTGGACAGCTCTTAGTATAATAGTATAATCCTTGTCCAGTAAAACCAATAAGTCAACTTATCGGTTCTTATTCTGTGAAAAAGCTTAAATATTTAAAATATTATGGGTACTGATATTGATATTTTTTATTATTTTCATTTTCTTTATATTTTACTAGGCTCTTACCTCAACTTATACGAATTAATACATATCTATCTTTTTTCAATGCAAGCACTTAATCTTTGTACAGCGCGTCGTGAATGTGTTAGCATTTATCCTAGCCCCTTATGATCCAAACAGGGATTTAGAAGCCACCAAAAACTTCCATGTTTTTCCTATTAAAAAGCCTGTTTCATGAAAAATTACAATTTTCAATGTTTTAGTTCATGTTGAAAAACACTAACAAGTCCGCCAGCCTGTTGGTTTAGCAGGCTGATGTTAGATGAATTTTGGCATTTTTTTTGCTGGTCAAGCTGCAAGACCAACTTAACACCAACTATGCAGTTTAGGCTGGTTTTAGCTGTTTTATCCAGCAGAGCTTTTTTGTGTTACTACCCTGTACTTTAATTAATATCTTGTTTAAAAGAAGGCCTTATTATTTTAACTATTTTAAATTGTGGGTAAAGTACAGCTGTCTTTTCAAATGATCTTCTCCAAGACTGATTTCAAAATGAAAAGGTTCATTCAAGGAGGCGTTATATATTCCAAAACTTTCCTGACCAAGTAACAAGCAGTAGGTGTGTTTGAATGTATGCTTGTCCACGTGTGCTCTCATTGATAATAAAAGTACAGGATGTGGAAAGGGTCCCACGTAGACCTCAGTGCTCCCCATGTTTTACAAGGGGACGTGGAATGTGATTTCGGCCCACTGCAGTACTTAGCTGCTTTTAAAAAGAGCAGGAGGGGTGAAGTCAGAACCTTAGGTCAACAGAAACGGGTGGCGTTGAAAATTAGGAACAGAGCTGTAAGATCTTACAGGCTACGCTTGAGTAAGTGCAGACAGCGTACCCGTGAGGTTTCTGCAGGGAAAAAAACAGGTTAGAGTCTGCTGTATATTTCCATCCTTCACACTCGAACCCACCACCCCACACATGCACGCATGCTATGCGAAGCGCGCCGATTCTTGATCTCTCACGTTATGACTTCCGATCCACCCACAACATATTGGGCCAAGAGTTTTAGATTATATCTCTCACACTTTTGAGTTCATCATTAATGGAAAATGAAACTATGAAGCGAGTAATTGGATAAAACTTTAAAGCACTTTTTAAAGCTTTCAGGCCTGACTTCATTTTATGGTAAAGATTATCGATGGAAGAAAGGAAGGCGCTTTAATTTATACCTTTGAAAGTCTGCCCATATCACTGATAAAACCAGTGAATTAAACTTTAGGCTCTTCTTTAAAAAAACTTTTAAAAAATCCCAGATAGCACTCACATTAAACAGCATCACCAACATCTAGTTAATCTATTTTCATGGTCATTTATTTTCATTTTGTGTGTGTGTCAGTAGTAATAATACTGTGGTTCTATATCTACGTGTCTGGTACTTAATCAGATATTTTTTTTATAAGCACACTGAGTTCACAGACCTGAAAACAATGAGTCACATAGGGTGTTTTCACATCTGTAGTTCGGTTCATTTGGTCCGGACCAAAGGCAAAAAATGAAACATTGTTGCTTTTTTAGCAGTTTTGGTTCCTTCACACCACACTGATTGCTGTGGTCTGCACCAGTTGAAAAGAACCAAAATTCAGTCATGTGATAAGATCCACATCACTCATTGGCCACATGTATTTGAACGTATTTCCTGAACTGCTTCTCGATTGCTCAGAATCAACGCGCGCAAAATTCCAACGGAACCCTGGAAGTTAACAAAAAGGAGGAAAATTGAGCAGACACCATGGACGACTGACGCTGTAATTACAGTATGTCTGTGGTTGATATACATAATTTGTATAAAGCACTTTAGACAAACTGTTCATTTCCAGAATGAATCGCGGATGCGGCTTGAAAACAACGTTTTAATGCACTACAAACGGCGAAGCCACCAAAGTTTTAAGGCTCCTCCCGCACCTCCTCGCAACTTCAGGTATGTACGGCAGCTGGTTTAGTCCCAGTGGCGTGTTTACCCACCACGCAAACCACGCAATTGCGTAGGGCCTCGCGGGCTTGGGGGGCCCCCTACTGACCACAAGGTGTGCGAAAGTATGTTACGTTTATTCAGGCCCAAATCTAAGGCACGAATAAAGCACGCGCGAGCGAGAGATGTGCAAGTATACACGCAGTATAATATATGCGCATTATAATATATGCGCGCATCCTCGCGAGGGCACATATAGTATGGGAAGCCGAACTCATCAAAAGAAGGACGAAACTGCGCCACTCGAGTGATCTGCTCTGCGCGAACCAATTATATGAGCGGCTATGGCGTTTAATCAGACCCAAAAGTCGCGCGCACAAAAACCACGCGCGAGCGAGAGATACGAGCGCGCAGAACACTATTCGCGGACAAGCGTCCTCGCGAGCGCGCAGATGAGCGAACTCCACGGGACAACGCACCTCTGCACAGCGAGCACAAGAAGCCACACAAGTGCTGGAATGAGCGCTCGCCCGACTCTCTGTGCGCTCTCGTAACTGCACAACATTCACTCGATGGTCAAGTTTACTTTAAAGACTTTGGGCTTCACACTTGTGATTGGTGGTTTGGTTTGATCGGTGACACGCATCTTTTGTTCCACACTCGTACAGGTATAAACATGATAAAGACACCACACAGGGGTTTAAATCATGTCTAAAATACATAAATCATATTCTGTATCTCATCATTGTCATTAAAATCTCATCTTTAGTGTATGTCTAGTCTATATGCTTGTTGTATCTCACAGTAAGTTTGTTTTTACAATATGAACATGAGAGTTATGTGATTCCCATCCATAAATTCAAGCAATAACCAACTTACAATGTTCTTTGCTGGTGTTTGTTAGTTCAGTTTGTTAGATCAGTCTGAATAATAATCTAATGCTTCCTCCTTTTCCTCATTTAGTTTTTTTAGTAAGATGTCAGACACTGAAGTTGCAAAATGGTAAACACGCCACTGTTTAGTCCAAATGTGCAGTACTTGCGGTTAGGTCAGTTCGATCTCCGATCGTGTTCTCACCACAAATGAACCGCTCTAGAGTTTGTTTGAAAGCGTACCGAGACCACTTCTTCAGTCCGCTTGTTTGGTCCGCTTTTGTTGCGCACCAGAGTTTGATTGTTGCATTCTCATCTGCCTAAACAAACCGCACCAAGTGAGCAATCGAACTCTGGTACAATTCAACCAAACTAAATGAGGCAGGTGTAAAAAGCACCCATAGATCCCAAACCACTGACTGGAACCTAAGATGTCAAAAAGATTATTTGTTAACATTAGTAAATGCATTACCCAACATGAACTAATAATGATTAATACAGTTTTATAACATTTATTAATGTTTTATTAAAGTGCTATAGAATGTAGATCTGTATTTATCTAGGCATAGATGAATAATAAAAATTCTGTACAAAGTACTGACATATTGTGAGCCTCACGTATATGAAAGGTATGACTGCACACTCACTTGCAAAAAGTTTATTTTACCAACATCTTGGCACAAAGTCTTTGTCAAGGTATAATTTTGCTCGGAGTACAGCGAACGTAAATAGACAATTATTAACAGGTGCATACAATTAGTCCCAATTAAATATACAATCAATTAATTAATCATTCTAAGAAAACTGTCAAATAGAGCGTGACAAGAATAAATACACAACAACAACATCCAATATTTGTCAATAGAAACATCACCAACATCAAAAGCTAGAAACGTTTATTGAAAACAGCTTTTTCTTTTTTTTAAGAGTTCTTAATTTATGTATGCAGTAAGCTTCACGTTTGAGTAAAATTCGATCAAGATCCCCACTTCTCCTCGGTAAAGAACTCGCCCAATACCTACATATACATAACGTATATACATAACGTAAAGACGCAATGAGATGGTTAAACTCAAAATGTATATCCAATGGATAGTTCATGTTTCTTCAATGAATTGTGCTACGATGCTTAGCAATGCGCGTTTTCATCGTGAGTTGTTTTACCGACATATGATTTCCACATGGGCTTGTTATAAGGTAAATGACTGCTTTAGTTTTACAACTTATTATTCCTCTAATAGGGATAGGTTTCCCAGTATGCAGTGTTTAAACAAAGTACAACGGTAAGTATAGCTACACTGACCGTATGTGCCACATCGATAGTTACCCTCAGGAATTGATGTTAATCAGAGGCGTCACCAATTTTTTTTTAAGGGGGCACAGTGTGCAAAGCTCACAGAAATTTGTGCATACACAGACATCAAACGAAATATTATAGAGCTTTAAGTCTTTTCCATGGCACCTACATTTCTAACAATCTGAGCGCCCCTGCCTTCATGCAAAAACCTCCAAAATAAAAGTGTTGACTAACTTTGATATCAAATACTATTCAATCGGAATAATGACATATTGGCATCATATTTACATCTGAAACGGCATGTTTTGTTTATTAACGTTTTGTTTAATGACTTGTTTAATTGTGTCATTAATGCATTTGGTACAACAACTGCATTATCCTATGAATTTAATGTAATTTTAAATCCATTAAGTATATAAACAACAAAAATGACATAAGCTATAGCCACGTGATTTATTTTAATGTTCAATAATGATTAAAAAAAATGTGTTTAGGTAAAATTATTAGAGGAACGGATTTTTGCATTTAATTTAACCTCATATGTGATTCTCCGCCCAGGTTTCAGCAGCAACAACATAAAAAACGGCTTTTGTGAACTAGATTTTTAGAAATCTAGCCATTCTTTCGATCTTACGGTAAGGCTGGTTGGCATGTTCATATAAACGCAACAGTGTTTTGAATATTTATCAACAATAAGTACTTACATGCTTCAGGTACCTGCCAAATAGCTTCTTATGGTCACCTGTATATCAGACTGAGACAGGAGAAAGTGTTTTAACATCAACAAATTACATACTTTAAAATGTGCAGCATTATTAGGAAAACTAAATGGCTCTGTCACTTTGTCGCTCTGGATAAAAGCCTCTGCTTAATGAATAAATGTAAATGTAAAACAGGCTCTCCATTGGTAGGACAAGTCGCCTGTGCCGTTTTCTGATGACAAATCACATCTTGCATGCTAGCTTTACTTCCTTCCTCACTCTCCACAGTGTGTTTTGGTGCGTTATGTTGATTTATCTGCAGCTTTGACTCTGTAGTGCTGTAGATGACTGATGGGGCTCTTTCACCCCGATGGTGCAGTTTAGATGGGAGGAGTTGAAGGGTGCCAAGCAGGACCTCTTCATTTAGAGGAATAAAACTGTCCATTATCGCTACTTCTATTCTGGTATTCTGTAATACTCATGTAATGGAAACCTAGACCATAAACGAACGAGCCTGGCGGCTGTTTAACAGAGCCTGAACCCATAATCTCTGCACACGGGAAATTATGTGCTTAAACCGGTACGTTATTAATCAAAGACAGACAAGGGTATAGGCCGAAAGTCCCTTTAGGGAAAAAAGCGAAGACATTTGGTAGTATTTAGTCTGCTGCGATGCAAGCAACTGCATTACGGGATATTTCCCTTTAGCGTTTTTCCCCGTCACTGAATCGCAAAGTATTCCCACGGCCACATTCTGGATGTTTATTTTTTTCCGAGTGTTTTCGTTCTCCAGTAGGAGGAGATGGAAGTCGGTCCATCACTGTTGGAGAGGGCAAGGAAGCTGTTGAGACACAGGCCTGACCTTTTATCTCGCCCTGGGCGACCCATCTGTCTTTCAGCCTGGCAGGGTGAGGTGCGTGTAAGCGGGTGTGTGTGTGTGTGTGTGTGCGGGGAGTCCGGCAGCGGGTTTCAGAGCGGTGAATGATTTCATCATCTGTCTGAGAAACCATAAACTTTCCCTCTTACACTCACTAACTCATCATCTTCTCATCCGTCCTGCCGCCCCACGAGATCAATGAATATGCATGATTCATTTATAGGGGTATGGCGTCTACATTCAACCTTTAAAAAAAATAGGTAAGAAAAGTTTGATGTGATATATTTACCTCTGTGCAAGTTTTAAATGTATCTTTTTAAACATTGATTGCTTGATAAAAAAAATAACTATTTAGGTAAAAATAAAGAACAATTCAGGTAAAGTTAATTTAATATTTTTAATTTAATTTAAAGTATTTGAAACCATTTACTTTATTTTTTTTTTATTTAATTCATATTTAGATTTAGATTTACATTTATATTTCAGATTCACATTTAGATTAAAATGTTTTAGGTAAATTAAAATTGACTGTTTCTATAGTTCATGGACATTCACGGTCATGTTGTGAAAGATTCATCAGCGCAGTTTTTTTCCATTTCATTCCCAGAAAATGTTTGCATTAATAATCTACATAATATATTATAATAAAAATGTAACTTGCTTCACTTATAAAACATCTTGGCTGACAACACTTCAACCCCTTCTTCCTGAAAGGATCACATTTCACAATCCAATCGATCAGTAATTCCTGAATTCTTTCCTTTAGTTGAATAAAAATATCATTTTACAATATATGCTCCATTTACTGTATTATTTTAATATTTTTTTTCATACAGTAATGACACAATTGAAAGTCCAAAAATAAACCTCCACCAACCCCTAACCCTACCCAATAAATACTTTCATTATTAATAAACACTATCTGGGGCATTTTATTTTCACAGTTTGAATATTTTCTTCATTTTTATTGAAAATAAATGTCTTTTTGATGTGATGTGGTATGATAGGTAAAGGGATAAGAACGCGGTCAGCAAAAGGTGCCTTTGACCGGGGATATTGCTAGCCTGGCTCCGCCCTCCTACGTGTTTCCGCTTAATTTTCATTTCGCTTCAGCAGTACGTCTGGGATGGCTCTATAGAGTTTCGTTTTCTCCTGCAAAAATCTGCAGGACCAATCAGCGAACAGATGGGGGTGGCTAAGAACGATGACGTTGAGGTCGTGCGTCAGTTTGAGTTGTAGTTCAGTAATGGCAGCGGAGAAAGACGTGAGAAAAGCTATTCGGTCCGTTGTTGCAAAACTGCCGAATATACAGAAGTTAAAGCCGGAGCAAGAACCAGGTTTGCTAAGTTTTGTTTGTCTGATTATTCTGACTTGTTGTTTCCGTCCGGTTTCGGTGCATGATATACGTCACGACCACATGTTAGCGATTGGCTTTGGCAGATCCTGAGTGACTCTGGGCAGATCCAATAGTTTTAAACTTCAACAATGGCCCCTCCTTAACGGAAGTAACACTTTGCAATGGAGCGTGGCCAGACTCTCTGTACAAATGAAATGAATGTACGAGAGTCTGGTTGGACCAGGCTAAATAAAGCTTGCTTTAACTTGAAATAATTAAAAGATCATCTCTTTCCAAAGTCTGTAATTATTAACAAATATTTTATTATTAGAGTGAAGCATTTCATCAAGCTTTTCTGGTCTTGTGCAATTAAATAAAACGAAATGGACAGGAAAATGGAAAATGAAAAGGGTCAATGTTTTACAGTTGGGTTAAAAGAAGTTTGATATTAGCAGCTATCTTAACTCTTTCACCGCCAGCGTTTTTAAAAAAAGTTGCCAGCCAGCGCCAGCGTTTTTCATGATTTTCACCAAAGTTTAATGCCTTCCAGAAAATGTTCTTCTTTAAATATATAAACATACAATATACCAAATGAAAGAACAGACCCTCTGCTTTCAAACAAAAAAAACCGTTTCATCCTACCTTTAGTGGTTCTTTTGCAATCAGCTTTTGAATATGGGTAGGTTTTTGCAAAAACACCATATTTTGAGCAAAAAGCAGAAATAATTCCATTTTTATGACGGACTTTTCATAGACATCCATTCAGAGCGATCTTTAAAACAGACACGGACATGCAGCAGCTTGCCATAGGGAAATACTTCCGGTTTTAAAAAGTTGCGGAAGGGCGCCACCTGGTGGATAATAGCGGTATTGCGGAAAGACGGAA
Organism: Paramisgurnus dabryanus; assembly: GCF_030506205.2. Taxonomy (NCBI): domain Eukaryota; kingdom Metazoa; phylum Chordata; class Actinopteri; order Cypriniformes; family Cobitidae; genus Paramisgurnus; species Paramisgurnus dabryanus. Next base: position 20,067,142 of record NC_133360.1, on the reverse strand, counting down.
TATCTCGTCATTGGCGGGGAAGCGTTTTCTCTTAATTGACGAGAAATCTCGTCAATGGCGGGGAAAGAGTTAATATTAATATATTTTTTATTAATTCCAAAAATCTAAACAAGAGACGCAAAGAAAATGACATTTATGTACAGTAATTTCATAGATTACATTCATTCACTTCACACACATATTATTTGTGCTTTAAGGGGTTTATAATTTAGCGCTGTTCCAGCAAACACGTGATTGGGTCTGGCCGAATATTTTTTCGGAAGAATTCGTTATTAGTTTTGAAGCCATTATCCGTGCCTTCCGAATAATGTATTCGGCTTCAGGCACATCCCTACTCTGAATAAATAATAAAAAATGAACAAAAATTTGTGTTGTATTTACAATCCAAAATTTAGGTGGTGTTACAGCACCCCTGCTTTCCATGCCCCTGGTATACTGTATATACTAATACTGTACACTCACAAAAAGTAACAAGGTCTTACAAAAGTTGTCACTGGGGCGGTACACTTTTGTACCACTTTTGTTGGTGCATATTGGTACCTCAAAGGTACATATTTGTACCAAAATTGTACATATTAGGACCTTTTCAAAAGGTACCATTCCAGTGACAACTTCATGTTCTCAAATAGTACCTCTTTTCTGAAAGTTTAGTATATATAGCTTATGATATATAGTATACCATATATATATATAATGCTGTGTTCATTTGTGAGCCTGGTCCAAAAGCAGACTCTGTTGACAAATTATTAATCTTTGTATGATATTAGCACCACAGAGGCCCTAAATTCATCTCAACACTTTCTTAGTGCATCTCATCACTTCATGAATCCAACATTCAAGCAGTCAGCCTATGGACCATGTTTACAAAATATATAGTCTTTCGGAGACATTACCAGACTGTTTTTCACAAGATTTATTTACAGAATTAATAAGTTTTGTAATAAATTACACACCATTTTCAAGTCCTTGAAATAAAAAATCTATTTGGCATTTGCATCTTCTGGAAGCCTCTCTTGCTGTTTTTGTACCTGCTTTCTGATGCTTAATCATTCTAGCCAACAGCTTTACAGCATAATGTTAAATAAATCTGCATGCTGTAAATCTGTTAAGAGGTTTTCATGGCCCCTGTTAGGATATACAACAGGGGAACTGTTAGAGTTCCCAAAATCACATAGTAGTGTACATTATCTCTGCTTCTGAAATACCAAAATCAACAGATGGATACAACGTTATTTGCCATGTAATGTATTGTATGCAACACTGTCAGAAAAAACATGTGTCACTGGGGCAAAAAACATTTGAAAAGTACACCTTTGAACCTTTTTGAAGGGTACTGCCCCAGTGACAGCTTTGGTTACCATTTTTGACCATGAATAGTGTACGAGATTTAAAGCAAATAATCTTGGCCTTCAATAAGCTCCAATAAGAGCACAATGTTCAGTTGACAGATTGACTCTACCTGGTGTTTGACATTGGACGTAGCCTGGATCAACCACTTCAATCACTGTTCTCAACGGTTCACCGCACCAGGGATCACCTGAGATGGCCATATCTGAGGAATGGAAAACCATGGCAGATTGAACCAGAGCAATGACTGGAACAGTGGGAAAAGTCCTGAGGTACTGCAAATTATTGTTTAACGTTGATCATAAATTTCTCGGCTTTAAAGATGGTGCTTGTTGTCACATGGGGAAGGGCTTTATTTCAGTGTGATGTATCGAGACTTTGAGTCTTGGTTTGAATTTTGGTTTCAAACACCTAGTGCAAAACTTTTTTTAGGTAATTTTATAAATTCTAGCCACCTAAAATTCTGAGATCACCCACTGTAAAAAAAAACCCACACTATATATTTAATATAAGTACAGTATATTCACAATAACCTGCATAATGAAATGGGTAGCACTTTATTTTACAGTATGTGTACTTACCTTGTACATATATGGTAAATATGTTGTAATTACAGACAAATGTGTGGTACTTTCTTTTGGTATCATTACTGTACTTACCAGTGGTACATACTTGGTAGTTATTATTATTATTAGATAAGTAGGGGAGAGCGGGGCACAACCTAACGCTTTTTGGTTTTGGCTCAATCATTAAAAAAATATTTTAGTTTGATGAATTATTTTTAACACAAGCAACACACACAGCTCTGCTACAAATGAACATTTGTTTCTAGTACTTACCATTCTTGGACAATAACACCAAATGTGACAGAAGTGCAAACGTTACAGGTGGGGTTAATGGTAACAGGCAGGGAGTTAGTTGTAACACATGCTAAAAATTAAGTTAACAGGCAAATTTTTCAATACTATTTTGTCTATATACTTGAAGTGGATATTGTTTATATATCTGTCTATAATAGACAGGTATCCACACTGTATTCATTCATCGAGCCCACAATAGTTCAATTATAAATGGATATAAATGTCTAAATATGTGAGAAAAAGCTGCACAATTATGACAAATGTTTTTTTATATGTGACCCAGTCTGTAATAACCATACTACAGTTTCAGACTCAAATTCTAAGATAATGAGCATCAAAGTCTGATTTTAGCCATTCATTTCATTATGATTTCAGTCTTTGACGTTACCTTATTCAATTAATATTAAAGATATGAACAAAAATAAGACAGGCACATTTATTTTGTTGGCAGCCAGCAATCATTCCTGTGTAGCCTATTTAAAACAACGGCAAGAATTACGCTAACGTTAGCGGTTTTCATATCGTAAGTGCTGAGGGGTTAGTTGGAACTGTGGGTTCGCACCAGATGCGAGTTCAATGATTTGCGCGAGTAGATAACATACAAAGTCAATGCATAGATGTGATCAGACGCGTTCTCGTGTGGGGCGATGCGAATGACGCGATATAAGCGACGAGTTTGCCGCAAAAACACGTGCTATTTTCCTCAAGCCAATAATATTCAACTCGAGGGAAAAATTTGCATGACACAAAGTTAAATCTAGAGCGAGTAACGCAATGCCCCGCGTTTGGTGTGTATAGTATGTAGCATAACACAGTGTTCCAATTAACCCCGCTGGGTCAAAATATTTTTCAAGCCCACCGAAAAAGTTGCTAAGAACTGCAGACATATTACAAAACGATGTTTTAGTCAACAAGACACTGATTAATATGACATAGCTTTGAATTTAGTATCTTACACACCCAACTTAGAAACCGAAAAAAACATATGATGAAAAAATTTACTTACATGCCACCAAAACACTCGTTCATCAATAACTCTCTAGAAAAACATTATACAATTTTAATAATTTGCGGGAGATCGTCTTTTGGCAGCGTGAAAAAAATACTGGAAAAACAAAACTCTCAACCTTGTGCAACAATGTAAACAGTCCGTGTTACAACTAACCCTGTTAGTTTTTGCCCCGCGCACCCCTACTGGGTAATACCAGATACATACTTATACTGTAAATATATTGTAACTAACAAGAAACACCACTGTACTTATCTAGAGTTACATAATTATTGTACCACTGGGTAAGTACACTGCAAAAAAAAAATAATTTTCAAGAAAAAAATTCTTAGTATTCTTGAATTTAGTGTTTAAGAAAAATTTTCAAGATTTTTTTGCTTACCCCATTGGCAGATTTTTTTTTTTTGCTTGTTTTATGCACAAAATCACTGATTTGATATTTTTGGTCTAAAAACTAGATTATTTTCATGTGTCGTTTTGCTCATCAAGAAAAAGCATCTTAATTTAAGAATTTTTAGATATTTTTACTTGAAACACACTAACAAATGTTTTTTTTTTACTTTGTGAATATTTTTGTCTATATTACCTAAGCAAATACATGTAGTTAATAGATAAAAAAATATACAATTTAAGTGAATTTAAAGTGCTTAAAACAAGCATAAAAATCTGCCAATGGGGTGAGAAAAAAATCTTGAAATAAGTTTTCCTTTTTCTTTCACGTAAATTGTATATTTTTGTCTAAAAACTATACTTATTTTCGTAGGTCATTTTGCTCATCAAGTTAATATATCTTGATTTAAGAATTTTAAGGTATTTCTATTGAAAACAAGACAAAAAAAAATACTAAGTAAGAAAGTCATTTTTTGCAGTGGCTACCATTTAATTACAATGTAGATACTCAAAAGTAAGTACCACACATTTGTCTGTAAGTACAACATATTTACCATATATGTACAAGGTAAGTACACCTACTATAAAATAAAGTGCTACAACAAAAGGTTTTATTTGTTATTTTTATAATATCACACATTGTTATATAAAATAAAATAGTTGTTTAAATGTTTTTAGTAGTTTCCTCTGAAACCCTTATTTTCATATTTCTGATTTCAAATGTATGATGGCAAAACCTTTACAGGTGTATTTTCGCCCCAGACTGAACAAACACCTGTTCTCATAATCTTACCGATTAACCTTCAAACTCGAGATGTATCCAGTTTCGCCAACACTTGTGAATCTTGCAACAGTCACAGCTTCCAATCTCTTTATCTTGGAAACTGGAGATGGGTCCTAATTCATATGCTAATTCACAGTACCACATCGAATTTAAAGGGGAAGTTCACCCAAGTAATTTGTGAAACGTCCTGCTGCTTACAAATTGATGTTAATGGTGATGATGCAGTAAATATAAATATATATAAAGTTTACATAGTGATTATTTCATTTTCATTTTATCTGAGTATAAGATAATGTCTTTGGATGGCAAGCACCACAAGAGTCTGGACTCGGAGGAGGGCCACATAGCCAAAGACTGCCTTTTGGGACAGGGAAGCACTTTACATTAGAGAAAGAAGTAAATATCTCAGTCTCGGGTCATCCCGACATATGAGATTATTGGAGTATTTATAACCTAGAATGCTTTTAAAAGTGCGAGTCTGTATTTCATGTGCAAAACAGACATCTAATTTATTCGAGTTCACATGTAAAGTAAAGAAGGTCTGTATGTGTGCATCATATTGTAAAATAAGACATTGAATGTTGGAATGAAGTGCATGCAGTAACATCCATGCAATGCCAGGAACAGCGTTGACAGACACAAGCTGAGAACTGTCTGGGTATTACAGCTCCCAAAAGTGCGGTGAATGACTTCTGGCAGATGGTAAGATGACTGGGCCAGACTAGGCTAGGTGCAATGGGAAAAGGAAGACTGAATTTTAGATTTGGTGTAACTTGATACATCAGTCAGTGTCCTGTAAAAATGTTAATCATCGTCTGGGCCGTTGCTATAAATGTTTATATGAGAGGTGAGCATATTTAGCACGATTTTGACATGCATCGAGGGATGTCCAGGATTTAAAGCCAGGTATATGTCCAGATGTTTTTGTTTTTTTTATCGAGATGGCTCATGTTGGGTACAGACTCTGGGGTGGCATGAACATGGTCAGGAGGGTTAATTTAAAAATGAAATGTAATTTTTAAATGTAAAATCTAACACCCTGTTTATACCTGACACAATTGATGATTGCTTTTTGAGATTTTCTCTAGCTCAATTCGGAGAGCATGATGCTAACAACACTAACGTCATGGGTTTAAATCGTGGGAATATAAAATGAATAGCTTTAAAGCATTGTAAGTCACTTTGGACAAAAACATCTTTCAAATGTGACAGAATATACTTTTTGAGTCATACGGATTACTTTTTGTGACCCATATGTCTTTTAAAATTTTGATGGCCATTCCATTGCATGGAAATAACAGCATGCAGAAGAAAGTTTTACACGGCATGAGGTTATTAAACAATAAAAAATTCGAACCAATTTAATCTGATTCAGCTGTTTCACAAAATAATCTGCATAGTTATGAAGTCATGTCACACCAGGGCTTATAAAGAAGAAATATAATATGATATTGATATCAGGGATATTTACGAAGTTTATCCCTTGTATTGACATTGGCTATAGATTCTACGGTCGGCTGTGGAACAAAAGCTTTTTGGGATCAATTGATTTTAGAGATAAACTTGACGCCACAGTGAAGTTATCTGATTCACATGGAGCCTTTCTTGCCACATACTTTTAAGATCGCAATGGAATTTATAGATAGCACTTTACATGCGAGTGACTGTATTTAACCTATTAATGTTTTAATTACATTTTTTAATAAATTAATTGATTTACATCTGGCAACATGAATCAACTAGATTCATTAATATATAATAAAACTTTTTAAAGCAATAGTGACTGTACATTGCAACTTTGTTCAACCAATCAAATTTAAAAAGCTGAAAATGTATGGTAAAATATTGCTAAAAGAAAAAAAATCGTAATTATACATAGGCTATATAAAGTAAAAGTTTCTTTATAACCCAATGTGTGTTTTGTCCAATATTTACCTAGCCTTGGGTACAAAACAACCCAATATTATTAAAATAAAATAAAAATAAAGAGTGTTAAATAAAGTTTCTAGATTTTGGTTATTTATTAGGCCACAAGTCTTCTTTTTATTCTTCTCCCAAGCAGTTTTAGTTTATAATCTTTGTTACACTGCTATATCATTTAACATGAAAACATGGGAAAATAAAGAGACAAAGTTTAAGTAATAAATTGTCAGATAGCTGTAGCTCCAGTTTCCCTGTCTAAAATGTTTATCTGTGATAAGAATTAAGATGAGTGAGCTTTACGTATACACTCGAGTAACGCTCGCTCAGATTCATCAGAGATGAACATTTAACATTGTATCTCTGTGCTTGTGCCTTATCTCAAATGGAGATGTATGTGCAGTGATGGGTGTCTCTCTTGCTTTCTGGTCAGTTTCATGAGCGAAGCTAGAGAAACAGAGATAAGCTGAGAGAAGCACAAAGCGTGACCTCACCATCAGAGATAAGATCGCTATATGAAACAGGACAGAGGAGAACCAAATGCTGATAGTCTGCAGTTGGCACTGGGACCATGAATAGGGTACAAATTGGTGTCCTATTACTTTAGCAACAAAGGCAATAACCAAGCACAACTTTTTGTAATGTACAAAGGCTCTTAACAATTTAACTCATTACCCACCAGCCTTTTTTAAAAAGGTTGCCCGCCAGATTTTTTTTACGTTCATCCTATATTCATTTGTTCATAGGTTACTTCCAAAAAAAGAAAGAAAGATTGAACAAAAAGCTGAAATAATTGCATTTTTGTAAAGGAATTTTGTTAGAGATCAGATTCAGAATGGTTATCAAAACATAAACAAAACTTTAAATGTTGGAAAATTAGTTTTTGCTTCAGTTTTTTATAAATTGGGTAATCTAGTGGATAAAAGTGGGATTACAGATTCCCATAAAAACTTGTCAGGAAAGCGTTATTGGCAGGGAAATGTTTTCTCTTAATTGACGAGATAACTCGTCAATGGAAAGCAGTGCCTGCCCGAGCCTCTTGGGGGCCCTAAGCAGAATTTGTTTGGGGGCCCCCCTCCAACCATTTTTTTTTTTTAATTAAAAAATAAAGAAATCACAAACATAGAAGTTGCACATTAAGTAAGGGCTAAAATTAGCATCAGGTATAGAAATCAAATACCTAATTTTTCTGAGATTGTCCCATCTATCCAGTATTGAAACTATGCCATTGACATACTATTGACAATGTTGACTTCTTCTATCAGAATGGATATTCAATTTACTTTTGGTTACACTTTATTTTGTTGTTCTTGTTACAGTGTAATTATACATTGAAGTACTGAGTTATATTAATTAACAACATGTACTTACTATTAGGTTAGGGCAGGGGTAGACAAAGTTGGTCCTGAAGTGCCGATGTCCTGCAAAATTTAGGGTTAGAGACTGTAAGGGTTTTGTCTTATGTCTTTTATTTTAAAGTTCTAATTTATCATGTCCATGTCTTTTATTTTGATAATCCAGTGCCATGTTTTTCCTCTTGTTTCATGTGTCCTATTCTCATTGGTTCCCTTGTTCTATGTGTCATGTTCCCATTGGTCCCCTGTCCCTGTATAAGTTAACCATTGTTCTTTGTCGATTATTGTTGCTTGTAATTTTTAGCTGCCATGTTTTGTTTAATGTCCTGTTCATTGTCAAGCCAAGCCATGGATTCATGTTTATAGTTTTTGTTTAAAATCAACATCTGCATTTAGATCCTTTTCTCATGTTTTGGACTAGAACGTTACAGAGACATAGGAGAGTTCAGGTTTATTTTAATAAACAATGATGTTAGGCTGGGAGTTTGGTTTAAATAAAGTGTTACTTTGATTTTTGTACATTTTATAAACAAAAGCTATGTTTCTGTGAGCATACGTTTGTCATCATAAAGAAAAAAAAAATGCTGTTCAACACTTCACCTTGCCCAGGTCCTATTACATTCAAGTTAATACATTTTTGTGAGTTAAAACCTGTAAATGTTCAAATCTAAATACATTGGTGACTATGCTCCAATTTAAACCCTATTTTCCAATTAGTCAGTAAAAATTCACATTTGAGAAAAGCTTGATAGAACGTTCCACCCTAAAAGACACCAATTAGCAAATCCATTTATATTTAAAGTAGCATCTCTTGGCTATTTTCATGCGTGTCCATGAGTAGCAGGAGCCTGATGGAGTCAAGGTTTCAGATAAACAGGTTAAGCTTTAAAATTGCAGGGCAGAGAAACAAAGGCAACAGGGGTTTAATCAAAAGTTTTAAAAACGCGAGAAAGGCCTGATGGAGAAAGCTTTAAAACTTAGAAAAAGCATGTTTGTAGACTTCTCAGTGATTCTTCATTATGGTCCATCGGTTATGGGTTGTGTAAGGTGCATTATGAAGTAATTTCATGGTAACTATACTAATTTACCTTATTTATTTCTTACAGAACTCTTGAGACTCTCTTTGAAATCTAATAATGTGTTTTGGGAGTTTTAGAGCAAACATGAAACATATAAACAAATAAACAAGACACATTTCAGTTCTTGAGAGCATCTGATTGTCTAACAGTCTAATTTTAATATCATGGGATCTTTAGAGTCTGAATATTGTGAAAAATTGGTGAATGGGACTAAAGAGAGGCCACAGGCAACAACATAAACAAAGGGCTTTTGTGCCATTCCGATAAACAAACACAGACCGGAAGCTAATGGTCAGGGTGTATAACCGTGACAACCATATCTGTTCACTCCCTCTTTTTTTTTTACAGGTATTATTTATACTATTATAGCATCATTAAACACTAACTAGGGTTTAAAAAATAGGATCAGGAAGAACGTGACCTTTAATAGTGAAAGGTATTCTGCATCTGCATTAGAGTTCTGTAAATATGAAATGTCTATGGTTTTGTTAAAGCCACAGACTTGTCAAATGCAATCTTCTATCATCTGTAATTACCGGAAAAGCTGAAATGAGATTTGTGTTAAAGTCATTTAAATGTGTGATGCAGTTCAGCAAGAGAACACCAATCCTTTATGCTTGTACTTAAAACCCAACAATGTGTTTGGATGCTTTGTCACAAAGAGAGGATTTTCTGCTTTTCCTGAAGCATGGTTCAAGGTCCTGGCAGACCTCTGAACAATCCCTCTCTCTCTTGTATTCCTTCAAACAGGAATTTCCTTCTGTTCTTTCTTCCGTGCATCTTAAGAGCTGTCCTCCACTCTGGCATGTCGTATCCTCTTAGTACTGCTTTTTGTTACAATCTATCAAACGCCGTCCTCTTTGTCTATGTCCCCTGATGGCTTTCTTGGTTTGTTCTTCTGTTGCGTTTTCTTATGGAGGAATCCACCATTTCATCAAGATTCTCCCATAAAACCTAAAGGAACAGTATGTAAGAAATGTATATCAATTAATCATAAAATGGCCCTGATATGTCATTAGACATTAAAAAATCATTTTCATTTCAAATACTTATATCACTCACAACAGTGGTATGGCCAGGATATTGTCATTTAAAAAGTGGAGTTGCAGCCCTCAACTGATGTTTATGTTGTCCTTTTGTGTATTGGCCACCAGTGTGATTGCAGTACCAGTTTTAGCCACACGTTTTGTGATTGCAATACCAGTTTTGGCCACAATCCTACATACTGTTCCTTTAATATATTGACTATTTGTAAAGATCATTTGAATGTTCTTTTGGTATATCACAAACAAGTTAAACATGGGGGTGTCAATTTTAAAGTGGCTGTTTTTTGTGATCCTTTTTAAAAACTTTATTAGGTGTGTAAGGTAAGATCATAAATAATGCCTGCAAAAATATCAAGATCAAAGTTCACTGCCAAGCGATATATTTTCTTTAATGGAATTCACTTTTCAAGGACTACAGCAAACGGGTAGTTCGGACTACAAACGTCTACTTCCCAGATATATGACATCAATATAAGAGTTTTTGACTAACCTCTGCCCAAAGGGAATATGCCAGTCGCCAGCTAAGCTAAGCTGCTATTGAAAAACAACACATTAAACCAGCTACACAATCAGAACTCATTGGGGTGGTTTCCCAGACAGGGATTATCTTAAGCAAGGACAAGACCTTAGTTTAATTAGGAAATATATCTAGTTTTAACAAACATGCCTTACTAAAAACATTATTTGTGTGCATATTGAGGCAAAACAAAGGGCATTGATGTATTTTAAGATATGTCAGTGCAAGCTGTTTTCAGTTTGGACAGCTCTTACATTTATTTTAGTCTAGGACTAGTCTAATCCATGTCCGGGAAACCGCCCCATTATGTATTTCTGAAAGAGGTACTTTATAGAACAAGGAAGACATCAGGCCAATTTTAGGACAGTGAAAACATAGAGATTGTGTAAATTGTGTGAAAATGTTGAGGTTTTTCTACACACAAAATACGAACACATTATATTGCATAAATACAATCAAGGCTCCGAAAACACAGGAAAAACGCAACCTTTAAATAAAGTTAGTCTGTAATGTTCTGTCTAAAACATAAAAATGCTGGATACTTTATGTACCAGACTGTTCTCCAAAAACAAAAACTATATTGTTTGTGCAAGCAGCTTATTACGTCATACAATCTCCTTTCAAAGTTGTTTATATATGCGCCAGACCAAAACCACATTCAAACCTGACATAATATGCAACGGATCACAAGACACTACGGCCAATGCTATAAGATGCCTCATTCGATCACTCTAGGTGGGAGTCGTTAACTCTTTCACCGCCATTGACGAGATATCTCGTCAATTAAGAGAAAACGCTTCCCCGCCAATGACGAGATTTTCCATCTTTCCGCAATACCACTATTATCCACCAGGTGGAACCCTTCCGCAACTTTTTAAACCCGGAAGTATTGCCCTATGGCAAGCGGCTGCATGTCCGTGTCTGTTTTAAAGATCGCTCTGAATGGGATCTCTATGAAAAGTCCATCACAAAAATTGAATTATCTCTGTTTTTTGCTCAAAATGTGGTGTTTTTGCAGGAACCTACCCATATTCAAAAGCTGATTACAAAAGAACCACTGAAGGTAGGATGAAACGTTTTTTTTTTTTTTTTTTTTGAAAGCAGAGGGTCTGTTCTTTCATTTGGTATATTGTATGTTTATATATTTAAAGAAGAACATTTTCTGGAAGGCATTAAACTTTGGTGAAAATCATGAAAACGCTGGCGCTGGCTGGCAACTTTAAAAAAAAAACGCTGGCGGTGAAAGAGTTAATGGGTATCAATATATGTATTTTACTCAAAGTCAGCAGAAATCCAGCAGGATTTTTAAATCATTTTTTTTACAGTGAATATCAGTGTTGGTCAAGTTACTTGGAAATAGTAATTAGTTACTGATTACTGATTACTTCCCTAAGAAAGTAATCCCGTTACTTTACTGATTACTTATTTTCAAAAGTAATTAGTTACTTTACTAGTTACTTTACTAATTACTTTTCAAAAACATGATGCACGACCTGAATATGCTACAGTATGCAACAGGGCCCAGTTGCATAAAGCACCTTAAGTGTAATTTTCCCTTAAATTCACCCTTATGTTTCATTTAAACTTAAGGGTGTTGCAAAAAAAACCTTAAGCTTTTTCTGTTGCATCTCCATGGCAACAATAGTATTTTATAAACCTGGGTCGCTGTCGTGAAACATTTAACGATTACCCTTACCTAAGAGAACCATTTAAGGGATTATACTGTATGCAACACCCTTAAATTATTCTCTTACTGTAGGTAAGGGGAATTTACCCCATAAGTGTCATACTTAAGGGAAAAACTTAAGGTGCTTATTCTATTCTTTCTGCATATTCCATCATCTGAAATTGAATCAAATGAAACATTATCCGTTTTAACCTCTCGACGCGCACTAATTCCTGGGCTTGATGGCGTCGTTTTTTTCTAAGCCTGCAAACAATATCTATATAGCATACTGTCTACAAAGATTACTAATATTAATATCAACATTACTATACATCGTTTAAAAGGTCTACGGGTTTAGCATCATTGTATGGTGATTGTCTCTGTTTTGAGATACATGCTCTAGCATCAGAAATGTATTTTGTTTCAGAAGTCCAGATGACTAGATGCAAAATATAAACGGGACTTCTTACATTATAACGATCGCGAGTCGAATCCGGTCTGTTTCAGTTGTGTGAATAACCCATGAAATCAGTCTAATAAAATTCATCAAATGGCAATTTTTGTCCACAAATGCGTATAATCCATGAAATATAGTAGTCTGTTGTTTACATCAGATTTCGCGTGAACGTGAGATGGAGCCGCAGCGGTCACGTCAGCTTGTCCAATAATCCATGAAATACAGATATATAGTCTGTTGTTTTACATCAGATTTCGCGTGAACGTGTATGAGATGGAGCCGCAGCGGTAATGTCAGCTGGGGGTTCAGGGATTTTTTCAGTAAGTTTCACATTGCTGTGCCGGCTTGCTAGGTGTTTGCTTAGATCTGAGGTGGAATTTTTCGCTGTGGATAAAAGTTTTATTCCCACGCAGAGTGTACACAGGATGCTGATGTTTTTGTCACCTTTAACTGGGTTAAACTCAAAGTAATGTCGGTACTTCCAAGCATTAAACGCTGCATAGTCTTGTTCTCTTCCGCGCTCCATGTTGTCTTCTCACGTTCAACAATACACTGACTGACGGCGCGGCACTCATACGTCATTGTCACTCGACTCGCGTCACGACACGAGAGAGTCTCACGAAACAAAATCAAGATTAAAAAATAACGCAGTAACGCAGTCTGCTAACGGGGAAGTAACAGTAATCTAATTACTCGTTTTGCAATTGTAATCCCTTACTTTACTCGTTACTTGAAAAAAGTAATCGGATTACAGTAACGCGTTACTTCTAACGCGTTACTGCCCATCACTGGTGAATATACCACTCAACTAAATGAATATAACATGGCAAAAATGAATGCACATTTTTACCTAAATTAGTCAAAATGGATCTATTGCGTTTTGGAACCAAAGTACATATTTTTACAATTTTGGTAATATCACAATTTTTGTATATCACATGATGGACTGTTTTTTTTGGGGGAAGGGGGAACTAACCAAGACTTAAAATGTCAGTTCAACTCTAAAACAAAAATCTTGTCATTAATTACTTACCCTAATTGTTTCACCCACGTAAGACCCATAATAAAGCTTTCTGAGCTCCTATAGACACCAACGCAACCCACAAATTTCAAGGCCCAGAAAGGTATTAAAGACTATTTGTTGTAATAGTCCATGTGACTACAGTGGTTCAATTTTCATATCTCGATGCAACTAAAATTATTTTTGAGCTCATAAAGTCAACCTCCAATGTGTGTTCATGAAAGCAGCGTATGCATACGTTAAACATTGGTGTCTTGCATCAGCCAAGCCTGTATATATTTATACAGGAAATGAGTTTATAGTATAAAAACTGTATAAAAAGTAAACTGAAGTTTTTAGGGTAAAATCCCCTTTTACTTGAGCAATACCAGGAAACTGCAGGATCTCTTAAACCTAAATTAAATTAAATCATAATTTCTAATTTTAAAGAAATTACTCTTTTTACTTCATTCTGCTTAAAAACGCTCAAGATGTGTTTAGTGCCAAAAGAGGTCACACAAAACCCGACAATGCCTAAAGAAGATATTTAGTTCTAAAAAAAAATATTTTTGTACATATTTCCTGTATTTTCTGTTTGTACAGTATCTTAATAGTGTAGTGCATAACAAAAGTGTCCTAAATGCTAAGGCGTCAAGGACGCATACTTTGGAAAAACATTCAGTCACACTTTCTTTGCCATTTCCTTTTATTTCTTCAGCAGCGATTTCTCATAAATATGAATCTTGCCGCCGGTGCCACAAAAAAGGATTCTTGCTCAATGGCAATTATGCTAAATAAGATACGCACTGTTATCTCTACAAGCAGAACTACGCATTCGCTGTTAAAACAAACCAGAATCTGCTCCAATATCACATATGAGGTTTTGTGTGGCTGCACAAATTGAATTTCAGTTTCATTCAGACACCTTGATGGTACAAAGACTTTCAAAGCTCGCCCCCCTCCAACGCTATTTGCACTCTCGCCCCTATTTGGACTACCAGATAACAGGTAGCTTAATTTCAGAAAAATTGATTTGTACCATATCATAATTTGCCTTGCCACTGATCCAGCCATTTTAGCAATGCTGGTAGTGGCAATATTACAAATCATAGCAGCACATTGGAGCCAGATCAATATGAAGTCTGCAGTCAATCTAGTTTATTACTCTTTCACAATTTCAGAATTCAGACTGGCAGAGCGTTTCAAGATGAACTTGCAGGAGCAATGGCGAGTTGAGTGGTAGATCATCCGAGGAGTGAAATCATATAGAAGAAGAGACTGTTGAAGGGGAAACATTTGCATTTGTAGAATGTCCGAACAGCACTTTTTTATCATGTTATCTGATTGAATCTTTGAAGATATGAAGTGGTTTACCACAGCAAGGTTGACCCTTTAGAAATGAGTTCAGAAATAGCAGTAACATATTGGTGAATCTCTAAGAAAGAGAAATGTCTGGGTCATATTTCATCATGTTCTGAAATGCAATTTAATTTATTCCTGAAGTAAAAACATTGATAGTACCATAAGAAAGTAAATAGAGATCTATTTCTGTACTGTAGGTCAACGAGTAGAGTATGCTATTCTTAAGTTAGCAATTAATTTACACAATCTATATGACGGTGGACCACAATACCAGTCATAAGTCGCACTGTTATATTTGTAGCAATGGACAACAATAAATTGTATGGGGTCAAAATTATAGATTTTTCTTTTATGTAAAAAATCATAAGGATATTAAAGGACAACTTGTTATAATATGATGTGTTTGAGTGTTTTATGGTTAAAACACACATTATTTTCCACATACCTTATATTTTTATAGCTCCAGATTTCCCCGTCTTCCTGCAACTCATTGATTTGAAAAGCTCTGTGTCCCTTATTTGCTAGCTAATCTGTACGTTGTGATTGGCCTGAATACCTCTGACGTCAGCCGTAAATGTGACGCTCCTTACCGTGTTTGAAAGATTCGGTCACAATGCAATGCTATTAGAAGTTTAATTATGGTGCTTTTCCATTGCATAGTACCCCACGGTTTGGTTTGGGTCAGGTCAGGTCAGCTCACTTTGGCTTGGTTAGCTTTTCCATCAAGTTTAGTAACACTTTAGAGTGGGAGGGATTATAGGCATGTCGTTATATCTGTGCTGCCTACTGCTGTGACATCATAAAAGTGTGAGTGTCGTTGTACATTCCCATACATTTATTTGTTTCTCAGTCCGCCACAAAATTAAAATTGACCACCACAAATAGATGTTTGCGCATCGCGTTTATCACTATCTCTGTCTCACATGACAGTTTCTGTACAAACACCCGTGGTGTCAGTCGACGCACTCTGCTTACCTTATTGAAGTTGCATTTAACTCTTTCACCGCCATTGAGGACATATCTTGTCAATTAAGAGAAAACGCTTCCCCGCCAATGACGAGATTTTCCGTCTTTCCGCAATACCGCTATCCCTTCCGCAACTTTTTAAACCCGGAAGTATTGCCCTATGGCAAGCGGCTGCATGTCCGTGTCTGTTTTAAAGATCGCTCTGAATGGGATCTCTATGAAGTCCGTCACAAAAATGGAATTATCTCTGCTTTTTGCTCAAAATGTGGAGTTTTTGCAGAAACCTACCCATATTCAAAAGCTGATTACAAAAGAACCACTGAAGGATGAAACGTTTTTTTTTTTTTTTTTTTTTAAAGCAGAGGGTCTGTTCTTTCATTTGGTATATTGTATATTTATATATTTAAAGAAGAACATTTTCTGTAAGGCATTAAACTTTGGTGAAAATCATGAAAAACGCTGGCGCTGGCTGGCAACTTTTTTTTAAAACGCTGGGGGTGAAAGAGTTAAGGATATATGCCGACATGCGGGTAGCGAATGTGCCGCCACAAACTGCAAGTCTAGAAAAAAAACTGTTATGGTGTTTCTGATTCTCAACCTGTTTTTCATTGCAAAGAAGGGATTTGGGGAATTTACAGCCAAGCACAGATGACAAAAGGTTTACTCGAGACAGCGCAAGCTAGCATGAAGGTAAAGCTAATCTTGACTCTGACCGTGATGATTCCCTCCTACCCAAACTCACGAAATTATGTACCTATAGTCACATCATTGTTTTTTCTTTTTCGTGATACCGTCACGCTTTTCCGCATTTTTTGTGATTGTATCACAAATTTCTGTTTATGTGTCATTATAACGTATTGGTTACTCAACTCCTTTTTTCTATTTTTAAACCATTGTCGCTTGGGTTTAGGGTTAGATTTGGTGTTTGCGTTAGGATGTCACTTTAAATATTGGTTTATACTATTTTATCAGATTTCTTTTTTTATATTTTCTGATTTTTAAACCATTGTCGCCTGACGTTAGGGTTAGAGTTGGGTTTGGGTAAGGATGTCATTTTATGTTAATCTAACCCTAAACCGACAATGGTAAGAAAATAGGACAAAACTGTTGAGCAACCAATAAGTGACAATTACAAATAAACAGAAATTCATGATATGATCACGAAAAAACACGGAAATTCGTGACAGTATCAGTATCATGAAAAAGAATCAAAATTTATGTGACTACAGGTACGTAATTTCGTGAGACTGGAATGTTCTCTCCAATCAGTGATCTACAGTGTTTTTGCGTCACGTTTTGGTATCAGCTCGGGTCGCTTGGAACCCCAACCAAGGTGGTACTAAAAAAAGTATCGGTACTGCACCCAGTGGAAAAGCCCCCAAAAGTAAGCTGACCCAAACCAAACCATGGGGTACTATGCAATGGAAAAGCATCATTACAGGCTGAGTCCGAAGCGGGAGGAATTATGATAATGTCAGTCTTGTCTACATCACCAATCCCAGAAAGTAAACTGTTGCCTACAATCCGTGAGTTTGTTGTAGTCCAAAAAAAGGGATTTACATTGGAGACGATAACTCGCTTCATCGTTTACTTTGGGGTAGGTACCTTGTGTTTACTAATACACACCTACACACCAAAGGAAATGTAAAATCGTGAATCGGAATGTTCCATAAAGATATTTTGTGAATTTCCTACCTTAAACATTTTAAAAAATCGATTTATCATAGTAAAATGTGTGGCTTAATTTGGACAACATTAAAGGTGATTTTCAAAAAAAAAAAAAAAATTTGCACCCTTACATTCCAGATTTTCAAATAGTTGTATCTTGGCCAGATTTTGTCTTATCCTAACAAACCATACATCAATGGAATGCTTATTTATTTAGCTTTTAAAGTCAACCCAAATGTTAATAACAGGATTTTAGCATCCTCTTTCTAAAACACCAAAACTTGCTAAGCCCACCTTCATGAATATTCGGTCCCTCGGTTTATATCAGTATGTCTGTTTCAGCTTGCCCGAGCAGAAGCCTCGCTGCATTTTAATCACGCCGTTCACTCGGGCAGAACTGGGCCGGAGAATGTTGGTCCATTAAAATTCACAGTCAGGCTGGATGTACAAATAATAATAATAAATGAAAATGAACAGTGTGTTGAGGCTAAGCTGTTAATATGAAGCCTGACTTCTCGCTACTGGAGGGATTGAAGTTATCTGGGGTTGTGGGAGCACTCCGATGCTTTCTGGAAGCTTGGGTTAATAAGAATGGATGCTGGGGGGAGCATCAGAAAAGGCACAGGAAAAATGATGGAAGAACATGAAGGGAAGCAGACAGAATTCAATTTTTTCTCACATATTTGCCAATGTTAAAAGAAAAACCCAAGGTTCAGTTAAGTTTAGTGATGGCATTTATGCCATAATGTTGATTATTATAGAAAATAGTTTCGAATTGCTAATGACCTTGTCTGTGAAATGTTATTTCCAACACTGAGCTAAAACTGCATAGGTTTAACACATAACCAAAAGTACATTCACCTAAATAAAATACTTTACAATTTGTTAAACTTTGTTGAAACTTAAAATGTGAGAAGTTCCTGTCACAGGAAGTACAGACATGCATGTTCAACAATTGCATGTTGAAGTTAAAGTTTGCTGGAAAGGCTTAATTTCACGAATGTGTGGATAAAGGTTTAATGTTATAGGTTCCCATCCCTATAATACGACCTCCTCAAATATCAGACCTCCTTTGTCCTATTTGATACATTGAGATCTCCTGCCCTTTCCACTGACTGCCTAACTTAAACCTCCACTTACACACAAGTAAAGAAAGCAGCATTTAGGCAAGACATTTTGGATACACATGCATTTCCTTCCTATTATCCTGAACACAGAGGAAAAAACTCCTAATCTCTTTAAATTGGCGCTCAAAGCCTGGATCAAGCCTTCTTATTCGACCTGCTTAGAGTGATTCTTTACGGCTGCCTTCCATTATTTGGGTTGTGCTTTCCAATTAGGCACCTGTTATAACAAAGTGTTGCACCTGAAGCATGACATGGAGAAAAGCTGGGGGAGATTGTGTTTCACTTCTTATTCTCAAGGCAAATGAGTTTAAGGGTCGACTCACAAAACCATGTTGTCAATTTCCCCGCTGTCAAATACTTTAGACAATACCTACATAAACAATCACACCAATAGACATAACATTGTTTATTCTAAGCTCTCATGTCCTACAGACCACCCTCTCAGAAAATCTAAAAAGAAGTGTTTGTAAGTGGACAAAAGAAACGGATTAAAATACCAGGTGAAAACGTGAATGTGTCTCTCTCGCCCACTTGTGATCCAATCAACCAAAATGCATCTTAATACCAGGTAATAAACAGCCTCTATGTCACTTACCTGAAATGCATAGGAGCGTTTTCCAAATTAGCGCCGCGCTTTAACGCTGTGAGAAGTTGATTGCACACTGATGCGAACATTGATGCATAAAAAATGCTCCATACGTGTTACACACTTGTCCCAAAATACTCCTTAACCTTTATAACCACAGTCCTGCCTCTTTATCAGTAATCTGTAGTTAGTTCATCCGGTCAGCTGGTGTAATTGTGGTCCAGCCCATTACATCTGTCAGGGTGCTTGTGGAACAGCTGGGCTGAGCAGGTGTAGAAGCAATGGCGTGTCAACTCTAATAATGTAGTGATGGGTAGAGCTAAACGCAGCCAGCCTGTTTTCCAGTGCCATCTTGCTATTGTTTAATGTTATGGTGGGTAACATCAGTGTGCTGCTTCTAGGCAGACTTTTGTCCATTTAAGGGATAGTTCGGCCAAAAATGATATTAAACCCATGATTTACTCACCCCCAAGCTGTCCGAGTTGCATATGTCCATTGTTTTTCAGACAAACACATTTTCGGATATTTTATAAAATGTTTTAGATCTTTCAGTTGATAAAATGTAATGTTACGGGGTCCACCCATAGTCCACGACCTTCAAGTCCAAAAAAAGTGCATCCATCTTTCACAAATTAAATCCAAACGGCTCCAGGATGATAAACAAAGGTCTTCTGAGGGTAATCCGTGCGGTGTTGTTGTTGAAATATCCATATTTAAAACTTTATTATTGAAAATAAATACCTTCCGGTAGCGCCGCTATCTTAGTCGCGTCCGCATTCAGGATGAGAGCTTACGCAGCCTACGGAGGCTACTCTGCTGCTGCTCTGTGCCCTCGCCCTCCGAATTTGTCATACGTCACTTAGAAAAGTGCGTACACTACACTAATACTCTCTCCTGAATGCGGACGCGACTAAGATGGCGGCGCTACCGGAAGGTATTTATTTTCGTTAATAAAGTTTTAAATATGAGTAGTTCTACAACAACACCGCGCGGATTACCCTCTGAAGACCTTTGTTTATCATCTTGGAGCTGTTTGGGTTTAATTTGTGAAAGATGGACGCACTTTTTTTGGACTTGAAGGTCGTGGACTATGGGTGGACCCCGTAACATTACATTTAATCAACTGAAAGATCTAAAACATTTTATAAAATATCCAAAAATGTGTTTGTCTGAAAAACGATGGACATATGCAACTCGGACAGCTTGGGGGTGAGTAAATCATGGGTTTAATATCATTTTTGGCCGAACTATCCTTTTAATAAACATAAAAAGCTGAGAATGATGTCATAAAAGAACCACTTATGATTCTTCAAGAAATGTTTTTAAAGGAATATTCCACTTTCTTTGTTCAGTCAAGAAGACATAATTTTTTTTAGGAAAACATTCCAGGATATTTCTCAATGTAAATAGACTTTATTGGACCTCAACAGTTAACAGTTTAAATGCAGTTTCAAAAGGCTCAAATGATCCGAAACGAGGCATAATGGTCTTATATGGCAAAACAATTTTTCATTTTTAGCAATAAAAAATATCCACTTTTGAACCACAACTTCTCCTCTTGCACAAGCCGTGTGATGTGTCAGCACGACTTTCCGTAATGGGTACACACTAGTGATGTCCCGTTTGTGAACAAATCACTCTTTTGTCTTTTCAGTGAAAGAGCTGAATCAGTACACCAAATTGGACTGAATTGTTTTTTAAAAAATGTGTCTCGAGACAGCAGTGATTCACGAGTTACTCACTTTCCTGGAATACAATATTTACAATATTTCTTTATTTTTAGACCTCTTTTCCCACTACAAAACCCTTTTGTGAAACAGAAAGTTTCTTCCAATGTTAAAGAGGCCATCAAATAAGCATATTTGAGATGTAACTCTTACAATACATTGTATTTCTTACATGGCAAAGTGTTTAATTGTTAGGTAAACATGGGCGCTGCTGTCTTCTCAATGGTCTGTAACCGCAGAATAATTGCAGACTGACATCAAAGTGATTGTGAGGCAATAGAGGCGCTTTCCCTCAGCTTTTATGCTTTTAATGGGCAGTTAATGCACTGTTAATCAAAAGCCAAGCACGTGGCACGCTTATGTGTCCCAAATTGCCACTTGCCTGCTGTTAGCAAGATGTCAGCCTCAATTTAGTATTGTGAAAATAGTATAGCATTTATGAAACATTTAATGATTATGAATATAAGATTATAAGAGTATGCCCATTATCTATTGATTTATATGATTTGTTATATCAGTCAATAATTCTGATGGATGTTTAAGGAAATAGACCAGCTGTAAAACGGTTGCACAAGTCGACTCCGACAGTTACAACGCAACGCTTAATGCGTTCCGGACATTTAAAGGTTCATTAAACTCGCCTTAGTCAAGTGCAATATAAATACTTTGATTTACAAGCCATTATAGTGTTTCAGATGTGGTTTTATTGCACTTAAATAGTGCAAACGGTGCCAAACTGCCACTACTGAATGTGTTCCTGTAGTTCATTGGTAGAGCATTGTGTAAGTAGTGCAAAGGTTATTGGTTCGAATCCCAGGGAAACACGCACGCCTCTGATAGATATACCTGTAACTGGATCATAGCTTAATGTATGACTATAAAACATTAGGGCTTTTAAACCATTTCTGGAGTTATCCTACAATTCCACATTTTAAATGTCTCCCTTATTTAATACAAACCCTTCAGATCAAAGGGTGCTGTACAAACTCTAAAAATGCTGGGTTATTTTTTTTCTACCCAAACACTGGGTTGAGCCTTTTGGATCTTGGGTAAATGTCTGGGTACTTTGGTGTAACCAAATCAGTTTGGTTAATATTGAGTTCAGTGAATGCACCCCTCCCGCGACGCATTATCAATTTGGGTTGTTTTTTAACCCAATGTTTTTGAGCACCCTAGCCGAATAAACTCAGTCGTTACCATACACAGCAATGTTTTAAGATTAGTTACTTTGGTTATGGGTGATGTCACATACATTTGTAATTAAAGGAACAGTATGTAGGATTGTGGCCAAAACTGGTATTGCAATCACAAAACTTGTGGCTAAAACTGGTACTGCAATTACACAACTGGTGGCCAATACACAACATGACAACATAAACATCAGTTGAGGGCTGCAACTCCACTTTATAAATGACAATATCCTGGCCGGACCACTGTTGTGAGTGATTTAAGTATTTGAAATGAAAAAGATTTCTTAATGTCTAGTGACACATCAGGGCCATTTTATGATTAATTGATATACATTTCTTACATACTGTTCCTTTAAATAAAATTATATTTAACTAACAAAAAAGACTGGGTCAAGATTTTTACAGATGTGCACAAAATATTACCAAGTGACATATCAATCCATACATCAGTGCATAAAATCATTGTTTTAATGGGAATTGAATAAGCATTGTATGTATAATTATTCCCTTAATAGACAAGCTTCTTGTTTGAAGTTTTGACAGACTAAACTGATCCAATATATTTTAAATTTATATTTAGGATTTTCCCAACACAATCTCATGGCAATTCATGTACATTCAGTCCCTCCAGAAAAACGCGATTATGCGATTTAACGATTTACGACGATGCGATTTAACGCATAATCAGCCAAAGTTCGCATATTTATTCGAGCCAATTTTTTTCAAATACTCTGCACTTTCGCAGCGTAATTGCAGATTTTCATGTGCAAAATATGCGGCAGTTTTCCCCATACATTTATTTACTCGTGTGGCACCGCCACAAAATCAACACTGGCCCCCACAAATATATTTTTCATGATTCCCATTTACATGTATATTTTACTGTTTAAAAAACGGCTTTACTCATTGTTGCAAGCGCTCAGCGTGCCTCCCCATGTTGCGTGATTTTGTCAGATGATCTCACGTTTAGGGTTTTAGCAACAGTTGGATTAAACACAAAGTGTTACTGGGTCGTGTTTAGTCATTATTTTATAGTCTACTCGTTTTATGTCTGACAACAGAACAGATCATATGTAAAAATGGCATTTAGTTGCCTTTAAAAAAATGCAATATATTGTGACAGATCAAAGAGTAGAAGTGAAACATATTTCAAATGCCAACACTCGATTAAACGCAGACACATAATGATGTCAACATATAAACTAGTGACATCATCACCGTCACAGTCTCTAAAAATCCTGTGGGAAACACTATGCGGGGCTTGCATGATTTCATAACATTTTCATAGGCAAAATCACATATTTCTTAGCAGGAAGTTGAAAATGTTGCATTTACTTCACACAAGCGCCATGGGAACGTTATGAAGTGACCTGATTATGTGAACTGAACATCACTGAAAGTTTTTTAAGAAAACGTGCCCCAAGATCAAGAATTTTTGCCCGCAACAATCACCAAAAAAAAAAAAAAAACCTCAGCGTTTTTCTGTAAGGACTGCTCATTTTACAAGGTTCTGTATTTTCCGGACTATAAGTTGCACTTTTTTCAATGGTTTGGCTGGTCCTGCGATTAATATGTCAAAATTAATTCATATGAACCAATACAAACCATTACCGTCTACAGCGCGAGAGCTCGATCTATGCTGCTCCTCTATTTATGTAATTCAATGGATTCAGTGATATGGAATGACTTCGGGACCTTTTTGAACTTGAATTGGCTTGTCTTGTTAATTTAGCCTATTCAGCCTACCAGGTTTGTTCGATATGCTATTGTGTTTGATGAAAAAAGGTAATGTTACGTTAACATGTACGGACACCTATTCAGCCTGCTGTTTGTGTGCCATTGTTTAGTTGAATAACTTGCCTTTCCATATTAAATGTCTGTTCTTGGGCTTGGATTTGTAAACACGACGTATAGTCCAGTGCAACGTATAGTCCAGTGTGACTTATAGGGGCTGTTTACACTTGGTATTTAGATGTGTTTTCATCGATCAGATCACAAGTGGACGAGAGAGACACAGTACGTTTACACCTGGCATTTAAATCCGTCTCTTTAGTCCACTTTCGACCGCTTTCGTCCTGAATACTGTGAGGGGACGGTCCGTGATATAGTGGGCAAGTCTCTCTGCTGTCATTCAAACCCGAGCAGGAGTAATTATGAGTTTATATGGACGCAAACTAATATTATGTCGGAGTCTGCTGCTTGTTTAGCAAGTATACATGCTGCACAGTGTTTTGTACGTGTATATGTAAGAGCTTTCACATGAAATTTGATGAAAAATTCCTAAATTTTTGTACAATGTCCTTTTTTCCCTGAGATGTTAGGTGGGGTTTGAGGATAGGGTGGGGTATCATGCTGGTTTATTTATTTTTATTTTTGTATAATTCACCTCGTAGGAATATGAATACATACGAATGAACCAACTCGTAAAATATGTACAAATTCCCACGAGATCACGAGGTTGGATTTTTTACATCTCTAAACTGTCAGTGCTGAGTAGGGCCTTATATCTGCTCTATAAAGCAGCTGAAATAGTGTGGATGAAACATGGCTCCAAGGAGACAATGGTTGGCTAACATTGAAATGCAATCTGTAAAAATCTAAACAAGCAAAAACAGGCTTTCCTTCGATCTCAAAAGTCAAGCATACTCCATTCAGCTTCACAGTAAAGTGACAAGTTCAATGTAAATTATAAATGTTTGTCTGTTTGCATGGATGTGTTTGTTTCCCCAATGTGTGTTAGTCAAGGGAGGTGTGGTAAATGGATCGCTCCATGAGGTACGATATGCCACTGTTAAAGAAATGGAGCTCGTTGTAAGAAATGCACCCTGGGCACCTTTCTCCAGCAGCCGTTAATAATGTCATGATTGAATCAATAAACAGTGGTGGATCTGAGCTGTCTGACACTTGCTGACTGCAAGCTGTTGTAATTTACCCCTCTTGCTCTGCCTAATGGTGCCACACCGATGTCAAACAGAAAGGATATTAAAACGGCGAGACAGATAAAGGAGCTGGAATTAAAGATTCAAGAAGAAATAAACAGAGACAAACATATCACAACAAACATATGAATCAGGACGTATTATACCAAGCTATCAAGGTTAAGGAATTTAACATAAGATAGTTATTTGCTCTAAAAATTATATGGAAATATAGAAATATATTGAATGTTAATTAACAGTTTTTTATTCTACAGTAAATGAAATACTTTAATAAAAAGTACCTAAACTGTAAAATGTTCATGATTAAAGCATCAGTCTGGCTTTTCACATTTAATGCATACAGTTTTTTACAATATTTTTTTTACACGAGTTAAAAACAAAATACTTATATGACAGTTTTACAATGTTTTACAATGGGGCAGCATGTTCTGTTTATATCGGCCGTGCCAATGATTTATCCCAGCACAATACAGCGAAAGAATGGATATCAGCTCGTGAGACGTGTCTGGGAATTTATCTCACTAAAATGAACACAACGGCAACACATGGAAAAGAGTGATGTCTTACGCTTTGTGTGGCATAGCGGTCCTGATGAGATCACTTGAGTTGTGTCCGTGAGATATAGCTCGCTTTTACGGTGAGTGCTGAAGGGTGACATTGGTCTGGTTTATCTTGAGGTCTTGCGGGGTGAGATTGGACAGAGGTATGAAGTGGCCATAAAAAGTAAAAAAAGTGTTTACCACCAACTGCATGACATCATTCCAGGCCAATAAATCGGAGCGGCTCAGAGGTATGCATTTATAAAAGTGTATATAGTTTTGTATGGCCAGATCAAAGCAAGGTAAGGTGTGGGTGGAAGAGAGTGTTTTATGTTTGTTATTGTTTGGGTCATACCTACAATGCAGTACATTTATAATAATGAACTGGATTGTTTTTATTACCTT
Source organism: Paramisgurnus dabryanus (assembly GCF_030506205.2). Lineage (NCBI taxonomy): Eukaryota > Metazoa > Chordata > Actinopteri > Cypriniformes > Cobitidae > Paramisgurnus > Paramisgurnus dabryanus. Next base: position 20,041,203 of record NC_133360.1, on the reverse strand, counting down.
ATAGAATGAGCCGTTTTAATTACACTGTGGGTCTAGATGGAAGTCATCGTCATATTTCTATAGTAGCCCTAAGCGTACAAACTCCTCTACATAATGCATTTTGTCTCTACATTGTCTCAGATGATTACATGTTTGTCCTGTGGCGCTACCGTAGCTTTACTATGCATTTCGAAAGGGAGGGGTGAGCTGTGGACGGAGCTGTTGGTTACAATTCACAGCTACATTCTGCTAAAAATCTACACACAGGTCCTTTAATAGTGATACTGTGATTTCAATATTTTGGGTTAGGCTGATGCAATTTCATGTTTGAAAATCTGGAAATTAATTAAAGCAAAAGTTCACACAAAAATGAATTTCTGTCATCATTTATTCATGTGTATCCAGAACCATATGGCTTTATTTATTTGCTTATTTTTTTTCTGGAAAAGATTCAAAAGGGCACAAACACTCGAACAATGCAGGAAAATCATCAGTTGCAGGATAAATCTGTTACTTCAATGCAAAAGAGGCAAACATTTAAGTCACATGTGACTTTTCTCAGTGCCATTTAGACAAGAGGTGTGAGTGAGTGAGTGAGTGAGTGAGTGAGTGAGTGAGTGAGAAAACTTAAATAACCTGATAGGGAAACTAGTTTGCCACCAACTTAAAACATACAGCCAACAAACACAACACACAACTAACACACAGATAAATATGAAATTCTACATTTAAAGATTATTAAAAACCTGATTAAGAATCATTGAGTGCGTTTACATGCTCAGAATAAGCGGATAACTATTAAAAATCTGCTTATTATAGAAAACTGTTTTCATGCGTTTACATGCAAATCAATAAGCCGGCTATGCAGTCAACTGCGTTTACATGGGACTTGGAGAATTATCAGTTTTCTCGCAGGCAGTGACGTCACCGCCTATAGAACACAATAGTCGATCAAAAAGCCAACGACATATCTGTCTTAAGCTGTACTGTTGTATCTCTTCTTGTGTGTGCAGAACCTGTAAATGTAACATGAGCTTTTATTTTCACAGTTTCTCTGCCAACTGCTTTAGTCGAGTGGAGACTTTTATGCGTTACCTTGCGCTTACTTTCGCGTGTGACGTTTATCTTTCATACGCGGAGACATGCGCACACGGGCAAAACCGTGAGAAAGCAGGTTAAGGTGTTTAGATGCCACGCGAAATCGGCGTAATGAGCAAAAAACTACCTGTGCCGATCGGTTTTTGCTTACGCTGTTTATGGGCTTTCCCCGATTAAAGAAAACCGCTTTACGCGTTTACATGACCCCACGTGTTATCAGTTTATTAAGCATAATCGGCATAAGACTGTGCATGTAAACGCACTCATTGAGACATGATTATAAACAGACATTCATGACATTGTCATCCACCTCAATGCCACCTGAAGTCAATCACACCTATTGTTTAATGCAGGAACCAAGGGGTCATATTAGATGTGTTCGAGGTTATGCGATGCTGTGCAGACCAATCGGCGAGGTCTGCCGCCTGCAATAGAAGGAGCAGTTGAAGACGGAGCCGTCAATTTGGACACCTGCTGCTTGCCATAGTGACGTCTGCGGTGTGTTATCTTTTTTCTAGTGAATACTGTAGATTTGATAGAATTCTGTATTTTGCTTATTTTTATTTTATTACATAACACAATATTTAGGTATAATGACCTATTTATGTATATTAAAGGCATAGTTCACTTTAAAATAAAAATGTTGTCATCATTTCAAGGGCGTAGGTTTGATTCTGGCATTGGTGGGGACATAAATAAAATGGTTGCATTGCAAAAACTGTTTATCACCGTTTACTTGACACAAACAACAGACAACTCAGTATGCACTTTACTCAGTGACATCTGACTCGCCACCCCCGGTGCCATCCCAAATTTATAATAAACAATTCGTTATGTCCTAGAGCCTAATAAACAGTAACTGTTTAAGTCTTTGTCAAAAAAAAAGAACATCACATTGTAAGATATAACCATATTTACTTTATAACAATGAAGACTATGCAATAAATATTTAATTCTTAATTTAATTTTGCCAAAAAAAATCCCAGTGTTGAAGTTGGTATGTATATCATGCTGTTTCCTGAACAACGTTTATTAACGTTTCTGTAGTTCACATTAAATCTTCTTTTCATTAACAGACAGTTAATCAGTGTGAAAGAAATAATTTTAAGTTTAAAATGCAACCTTACATTATGTCTACATCTGTGCAAGTAATGAACACAGTGCAGTAATGTAAAGTAGGCTATTCAGCAATCATGACATGAATTCATGTTTTTACCATGTTGGGGTTATTTTCTTTCATGGATTAGGGACCCCCTAAATAACCTTGCTACCCCATTTATAAAAGGTTGACAAAAGTTTGCAACTCCTCAGGTTAACATGGGATTGTCGTGTATTGGTGAAAACACTGTCCTTGAATCATTATGTGACACAACTTGTTCCGTATTTTGTGAATGAAACGGTTACAGTGGGTATAATAATACTTTCTTCCTCACTTACCTGTAGCCCGAATAATCACGCGCGTCTTGTTGAGTGAACTTTGGCGCGTTGTACAAAGTGAAACCATCCTATCACACGTAGCGAGTAAAGACAAGCCCATCATAAAAGTGATGTGATTTAGAGAGGCGGGACTCAAGAAATGCTAATCCAATCATATTAGCAATGTGAGTAGAGAGGCGGGACTAAAGAAATGCAAAGCCAATCATAATAGCGATGTGAGTTACGGAGGCGGGCATTGCAGAGAACGAAAGCTGTTAACCGTTTGTGTACCACATAGAGCGTCATTTTTACAGAACGGGATTGCAAAAGATTTCCAGTCTCATTTAAATGATTTCTGAAAAAAATATAATAAGTAAAAAATAGAAAACACAAGAATAAGAAGGACATTAGTGGTTATATATAAATACAGATTAATTGTTTGGTCGAAATTATTGCTAGGGACAATTCAGTCTTCCCTGAATATTGCTAGGGACAAGTCCCTAGCGTCCCACCCTAAATCTACGCCCATGCATCATTTACTCATCTTCATGTCTTAACCTGTATGAATTTCTTTTTTTCTGATAAATACAAAATAAGATATGTAACCCTTACGGAAGCCATTGACACAAGTCAGCATCACAACTTTCGAGAAAATGAGTAAGAAAGGTTTTTTTTTTTTCAAAATTTGTGATTTTCGTTTTATTGCAGAATCTGTTAGTTGAGATCACGAAGAAGCCTCGCCATGTTCGAGATAGCAGTTTTTATATTTAAAAGCATACATTTTGCGGTTGAAATTGCGGTTGAAATAATGTTTTTCCGGAGATTCTAGCGTGCAGCGGGGGGCATCATTGTCTGTGTGTATTTACATACTGTATAAGTGGCTTGTGTTTTCGCCCCCACCCCCAAAGGGAACAGCGTTGCTCCTGAATATGGATAGTTCGCCCAAAAATGAAAATAATGTCATTAATGACTCACCCATATGTCGTTCTAAACTCAGTCCTCCATTGAAAATCTATGTACGGTTTCCATGTCCAGAAGGTAATAAAACATCATCAAAGTAGTCCATGTGACATCAGTGGGTCAGCTTGAATGTGTTGAAGCATCGAAAATACATTTTGGTCCAAAAATGTAAAAAATAAAATTTTTATTCAACATTGTTTTCTCTTCCGGCTCTGTTGTGAACCGCGTGAAGACACGTGACTGTAGGGACACGGCTGACCTGTCCCTCAGACATGTTTGCTATTTATTTATTTATTTTCAAATTTATAGCGTGCGTCTCCCCAGACTGTAAACGAAGCTCGAGCGCACAAAACATAAGAAAAATAAAAGAAGCTGGGGGCGGAACAGATAACAGTCAGCCGCCTCGTACGTCAGTCGCGCCACTGACTTTATGCGGCGCCGCAGTTGGATGACGTTAAAGTACCGTGAGAGCTCTTCAAGAAATCTTACGGAGTAGTTTAATTTCGACTCGCTCTCACGGTACTTTGACGTCATCTTTCTGTCAGTTTTTGCAGCGCAGCATGAAGTCAAACACACATAAGTTACACAGAGATCGTTGAATTCGTTATATAATTGGCTACATGTTTGGTCTATCAATATTTTCCATGAAGTCATTGGCTGATGGAGGAACGAGTGAGCGATTGTTAACATCCCTTAAGGACATCACGTTTTTTCGACGGCGCTGTTTGGATTACCTATTATACTACCTCCCTATTTTAAATACAAACTTTGAAGGCGGGTTCATGTGTTTAACGTAGTGTAATCTCATATACCCTTACGATGTTACGATGTAAATAATTGCTCATGCGAAATCTGATGTAAACAATAGACTATATATTTCACAGATTATACGCATTTGTGGACAAAAATGGTCATTGGATGATTCACACATCTGAAACCGACTGGATTCGACTTGTGATCCCCACAAAGGTAAAAAGTTCTGTTTATTTTTGCATGTTGTCATCCGGACTTCTTTCACAAAATACTACATATGATGCTAGAACATCTGTAACTTAAAACGGCTTTACAGAGGGTATGGCTTAGCTAAATGAGATGTAAATGATCCCTATTGTCTCTACAGGCAGGAAAAAGGGAAAAGTGTTAAAGTGTTATTCTCTTTCTTGAATGTGTTATATTCAAATGGCCACAACTACTCCAAATCTTATCAGATTTTCATGTGTTACACATCGTTGGAAAGTGCCTCAGATCCGACTTGTGTCCCTACTTTCCATGACTGGTACACATTAAAGGAAAAGTTCACTTTAAAATAAAAATGTTGTCATCATTTACTCATCTTCATGTTGTTCTTAACCTGTAGGAATTTATTTTTTCTGATAAATACAAAAGAAGATATTTTAAGAAATTATGTAAACACAGCAGATAGTGACCATAGACTTCCATAGTAGGAATAAAAAAAAATATGGAATTAAATGGGTACCATCAACTGTGTGCTTACCATCATTTATCAAAATATTTTCTTCATCATTTATCACAATACTTCCAAAATATTTTTTCCTACTATAGAAGTCAATGGTCACTATCTGCTGTGTTTACATCATTTCTTAAAATATCTTCTTTTGTGTTCATCAGAAAAAAAATCATACAGGTTTAGAACAACATGAGGATGAGTAAATGATGACAGAATTTTCATTTTAAAGTGAACTATCTTTTTAACAAGTTTTACCTGTTATAAAAGCATGAATTTAGAATGTTTATTAGTGAAACTGAAGGTTGAATTAAACATAAAACACACATGATCGACCAATCACGAAGAGCTGTGTCATCATCACAACTCCGTGCAGCCGCTGTGGAGAGGCTCTCGAAACGCTCTCGCTGTACATGAGCTGGAGCGCGCAGAACAGAGCAGCAGGTGAGTCACGGCGCGATGATTTAACGTACAGGTCCATGATGGGAAAAGTGTTAACAAAACTCTATTTCAAAGTTTTATTTCTTTGTTTAATGTCATTCGAGTTTGTCATTGTAGTCTTTTATTGTTTCAAGAAAGCTTTTTTTCCGGGTGTCGTGGTTATGTTTGGGAGGAGTTTTGCACTGACACATGTGGTTTCATCAAACAGATGTATTTACACTTGTCCAGTTTCGTCTGAATGCATCCCAGACCACCTCCTGATCAGATTTAAATTTGTCTCGAAAACATTTCGGAATTCGAAATTCAAAAGGCACCGCAAAACAGGAATGGGGATTGCTTGAGAATCCTTCATCGATTTAAAAGAAACTATGTATCAGTAACAACAGCAACACAAATCACAAAGAGTTAATAATGTTAAAATTAGACTTAATTAGAGGAACAATCCTGAATCATGTTCCGGCTCTTCATCTTATTCAGTCTTTGGCCTGTCTTTCATCCCAACCGTTTGACCTCTACAAACTCTTTCTTTAATAGTAAGGCCATTGATGTCTAAAGCTACAAATCAGCAGCCAGTCCCATTCAAATTCAACAGCCAAACTAAATAGTCGTCTCTTTGCAACCAGCATATAAGGTCCATGCTTTGCCTGTGAAATGCATTGCTGATAGATTCTCCTGCAGTGGAAATGGAGAAGGTTTCAGGGGTATTATAGCGAGGGAGGGGCAATTACCTGAGCACAATTACTGTATGTAACAGCGGCCATCCATCATCCTCTTCCACCCTCTCACAGTGGATTCCGTTCTGCTGCCTCATTCCGCTCCTGCTTTCCGGAGGAATAGCAAAGACACTTGGTCGTCTTGGTGAGTCAGGCACAGACTTTAAAATGCCAATTGAAAACCTGAGCAGCATTCCAAAAAGATCCCATCGTTCCCTCAACCCGGCCCACCCCATCTACACCTGTCAAAAACGGATATGGGAAAATCTGAGAAAAGGGGCATTGGAAGAAACACTGGACATCTCCGAAAGTGGCTTTCGACAAGCTTTATCTTCGACACAAGTTAAACGCATTGAGGCATAGAGAAACTGCTTGTGGTTAATGAAAATGACATATCGTCCCCCTCAACTGCACCGTGATTTGCAGATATAAAACGACATCATAATCGTCTTCACAGATCACATCATTAGGCGGGTTAGGGTGGGGGTGAATAAGACATTTTTGGATTAAATGACGGCCAATCATGGCACCCAAGAAGTCTTTTAACTTTAAATCCCACCACACCTTCAGCCCACTGGAGCGCTTGAGCCCTGCGACTTTATTTCCGGAAATAGCCGACTGAACGATATTAGATGGAGATTCAATTGGATACAAATCCCCCTTTAAAGAACCATGAAGATGGTAGTAAACAGGGCAGATCCAATCACTTTTTATTTCTCCTCTTCCTTTTTTAACAACGGCTCATTTGGGTTCAGAGACAGGAGGAGAACGTGGAAGGTGAGAGGAATACTGATGTATTTTCAGCTGGGTGAACAGGTGCTGGTGGAGACAGGTGAGCGAGAGAAGTGATGTTGAATGTCTAATGCAGCCTCAGGGCAGTCATGTTAGTCCTGGGGAGTCTGTGATTCATATAATTATGCCTTTTTTGTGTGAAACAACAGACCATGAGAGTGTGCGTCTGTGCGGTTGACCTTCATATAATATACCGCATTAAGATCTGAGCATTTTCTTGCTTTATTTGTTAAGAGGTGTTTACACTTGGAACCTCAAATTAATGCTTTATTTCTGTATATACATAGGTAACACAGTTAAAGAAACTTACCTTGTCCATCTGTCCCTCCAGTATTAATCATTGGCACATGCTGGCTAACCCCGGGGTTATTCTTTCCCATGGAGCCAACTTTATCTTAGGCCAAGGTTTTTCTTTCACAAGTTCTCGACATGAAACATAGATTGAAGCTCTAGGGAAGCAGGAACAATGTTTGGCTCTTCGAGACATAGCTTCCATATACCTGGCCTTGCCTCAGGTTTGAAGACAGAACAGTTGTCACTTTAAACTTTGATTTCCCATCATGTATTCACCTTGGAGAATCCTTCAGTCATCGAAACGAGGGATTTCTAGTATGAAAGGTAGAAGTTTGTAGAAGTTTTTACTACCAGGATAGTGATGGGTATTATTCTTAAACCAACAATGGTTTAATATACTTCAACCAGAGCATGGTGCTATAAGAACATCATGGGTGTGATTCACAGAGTATGCATCGACTGATAAAATATATTATGTATAAGTTGTTGCAGAAAAATGTGCATTAAAATGCATAAATATGTATGTATTATAATTTTGATTTCAAAGCAACAGACAATTACAGGATCTCTAGGGTGCAAACTGAGGCCTAGGCCACAATATTTTCATAAATAGTTTTCCACTCTTTCATTTAAAAAAATCTCAGCATTCACACGAACCTGCAAAAACCCAGTATGAAGCACTGTCAAGAGCATGTCAAACCTAAGATGGCGATATATCCCTAACCGTACAGCCATGTTGGGTTTTCATAAAAGTTCGGTTTCTGTCACCTGATACTGTGTTTGCATGTGGACGAATGGCCAAAGTGCACAGATAAAGCTATGGTTTTGAAAATACCCTGTATGTATAGACAGGACCTGAGGTCAAATGACTTCCTCATGGGCACAACAGTGATAGTGCATGAAGAGTTCCTTGGGAAAGTTTAAACTTACCAGAAACATGGCAAACTACTTTTAAAGAACCCCTATTACATTGCTAAAAACAATGTTAATTGTGTATTTGCTATTTTGCTTCACTATGCCCTGGCTCTCTAAAACACAACAAAGCTCATCATTCTGATAAAGCGATGCTCCTTAATGTATTTGGAAGATCAGCTCCCAATGCAATACAGACAGGAGTTAATATTGTCTTTAAACTTTAACAATACGAGACCAATCTGATCCACAAAATGGAGCTGATCAAGCTTATCAAACAAATTTACCAGCGTGGCTTGAGCAGGACGTAACAGATTGGTAAGGTAAAGAATACCAAAAACATTATAACTATGTCTGCATTTGTGATCGTTTAATCAACAAACAATGTTTGAATCATGGCAGTCGTAAATTCTTTAAATGTGAAAACATAGAATACTTACAAATTGTAAGTCAGAAGCAAGCAAATTATGATAATGTCTGTTGTGTCCACGTAAACTGTTTATTACAATCCTTGTGTTTGTAGTAGTCCAAGAAAAGAGATTTACGTTGGAGACGATAACTCGCGTCATTATAGACAATGTGATTTGTACCTTTGCAAATCATTAACATGTACACACACACACACGCACACACACGCACGCACGCACACACACACACACACACACACACAACAAGGAAATGTAAAATCGTAAATTGGATAATTGTTGCTCTTTAACCACTATATCATATTTCTTAACGGATTAAGAGCGTCTTAAACTGTTGTGCATGTGTCTACAGTACACTTTTGATAAGTGTCACAATGGCTCTGGTTCATTGGCTCCGCCCACAATGCCACAATAGAAGCGGTCCTTTCCACTAATGGTTTGATAATGATATTTGGGTTTTTTAAATTCCTGAATTAAATTTAGGACTCTCCCCAATGACAGGCACAGAAGCAGGTCTTGTGGTCTTCTTGAGTTCATATTGTTGTTACTAGAGCCTGTGGCCATCACAGTGACATGTGTCAGCATAGTGCTGCATGTAAGGTAACTGGCATTTTTTTTTTCATTAAAAATCTGTTGACATCTGATTCTTCACATGATTATAATACTTTTGGTTCTTTAGTTACCTTTCTTCATACACAAGTAGGTTACATATGTGTAATTTGGAATGTTCATGTGTTCATTTGGAAGGTAGAACAGAATATACATGTTAAATGAGCTCAGGGCTTTGGATCACTGTCAGAATCAAGCTGACATTTCATGAGTGTCTTCACTTCATAAATGGTTGACAACATTATTTATGGAGGACCCCTAGAACTATTGATCTTTTAAAAGGACACAAGGCAGCATTTTTATGTTAATAAATTATCTTCGTAAGTTGGTATATGGTTAAATGACTCATTTCAGGACGAATGAAGACTCTCTCGCCCGCCCCTACCGCCTGTAGGAAAAATACCCCACTCAGTCTTGTAAAGTCTAAGATATCGCGAGAAGCAGGATCACTTTACGGCAAACAACACAGAGGCAGGCGAACGAAATACGGCTAGCGATTGTTGCAAATGGCAGAGCCGGGGAAGAAGCAGCGAAAACCCTTGACAGAAAATTCCAAGAACAGAAAAAGAGCTTCAGACCTAACATACAGTATATTAGGGTGACCATACGTGCCATTCTTCCCGGACGTGTCCTGGCCAGGATTTCGGGTGCATCTTCTAGAAGTCCTATTTGTTGACCGCATACGTCATACAGGATTATTTTTATTATTAGTACTCTCCTAGACCTGCATTTTCAGAAAGGCAGGGCATAAAGGAGCAACAATAATGTACGATATGTGGGGGAAATTTTTTTTTTTGAACCACAAACCATGCAAACACATTTCACCAAATACCTAAAACAACATTCTTTTTTGCAATGTAATTGGGGCTCTTTAAATGCCTACTTAGCCCCAAGCTCTGGAATGATTTACCCAACAATGTTCGAGAATCAGACACAGTCGATCAATTTAAGTCTAAACTAAAGACATATCTCTTTAACATTCGTCTTCATTAACTTAATTCGTCTGGAAAATATACTTATGCTGCAATAGTTGGCTTGTCCAGATTCAAGCAGATATTCAACCATTATACTGTATGACACTTGCATTACCTTCGAATAGAGAAACATGGTAAAGTTGGTCACATTTCCAGCTGGTATTCAGGCCAATCACAATACAGATTAGCTGGCCAATCAGGTTTTGTACATGAGTCAGTGCATTTAAGGAAGAGAGGGAAATCTGGAGCTACAAAAATGCACGGTATGTGGAACATAATGTGTTTTTTGAACCATAAACCATGCGAACATATTGTATAATACCAAATAAACAAAATAACATTTTTTTTTGGCAATGAAATAGGTGCACTTTAATAACACATATTTTAACACATATGGGTTTTATGAATAAATATATTGATACAAACCTTGTTTCTCCACATATATATATGTCCATGTGAAATCTGCTATCTGTACACCTGAAGTGATTTCAAACAGCACAGATCATAATAATTCAACATTCGTGTTTTCATTCGCTTTATAATTACAGTTGAGAGAGGAGGTGACGTGCAACTCAGGACATTTTTATACTCGGCTTTTATGGGAGCATTTGATTTAAAACCTAGTGATTTTGATATGTAAGTATAAATGAATGTGGCAGTTACACTCGGTTCCGCATCAAAACCAGTGAATAGGGCTGTATGTAGTGTTGTTGAATAATAATGCAAAAGTTCATATTGAAAATACTACAAAATTACACAGAAATTATAATAAATGAATGGAGCTTATACAATGAATAAAGTTTATAAAATGCTGAATGTAAATTGTTGTGAAAAGCAAATTTGTGAAAAAAATATTTACAAAATTGTTTTAAACTAGCAAGATTTGTCTTACCAGGAACATGTCCTACAGTACCTGCCAAAATCACAGTAATGTAACAAAACAGTCAGGAATGATGTGACAATAACGACCCCAAAATGATCCATGGCTTGTCTGTTTACCTTAAATGTAGGAGGCAGGCAGACAGCAGTCAAATCTGGAAACTCATACATGAGTAGTGTAGCAATCTTTTCAACAGATGATGTACCAACAGCTTGAAAACACCTTGCTATCATTCTCAACCATTTGGAGCAAAGGCCTAAATCTCCCTGAACCCAATGCAACTTTAAGGTATCCATAGCGTTATTTCTGCAGATGCCAGGTACCTTGCTGCCTCTCCGTGAGCCTTATCTGTTTTCACACCATCCTCTCCCACAGCCCTTATCAGTCTCTGAGCTCTGTGTGTCATGCATTCACAGACGGCTCAGTGTACAAACACTATCCATCAAAAACGCATTCATGTAAACTTCAAATACTTCTCCCTTTCATTTTTCTTTATCCGTCTATCCATCTGTCTCAAGACTATTAGCTTATGCCAGGATACTGCTTATGCATTTCTAAATTCTTACACTTCTCGTTTTTTATCATAGATGTAATTCATTATACAAGCATGTAACGGGTAAAGAAAACCTTACAGTTGTTAAAAAATATTTATGAGAGCTGTTACAAAGGACAGATATGATGTTTAAAAAAAGTGTTGTATTGTTGTTAAAGCATTGCTCTGTCATGGTCATGAGTTCAATTCCCAGGAAAACCACATACTAAAAAAAAATATGATAAAAAGACACATTAATTATAAAATATGAGAATAGACATAAACTGGAACCCAAAAATGTATTTATTTGGAGATCAGTTTTTAATTATTTGTTTATCTCTGAAATGCCAAATGAAATGATAACAATTTGCACAAATAATGATAACAATTTGCACAAATAATGATAACAATTTAACAAAACATTAACACAATTATGTAAAGAATGGCCCATGTCAACAGCTCATTGAATTTTTAATGGCTGATTTGTGTAAGCTATTGTCCTAACCCTATGTTCATAAAGTGACATTTTATTTGTTTTTGTTTTTTACAAATGCTTCATGTTGCTTAAATCAAATGCTTACATTTTTAAGTCTCATGCCATTTCCTTTTGTAATGTTTTTATTTGTTTTATAGTCATGGTTACTGTAGTCTTTTGTGTTATTCACCTTAATTGTATCCAGGTGTGTCAAGGTGTGTCGTTCTGCTTAATTATATATATATATATATATATATATATATATATATATATATATCATGACGTGAGAGGGGGCTCGAATATATATTTATACAACAGTTCTTTCTGGTTCTCGAATCTAATTGGCTAAGAGCTATGCGATATTGGGCTGATAACGGCACTGTAACCGCTTCACCTTTCGTATCATTCCGCCACCTAGTGAATGGAGGTCCTAAACAGGCTCATCTCTGAATGGAAAAACACAGACGCCCTGTTTTTAAACACTCTCCGTGTGTCTCATTAGTTTGCTAGCTCATAAATCAGTCTGTGAATCCCCAATTGGAAGTTATTATTCCGTCAAAGATCAGCGCTCTTGGATGTTACGTTAAACTTAATGGGAGTAATGTCTTGTCACATCGTGTGGGCGATTAACACTTGGAAAGAGGAATATAAACACTCGTTTTTTTCTGGAGCTATATCTCTTATCAGAACGCGAAAACACCGTGGAACTGCAGGTAAGCACCGCAGCTTTTAAATGTGGACATTGATCATTTACTTTATCGTGACGTGACTATTAAAACATGTTATGAGATATCGCCACTGATATATTTATAAGCAGCATGCAAAAACATCTCTCTGACACTTATAAAAAACGTTTTATATAGTACTGACAAGAACAAAGTTTAATAATAATAATCGAGTGCTCGTATCGCGTTAAGAATAAATGAGAAAGCAATAGTAACGTTATACAAGTATAGTTTTATTAACATTTACCTCGCGCCAAAACAATAACAACACAAAAGACACTAAATATGAATAAAAAAACAAGTAAAAGTTTGATCATGACACCAAATACTGCTAATTTGATCTCATTTTGATGATCATAAACAAACAAGGCCAACATGAGAGCCAGGGAATCCCTGTCAGAGATGTAGCCCAGAGAGGGCGGTGGTCAGCGGGGCGAGTGAACACTGACGTCCGCTCATGCTTTGGTTCTCATTCGTACCGAATCTCACTAAACAAACGTTCAAACAGGCGCTATCTTTACTAATCGACTGCAGATTTAAATATAATACATATACATTCTCGACTGAACTAATCTTAAAACTACACTTTATGACCAAGAAACGGTAATATAAAGTAACGGCTTTTCCGTCCATTGAGTTGTTATGAGATTCAAAGCAGCCGAAAGTGTTACCTGTCATTCTGGCCGCCCTCAAATCCGTGGCGGAAGAAGTAGTTCTCAAACAAAGAGGCTTTTAAAATAACTCCGTTGTTGTTTTCTAGTTTTCGGTTTTTAAACGTGTGCCGTCGAACTGTTGTATAAAAGCAATATCGCCCTCGGAGTCGTGTGATATAGCTCTATATCATCACGGCTGTGATTGCCTCCGGCACTCGGCCTACGGCCTCGTGCCTCTGGCCTTATCACAGCCGTGATGATATAGAGCTATTTCACACTCCTACTCGAGCGATATTGCTTAAATATATATATATATATATATATATATATATATTAGGGGTGACCCCGAATAGTCGAGGATTCGATGCATCGATATGCAGAGCCTGATTCGACCACCGATCTCACAGTCGAATCTTCGCGGGTGTTATGAAACGAGGATCATACCATTTTATCAATATGGGGGTGCTCAATGTCTAATTTCACACAAAACTACTGGTTTTATAAGGTTATATTAAGTTATTTACAGCCTTTAATTATGATAATTTTGTAAAAAAAAAAAACGTGAAAAGTAAGAACTTGAAGCATTAAATAATTACTTTAACGTGTCTGTGAATAAATCCAACCGCCCCTGTGACTGATTTAAGTTTCACTTTCCCTGATCCGTGACCGACAAGGAGCATCTTTGCGGCAGGGATTACTTAACAATGTCTGGAATAAGAAAATCTAAAGTGTGGATGCACTTTGAAATGGTAAAAGATGATCCAAAAAAAGTAAAATGCAAGTTGTGCCAACAGCTCATGTCCTACCACTCATCAACAACAAACATGGCTTTCCACTTAAAACGGGTAAGTTTCTTACCAATAAAGCTGGTTCACTCTTTCATATATAATGGTGATTTTAATTTACGAATAGCAATATCATATGCTGGGACTCAAAATATGTTCGTCTTTTTTCTAGATCCACCCACAGTATCAGACTGACGACGGCAGTTCATCTAGTACAGGAGCTGCGCCAAAACTAACTCAAAGAAAGCTAGATTTGAGACCGCCATTGTCGGAGAAAAGGAAAAGAGATATCACGGACAAAATTGCGGAGTTTATTGCGCTCGACATGAGGCCAGTGAATGTTGTGGAAGGTGAAGGTTTCAAAGAATTAATGCGCACACTTGAGCCAGGATACACAGTGCCCAAAAGAGAGACGGTTATGCATGCGCTGGATGCGAAATACGCGTCAATACGCACAGAGGTTTACGCGTCAATAAACAATTGCAAAGCAATCAGCCTCACCACAGATATTTGGACCTCGCTGCAAATGGAGGCATATCTTACAGTTACGGCCCACTTTATTACTGAAGATTGGCGACTGGAAAATTTTGTGTTAGCAACAAAAAAAATGGAGGAAAGTCATACAGCTGAACATATTTCACAAACACTGAAAGAAGTAATTTCTGATTGGGACATTCCAGGTACCAAGATCGTTTCTGTTGTCCATGACAATGCAACGAATATGGTTGCATGCACCAATCAACTGGCCCAAGATCCATCATGGGGAAATGTCCAGGGAGTCCGTTGTGCGGGGCATACACTGCAATTGTGCATTAACAGCGCATTAAAGAAAGATCCCGTGTGTCGCACTGTTGCTGCTGCAAGGCGCCTTGTTTCACACTTTAAAAAAAGCGCAAAGGCCACCACAGCACTTGCAGAAAAACAAAGAGAACTGAATGTTGCAGAGCATAAACTTGTGCAAGATGTTGCCACTCGATGGAATTCTGTCTATCTTATGCTCGATCGCCTGTTAGAACAAAGGGGTGCAGTTTCAGCTGTGCTGACGGATTCAAGTGTCAGCAAACGGTCCGACCGTGATCTAGAGCTCACAACATCCCAGTGGAGAATGGCAGAGGACATAGTCAATGTTCTCAAGCCAATGATCAAACTGACAGAGCTTTTGTCACAAGATATGAACACATCTCTGTCTGCCACTGTTCCAATGCTTATGAACATTAAGAAACGACACTTGGTGGTACATGAAGATGATAGCACTGTTACAAAGACCCTCAAGATTATCCTGACCGAGGAGATTGACAGACGATGGGACCTTAAAGGCCGTCTTTTGGAGAGCAGTATTTATATCAAGGCTGCAATTCTTGACCCACGCTTTAAGAAGCTTTCTTTTTTCACTGATGATGAGCAAAGGAATGAGGCGTATACTGTGGTGGAAAATCTTGCTGAGAGTTTATCTGCCAGGCCTGTACAGGAGGTAGGTGATGATAGTGAATTGGTGGAGGAGCGTGATACTGCAGGCACTTCAAGACAAGAAAAAGAGAAAGACCAAGTGCTGTCGATGCTGTTGTCCAGTGATGAAGAGGAGCAGCAGCCAGGGGACAGTGAGATGAGGGCTTATTTAAAGGACACTACAAAAAGCAGTACCGGACCACTGGAGTGGTGGCAAAAGAACGAGGAGAGATACCCGAAGCTGTCCAGGGTCGCAAAGATGTTCCACAGCATCCCATCTACATCCCATCTACTCTCCAAGGCTGGATTTATTATCAGTAAAACCAGGAGCGCACTGCTGCCGGCCAATGTTAACAAGTTGGTTTTCCTCGCACACAATATTAAAAGACTCAAACGCACACAAGCAGAGTGAAAGACTGGATTTTTTCGATCGGGTAGGGTACAAGTGTTTTCAAACATTTCAGCCGTTTCTAATTTTAATTAGCTGTAAAAATGTTTAGCTAAAAAACTGCCAGTTTATCATTTATTATTGTTTCGGCAGTTAAAAAGAGAAAATTCACAATTCTGGCTAAACTTTCGTTGTTTTAATAATTTACTTATTTTAATTTTATTTATTGATCACTCAGGGTTACCTAATTTAATGTTTTTTTTTTATATGTTCCCTGCACATAAGCATTTTGCACATATTTATTATGCTCCCTGTGACTTGATTTTGACTTTATTTCGTTTTCATTTATTTTTTTATTATTAAAAGTGTATATTCTGTTCTAATTTAATTCTGTAAATTAATGTTTTTCATTGTTTTTTGCTGCACTTAATGCATGCTGCTGGCAGAGGCAATTTTGCCGATTTAATTTAATTTCGCAAAATGTGAAATGTAAATCCTGTCTGCGGGTCAGTGTGTTCTTTTCCTCCCTAGGCAGGTATTTTTTTGGTTTATTTATCAAAATGTTATTTTATATATTTGTGTGATGTTCTGTATTTCGATTGCGGATTTAAATTGTTATGAGAAAACGTTTTAAGAATGTTTATCCACATTACCTTTTACTGTATTTAAACCTAAATAAGAAAGCCATTATCAGTTCGTCTGTCAGTTGGAAGGCAGTTTTGTTCTCTTTATTAAAATCTGTTGCTGTGTGCAGTGTGTAAAATAAAATAAAAACAGTTTTACCCTCCTACTGACCACCTAGTGTTGTGCCCCTCCCAACCCATTCTCACACACATAGATGATTCGACTATCGGTCGACTATAGAAAGATTCGAAAATTCTGATTCGAATATGAAAATCCTTAGTCGGGGACAGCCCTAATATATATATATATATATATATATATATATATATATATTAAACTACTATCTGCACTTAGATCCTCTTCTACATTTCATGTCTCGATAGCGCATTACAGAATAACCAACCTAAAATATGGATCTAGCAGATCGATTAAGTTCACTGTGCCAAGGATCAGGTACTGTTGAAGTTTTGGGGGTTGGTGTTCCAAGTTTACTGCCCTGAATGATGCGGTAGGGTACATTATGGCCGCCACACCCGGGGCCCTGTCACTTCATGGCGACCATGCCCAGAGCCCTCTCACGTCATGGTGCCATGCACAGAACCCTCTCACTTCCTGGCCCCAACACCCAGAGCCCTCTAACTTCATGGCAGCCATGACCAGAGCCCTCTCACGTCATGGCCACCACTCCCTGAGCACTCTCACATCGTGGCTGCCACACCCTGGACCCTCTCATGTCATGGCGCCACAGCTGAAGCCCTCTCATGTCATGACCGCCACGCTTTGAGCCCTCTTATGTCATGCCCACTACACTCAAGCCCTCTTATATCATGCCCCTACGCCTTGAGCCCTCTCACGTCATGCCCGTTACATCCCGAGCCATTTTATTTCATGGCAGCCATGCATCGAGCCCTCTCATGTCATGCCGGCCACGTCTGAGCCTTTTCACGTCATGGTCGCCACGCCCCAAGCCCTCTCACGTCATGCCTGCTATGCCCCGAGCCCTCTCATGTTATGGCCGCCATGCCTTGAGCCCTCTCAAGTCACGGCCGCCAAGCCCCGAGACCTCTCACGTCATGACCGCCACGCCCCTAGCCTTCTCACGTCATGGCCGCCACGCCCCAAGCCCTTTCACGTCATGCCCGCTATGCCCCGAGCCCTCTCATGTTATGGCCACCATGCCTTGAGCCCTCTCAAGTCACGGCGGCCAAGCCTTGAGCCCTCTCACAACATGCCCGCCAAGTCCCGAGCCCTCTCACGTCATGGCCGCCATGCCCCAAACCCTCTCACGTCATAGCCGCCACGCCCCTAGCCCTCTCACGTCATGGCCCCCACGCCCCAAGCCCTCTCAAGTCATGCCCGCTTTGCCCCGAGCCCTCTCATGTTACGGCCGCCATGCCTTGAGCCCTCTCAAGACACGGCCACTAAGCCTTGAGCCTTCTTACATCATGCCCGCCACGCCCCTAGCCCTTTCACGTCATGGCCGCCACGCCCCTAGCCCTCTCACGTCCTGGCCGCCACGCCCCAAGCCCTCTCACATCATGGCTGCCAACCTTATTGTAAAGTGTTCCCAAATACTTACTTATTAACTTTATTCAAAACATTTTAACCTTTGTATCTCTGTTGGTAAAGCATTGAGTTGGCACCCCAAAGGTCATAGTTTCTAACTCTCTTGGGAACACAAATGTACAGTTTGAATGCAATGTTTGTAAGCCACATTGAATAGGAATATCTGCCAAATGCATGCATGTAAATTTCATCTTTGACAAAAGTCTTGTATTGCTATGCATAGTTTATACTTATGATTAATTATGTCCAGACATATTGGTTTGCAGTAGGTATTTCCTAATAACAGAAACACAATTTAGTTTACAATGCATCATAAAGTATATAAGTTTGTGAATAATCATATAAATTTTTGATTATTCGTTGTTTACTGCTAGAAATCAAATGGTATGTAGATTACTCTCAGTGTATGCCATATTAAACCAGAACACATCAATTTATACATACGATTTGCTAACGTGACATATTACTTTGGCTGCAATGCTAATAGCAAACCACACCAAGTCAAACAGCTTTAGTTTTCCTCTAAAGTTTCTCTCCGTTTGTGTGTTTCCTAACAGCCTGTGTTTGTAATGGACCTGTCGGAGCAATAATATTGATGAATAAGTCTCCAGTGAGAGGAAGATGTGTGTGTGTTTGTGTGTGTGAACGCGCTGAAGAAAGCACAGTGGGCCGGGCTGAAGGAACTCGGACCAAACCTGAAGAAAAAGTGCAGAGATTATGACTGTGGCAGACTGTCATAAATCAAAGGAAAGTGGTTTGCCATTGGCAGACGGTCTCTGCTATATTAAAAAAAAAATGGCACTGTAGGGGTCATAGCAACAGTTTGCACAGCTCTATAGTGACATTGAAAAGTCATTTCATACTTAGCATTTACCATACACTCAAAGTGTATTCCTTGAGATTCAAACCCATGACCTTGATGTTGTCAGTGCCATGCCCTAACAAGTTGAGCTACAGTGATCAAGCAGGAAGCAGGAGCATAATTGACGTCTTTAGCAGAAAAATACGATGAAAGCAACCAATAAAATGTCAATGATACTTTGTTTTGACTGTTGAACTATAAATGTCCATACCTTTTATTTAAAAATTATGGTTACCTTAATGTGGAGAAACTCAGCCTTTAAATCTGCGGCATATCCAGTTAGCGTATCACTGTCACAGTCCTAATAAAAAACAAACAAATAAAGAAAACATTTTAAATAAAACTTACCCTATTAAACCGGATTCTACCAAGCTGCATTTATTTTACCGTGCAGAGGTAATAAAGCAACTTATGTTGACATTCATCAGATCATTGGTAACAACTAACAAACAGTAATTATATCTTTTAATAACATATATGACATTATATTTACAAATTATTAAACAAAATAGTGTGTTTGTGACATTTAACGTCTTGGCTTATCTTAAAACCGAAAGGAAAAGTGTTTTCCTTGCAGAAGGTCTGCATTCGTTAAAAATTAGCTAATAAAACATTTTAAAACAATATTTTATGTTCCTTGCCTTACTTATGATGTAGATAGCTGTGTAATAAGTACTTAATTAACATATTTTCTTTATAACATTATTACATCATTACAAATGCTTTACGAAGGATTGAAAGGATTAATCAATTTTCTTAAAAAAAATCCAGATAATTTACTCCAAAATTTTGTTGTCTTTCTTTGTTCTAAGAAAAATAAAAAATATGCACTTTTAAGCCACAACTTCTCTTCTTCCTCCGGCTGTGTGACGAGCCAGCGTGTTATTGCGTAGTGACGTAGAAAGGTCACGTGTTACATATATTAAAATGCACATTTGCGGACCATTTTAAACAATAAACTGACACAAAGACATTAATTAGTATCATTCGACATACAACAACGTCAGAACGGTCCTCTTTCTCCACACTTGTAAACACTGGGGCGTAGTTTCGCATACATCATCCGTGACCTCTTGAAGTGATGACTTTTTGCGTGAGGTCGCGCAGGCGCATCACAGGAACGGATATAAACGAGAAGTTGTGGTTTAAAAGTGCATATTTTTTATTTTTCTTGTCAAAAATTACAATCGTTTTGCTAGAAGACCCTTATGCCTCGTTTGGGATCGTTTAGAGTCCTTTGAAACTCCGTTGAAAAAAAACTGTTAAGTGTGAGGTTAAGTGTTACATGTCGGTGTCCATTAAAGTCCATTTAAATGAGACAAATCCTGGAATGTTTTCCTCAAAAAACATAATTTCTTCACGACTGAACAAATAAAGACATCAACATTTTGGATGACATAGTGGTAAGTAAATCATCTGGATTTTTTTAAGAAAATTGACTAATTCTTTAAGTATTACCAACATATCTTAATTTGTGTTCAGCAGAAAAATAAATTAATACAAGTTTGAAACAACATAAGGGTGAGAAAAGGCTGACAGAATTTTTATTTTTTGGGTGAACTTAATGATCTCTAATTTTAAAATATCCCTTCTTCCTATATTCCACAGACTAGCAACAGCATGTGGCAAATCACAAAGCATTTAAAATTTGAGATTTCACAAAGTTTTGCAGACTTTTCATCAGGCACATGGTGTTTTTCTAGTTCTTAAAACCTGATGTTTACTATAGAGAGCTGAAAAATGCAGCAGTGCTATTGACACCTCATTAATTTAACACCATCATATTTCTCTTCTTTATTTTCCTCATCATGCGATTATTTCTACACCAATAAGCCCAATGTAGAGAATGTTCCCATGATGTCCTTTCATCCTCTGTAAACTCTACCATACTCATTTTAATGGAGCCTTGGTTATGCTTTATTAGGAGATTATTTCTGGGTGACAACAATGAAATTCATTTGCTTGTCTGTTTTTTATTGGTCTGTAAGAACGCATTATTCCTAGGTGAAAGAATCTAACAGCAGTATTAAATAGGATTCAGATCAATCTTCAAGGGAAGTCCCACCTCGCAAAAGAGATGTCCAATACTTCCACAACTCACAGAGATTTAGTAATAAATTAACACTTTCTGTACTGATCTTTATAGCTGCTGAGTGTCGGCTTTACACCGTGAAATTTATTATTTATCGTTCGGCTGTTTGTTTATATTTAGAGATTCTCGGCTAATTCAATTACAAACACGACGGACGGACCATAAACTCTTAAACCGGTTGCTAATAAATTATTCTTCAGAAACTAAGGCTGTTTACAGTTCTGCCTCCTCACATTTTTCTTTTTGTGCTGAATTATTTACAAAGTTGACAAATTCCAAAAAAATTAACTATGGTTATAGTATTAGGTTAAAGGGACACTCCACTTTGTTTAAAAATCGGCTTATTTTCCAGCTCCCCTAGAGTTATACAATTGAGTTTTACCTTTTTGGAATCCATTCAGCCGATCTCCGGGGTTTGGCGGTACCACTTTTAGCATATAGCTTAGCATAGTTAATTGAATCTGATAAGACCATTAGCATCACACAAAAAAAATAACCAAAGAGTTTTGATACTGTTCCTATTTAAAACGTGACTTTTCTGTAGTTATATCGTGTACTGAGGCCGACGAAAAATTTAAAGTTGCACTTTTCTAGGCCAATATGGCTTGGAACTCTTATTCTGGTCTAAACGTCACAGACTTTGCTGTCGAACCATGGCTGCAGCAGGAGCATTGATATGACGCAGCGCCCGAAAATAGGCTAACTTCCGTCAATACAACCAACGTGATAAACTGCTTGCAAAGGGAAGCGTGCCTTTCAACCATGAAAACATTTGTGAGACATGATTCAGAAGATATTTATTTTAGCGCAAATCCTGAACCGTATCTATTTGAACTGGAAAACACTGAAGACCAGGGCCGTGCAGAGACCATTGGAGGGGCAGGTGCTCAAAGAATAAAAAGGGCACTTTGCTCGCTGACACGCAAGCAAACAACTGAAACAAATAATAAAGTAATACAGAATAGAAAGACGATTTTAAGTCTAATGTTTTTCTTTGTTTTCCTTGCAAATAGAGTGAGACAGAAAAATCTATATATACAGAGTTATATATCTATATGTTTATGCATTTGGCAACCGCTTTTATCCAAAGCGACTTACAGTGCATTACATTTTGTGTTTGTGTGTGTCAACAGTATATGCAGTTAAGTTCCCTTTCAATACGGTTCACTTCGCATTGCGTCAGTTAGCTGACGCTATGGGGGGAAACTCCTGTTTACTCCGTGACTGAAGCCTATTGGTTAACGTCTGTACAAAGTACAGACCAATGACGTTTGAACCCGCGCGCGGGAGGAACGCGTCCCTATATAAGCGCGGTTCAATCGTCAGGAGCTCATTATTTTCTCCTTCAGCGCGAACCTCTCGCTGCTCCGAAGAAAAGAAGAAGCCTTACCTCGCCGTTGACAAAAGCCCTGCAGCGGAGTCCAGGCCTAGCGTCTTCCCCTGCCGTTTTCCGGCTGAGAACCGAAGATAGCAGAGTCCAGGTCTAGCGTCTTCCCCTGCCGCTTTCCGGCCGAGAACCGAAGATAGCCTTCGCTTGCCGTGGTACGAGCCCTGTGCAGCGGACACGCCTGACGAGGTCTCCCCTGCGGCCGCCCGGTAAGATCAATATTTTTAATATAAAGCTATAAGCTAAAAGAGCAGGCGCTGTTGTAATAGCGTCCAGCACAGCGGCTCGGTGAGCCTCTCTGCTATGAATTTCCTCCGAGCGCGTTACCGGTCTGGCACCTCCCACGCCGGGACCGCGCTTATGCTTTGGTTGTCTTATCCATGTTTCGTGCTCCCCCTGCTGTTCCTCTCTCGCCGGGATGAACACACGGCGAGCCATGAGACTAGATGGATGCATAGACAAGCACACACGGACTAACCCCCCCTGTGTTCTGTCACACCGCAACCGTTCATGCTTACAGAGTCCCTTCGCTCCTCTCAAATTCAGTGGCGAGATCTCTGGCACATATATTAATCCCCCGAGTGCATCGGGTGATACCGTCACGACGCATGGCTGTTCTGTCTGTGTTGCTGCTCCCCTCTGCCGTTCCTCTCTTGTTGAGATGAACAAGCGGGGAACCGTAGACCTGGATAGATGCATACGACAAGCAAACACGGGCGGTCTGCCCCTGTCTCTGTCATAGCACATCCACTCGTGCTCCACGCTCGCGGAGTCCCTCGCTCCTTTCCCCACAGTGGTGAGGTCTCTTAACGGCTTAGCTAGCACGCGGTATTACGGCTCGCTGCCTCTAAATGCAGCTGTCCAGTGTTCAACGATTACAGAGCTTCATGCCCCTCCCCTCTGGAGCGGCGCGATCTCATTCGTCTGCTCGATAGGGCCGATTCGCCGCTATTGGAGCACCAAGAACACTCATTATAAGAGAGCTTCATGCCCCTCCCCTCCTGGAGCGGCACGATCTCATTCGTCTGCTCGATAAGGCGGACACGCCTCTATTGGAGCGCTAAAACACTTATTATAGAGCTTTACTGGCCTGAGCCGATCTCACTTCAGATAGCTAATTTTTCGTCTGCCTGGTAATTTCTCTCTGGTTTAGACGGAATCAGAGGCAGAACGAATTTGTTTATAATATACTGAGGCCCGAATACCTCCCTTTATTCAGTCCCGTCCTATATCAGTGCGCTGAATATTGGTACATTCTTATATATATATACCCGGTTTTTCTGCCCTTTTAATAAACGGCAAAACCGCGGGCCTCACGGCAGACTTCCTCTCTGCGATGGGTTCAGTCTGACATTAAACAACCTAGACATACTGCTCTGCTCCGTGAGCCGTTCGGTCACCGTCACTACTGAGGCTTGTGCACCTGAACGGCTGAGCTCTGGTCTCCGCAGCACAGCTGCATCAACAGAGAACGAAACTGTCTGGGAGAAAAGGGGTTATGTCGCGCCTCGGCTGGACTGCCCTGTAATGTTTTCTGTGTGCTGTTTATCCAAACATACTGTGTAATACTGTCGGCTATGCGACCTCACTATAGTGGCGAACGGTATTTAATTCCTCTAAAAAGAGTAATTTCCGTGCTTACTATACTGTGTATTGACACCCACGGTTGTACGGTGTCTCTAAACACTTTATCGCCTTACTGACAAGCAATCAGTAATACGCACACACGGTCCGCTGTCCATAATTCTATCGACGCTAGCCGAAAAGACCCCGGTTTGGCCATATACTGTGTATTGACACCCCACGACTGTACGGTGTCTCTAACACCTTTCTGCCAAATTCGCTCGCAGCCCACCTCAGTTTCTCCGCTACGATGCTGATGGCGCAAACGAGCACGGTCTTACGGCTGTTATTCTCTCTTCCTAGAGGAAGGACAGCCTCAGACTTTTGCATGGCTCCAAGCGTTTGAATCGCGCCCTCTCCGGACGGCCACTCAAAGGCTTACAGCCAAGCGGTTTATGACGTTTTTCGGCCATATAGCTGATTTATATTAGCGGATCCGAAGACGCTCACACCTCCGCTCCAATACTCGGAGATATTAAGGGTAATATCAACCTCAAGTGAGCTTGCTACCCGCCACAATAAGTTTCAAAGCTTAAAGCGCGCGCACAGTCAGACGCGCGCGGCATCTCGTTTAAGACGGGCACACGTACCCCTCTAACGAGCCTCAGAAAGCTGAATATCGTGGCATTCTGTTCATAAGTCCACTTCAGTTTGACTAAGCAAAGGTCCCGCCCCGAGCTGACGGCCGGGAAGCTTGCTTAAGTTACACACGGCTGCATGAAGTGCTGTCATTACGAGCTAGCCCAGCATTTGCTGTGGGTTGAACACGCTTTACGACGGCAATCAGCCTTCGGCGCGTGGAACGCCTTTTGTCTCATATAAATCACCTTGTACTGTGAATACGGTACATTATGAGGATGATTTAGCACTGCAGCACTCTCGACCGTGTTATTGTGATAATGCGGTCGGGCAATCTACGGTGGTTTCATTATTTACCGAACCAGACTGAGATCTCGCCCCCTGAACAAGCTGACGAGTCATCTCCTTTATAAACTCATTGCATCGCTTTATAAGCTATGTTCAATCAGAGTGATACGCATCTCATGCTTAAACTACCAATATTAACCCATTACGATGGGCGTGCGGAGATGGCATCCGTGGGACACGACCTACATTACGTGCCTTATGACACATTGACACAAGCTGCTAGGACCCCTTTCACGAGGCGTCCTTATGCAAAGTCTGATCCATTCTGTCTAGTGACATTTGAAAGTCATAACCCCCCGCGAATCGCCGGTGGAACACTTTTCTCCTCACTACAGAGGCACGGCGGCTCTCTCCCCTACCTATATCTATGTGGCCGTGATAACAGCGAACCACGCTTTTACGACCGACCATTCATTTAATTCACAAGCCTGTCATCTCTCAGATGCGGACGGCGGCGGTAACAGCGAACCATGCTTTTACGGCTGGCCATTCACTTTATTCATAAGCCTGTCATTTCTCAGATGCGGACGGTGCCCGAGGCACAGCGCTCTGGAACTGTCCAAGGTCCTGTATGACACATACGTCTGACGTACATCAGACGATCAGCTGTTTATCTGCGTCACAGATCACTCACTAGAGCACCTGTCAATACAGGCTATTTATGGATCGTTGACGTTATCACCTCCCGTGACAATTATGCTCACTTGTCTTAGAGCATGGGCATGGTCTTAGAGGTTTCTCATTTGACAATTGTGACACGGCCGGCTGGTCCCCGCCGTCCAGGTTGTCAGTTTACAGCTTCGACATCCCTGCTTCGCGCACTACTGAGGTTTGTTGCATTAAAGGTGCGCCCATTAGCTCACCTGTATGCACGATATGGGTTTTAATTATATGCGTCCACCGTGCGCTTAGAGAAGCTCACATGTACACGCTATAACATTTTGGTATACAATAAGATGCGCTTGGGAAAGCTCATCTGTATACACAGCTGTGTTATGCTTTGTGACATACATTGTTGTTCATCTGTGTACGTTCACGGTGCGTTGGGTGCCCACCGTTACGTTCATCAATCATATCTGTACACATTCACGGCGCGTTGTGTGCACTGATTTATCTATACGCATTCACGGTGCACTGAAGAGTTCACCCGTGTGCGCACAATTTATTATCAGAACACATGACGGCGCGCTCGAGAATCTTGCCGGCCTGTGCATTATAACACTCTGATTCATCTATATGCATTCACGATGTATTCAAGTGTTCACCTGTGCCCGTGCAATTTATAGTCAATACACATTTACGGCGCGCTTGGAAAGCTCACCGATCTGTGCACTATAATACTACCTATATGCATCCCGATGCGCTCGAGGGTGCACCGGGGTTCACACTATTGTGGTATCTGTATAATCCCACGCTACGAACCGTTCTGCCGCATATTATAGTCAGATCGGCCGTTCGTGAGCTTCGCAGATCACTCACTACGTATGTCTGTTGCTAACAGTGGTTATTTAGATGGATCGTTGAAACCATCGCACTGGCTCACGCCCCTCTATGAGCTATTTCCTATATAGAGCCCACTCTGTGCGAGTTTGGCTTCTTCATGAACTTGGTCTACAGGGGTATCTATATCTATATTTAATATCTGCTACGCGGCCGGCTGGTCTTCGCCGTCTACGTTGTCAGATTGTACAGCTTAGACGTCCCTGCCCTACGAGCGCAGGTTCTCTCGGCTCAATCATGCACGCTCATGCGTTTTATGTGTACACCACGGTGCGCTCAGCGAGCTCACCAACGTGACTCTGAATTTACTTATCTCGCACAGCCGCGGCGCGTACCTCGCCGTCTTGTGCTATGTTATGTGCCCCCGGTGCGTTTAAAACCCCACCGTGTGCGCGTCAACAATTTATATGGTGCTTACACATTTGCTTTTAAAGCTGTGAATATGCCGGGTATAGGGCCACACGCAGTGTCTCTCCGGTAAGGCACTTCAGTACGTTGTGTATGCACGGCGTGATGGGATTACGTTCCCCCATAGCGTCAGCTAACTGACGCAATGCGAAGTGAACCGTATTGAAAGGGAACGCTTAGGTTACTCACGTAACCCCGGTTCCCTGAAATAACGGGAACGAAGCATTGCGTCTCTTGCCGTGCTACAAACGTCTACGCAGCGAGTGTTATTCGGCTGCGCGCTTCAGTCGAATAATAATGAGCTCCTGACGATTGAACCGCGCTTATATAGGGACGCGTTCCTCCCGCGCGCGGGTTCAAACGTCATTGGTCTGTACTTTGTACAGACGTTAACCAATAGGCTTCAGTCACGGAGTAAACAGGAGTTTCCCCCCATAGCGTCAGCTAACTGACGCAATGCTTCGTTCCCGTTATTTCAGGGAACCGGGGTTACGTGAGTAACCTAAGCGATATTATTACGTTTACAGGCTTGTGTTTTTGTTGTCATATTTAAAATATAATTCTATTCTAATCCTGTTCGAAATTTGTATACAAAGAGAGTAGCCTACATATTTTAGCTTTTGAATCGTGTTTGTGTTGTGTTTTTGCACACTTTGATGCCTTGATGACAGGGAAATAAAATAATGACATTCATCTTTCCTTTCATTCATTTCATGAAGCCTCTAGTACTTTCTTTATTTTCAGGTAAACTAACTGGTTGCAAAGCTGGAGAGGTTTTGAATGAGTTAATAATTTAGCACAAGTATGGCTATATTACCCAACATCAGCTCACATTGTCTATTATCAAAGGCGAGTCCAGGAATCGTAAATTCAATATGATACAAAAATTAAGTGTTTTTTACCGTATTTATCGGATCTTGCTCTTCCAACAAACTCCGCGTGACAGGTGGATGACATTAGAACAGCGCAAGAGCGTTTTGAAATCAAACTCCTCCGTATGATTTCCCGAATATTTCTCGCGGTACTTTGATGTCATGTGCGTTTCGGTTCTTGCATTGCTGCGTGAAGTTGAGAGAATGTCCCTGCCTTTGCCTAATTCATTGTTTTTATATGGGAAGAATGTTTTATTTTCAGCGTGAGAACTGGCTGAAATGCGTGTGTCTCACGCCGAATGCATGAGACTTGAGAGCCCTGTTTACATCTAACGTTCTAGAGATGTTAATACACATAGACAGCAATAAACAAAAGCTGTGCATGCTCTCCTCACGTCGTTCTTGTAAAATAATAATAATAAGTAAGGTTAACATTAAGCATACCGCTTAGGTTCAATGCCGGCTGGAGGGGGATCCTCCCTGTTCTGCGCACCGTGTCGTGCATGTGTGGGCGCCCCGCTAGCGCTGTGAACTAGTGATCGTCCCTAAAGAGATTGTCCAATGAAAGGTCAATACATCATCATGTGACTAATTTTATTTACGGCTAAATTATTTTTATTAATTTTACTAATAGTTAGATTGGGCAGGCCTTCACAAAAGGGCATTTATTTAAAAAAAAAATGCCTTGACAAAAAGGGCACTTTGGTCATTCAGGGGTAAAGGGGCAGGTGCTTGGGCACCCGCCGCCCCCCCCTCTGCACGTGCCTGAGCTTTTGGAACGTGAATGACAAGAAAGTGCGGCGGAACAAGACTCACACTTGCACCACCATTAAAATTATCAAAATATTTGTTCTTATAGATTTAGCATCAAAACACAAAAAATGTCATGTGTGCTGGATGACTTACAAGTTGTTCACTCAAGTCTGTGTGAACTGCACTTCACAATCATCAAAACAGATCTAGTGTGAAAGTTGTATCTAGTTTGTTTTCCTGCACATTCACCACAGAAAGACTGTAAGTCATCTTAAGTCCAGTGAGTGTACTGAAGAGAGATTGTTTAAGGATCAGAGCCAAGCTGTTGATCTGATGGCCATGTGTGCTCACTGTGTAACCGCTGTGCAGTTTTGGTTGGCCTTTTACTGTTATGTTGTTATTTATGTCTAGCTGTGATGGCTCAAAGAGTTGTCAAGCAAACAGGACAGGTCGTATGAATTTACTTATAGAGGCTGTTAACATCAGGTCAGAGAGTTTTAATGCAGACTCGTGTAGGTGACTGTGTTAATAGTTGAAAAGGTTGTGGGTTCGATTCCAGGGAACACATACTGATAAAATCTAGTAGCCAAAAAATAATCCCCATGACTCATTGTGACATATTGGTGACATATTGACTGTCATGATTCCCGAGGCCTAGAACCCAACTGCAGATGTTTCAGACACAAAACTTTATTCACAGTAACAAAAGAGGCCCACAACGGGGCAAAACAATTGACAAACTAACGAGACCAGAAACATAGAGTCCTAGGGACCAAAAAACAATCCGGCATAGGACAGCAAACACAAGGGCACTAAATAGAGGAGTAAACAGTGAGGTTGCAGATGACACAAATTAAACAATAACAAGGTAAGAAACAAGGAAACGACGAGGCGGGGCAAGGAGACGAGACAGGGAAGCACATGGCTTGGTGAAAACAACCCAGACCATGTGCTACCACACAAAACATGTGAGGCTGTCATGATCCAGCCACAAGGTGCAAAACCTATGACAAGAAAGCATGACAATTGATGTCTTGAGAAGCCAATTGATCAGTTTTTGCAAGAAATTCAATGTTCTTTACAACATTATTTGTGTTAATGCAGACCCTTTGGCAAACAGGGAGTTCACGGTACCCTCCCGCTTTACTGTACCCTCAAGTGGCTTCACAAGACGTCAACATGTCACCAGTAGTCATGGCGATTACTGCTGTATTGGATGTATCTGCTTTTTGAACTCTCAGAGTTGCGGAAAACATTTACTAGCCTTATTTGAATCACAGAGCACTGAGGTTTATGCAAAATATCTTCTTTATTGTTTTATACTAAAGAAAAATGTCACCCAAATATATTTTTTTAGTTTTGGGCGAACTTTCCCTATTAAGCAAGTATATGTTTCTTATATACTGTATGGCCACATAGTGAATGAACAAGACATTTTCTAGTGGGTTATCTTTTCGTTTTACTTATGTATAATTTTTTCCCACTATTTTTCTGCCACCACATTGCGCACAGAGCTAGCAGTGACGTAACTGTGAACTGTAGGTCTATAAGTGAGTTTGATATACTGATATCCCGGTCCATCTTCATCTTTCTGTGTGTCTTACTCTGACTTCTGCTCTTCTATATGCCAGTCTTCATTCTTTCATTCAAACAGTGTGTCATTTTCCTCTTGGTCGCTGGTGAATGAGAGATGGAAGAGAAAGATGGATAGATGGTTGCGATGGGGAAAGAAATGAAAAGTTATGTGAACGGTTTGACAAGCAGGAAATGAATGAATGGCAACAGGAAGTCACTGACGGAGATGAGAAAAGGGTGTCCAGAAAACCGTAAACAAAAAATAAAAACAAATTACAGGAGGTTCAATGGATGGAAAGAGAGAAGGAAAGATGAAGGAGATCAGCAGTGTTTGTCCTGCCAGCGTGCCAGTGAACAGATGAAGATAAATGGGTTATGTGTGTATGGGATGTTTGCTGAATACTGTGCTGCGGTAAAGTCATTTTATTCTAATTACGGCTATTTTGCCATTAGCACTGCCGACAACGCTCAGTTACACCATCATTCTCCATCCATATGGTCTCTTTTTACTGCAGCGCCCTGTTATGCTCATGATCAGCCTGTATCCCCCCATACAGAGAAGTCACAGAAAGTGTAGAAATGATAATTTCACAAATACAGTGTTGACTTTAGGAATAAAATCTGGGCCATTTCAGCTTATTCGGGTAAAAAAAACATAATTTAGGTGGAGAGAGTTTTTTTAAATGACAAAGTTTTTTTACAAAGTTTTTAGATATCATAGGCATATTTAGACCTTGTGGAGCCTCTGGGCAACAGCCCCATATGTGCCCCCTCCACCCACATATTCACAATCTATCACGCAAGAATCCACTTGTTTGATAAGTCGGGCCAACTACCAAAACACACTTGTAGCCAATAAGCAGTAAGTTGGGTGTCTACTAATTACATCGTTGCCTGGGTTGCAAATGTGCCTATCAAAAGAAGATCCAGATTCTAATGGGGTAGGCGTGTTTTTTTTAGGTCATTTCAAATGTCAACATTGGCTTTCAGAGATCATGGACCCTGTCTTTAAACTTTTTATGCGATTTACATATTTCAGAAGGAAACTGAATAAATGTTATTTTTTGTAAAATAAAACTGAAAAACAACAGTGGCAAAAAAAAGTATGTGAACCCTTAGGAATAAACTGGTTTTCTACAGTGATTTGCCTTAAAATGTGATCTGATCCTAATCTAGGGCACAACAATAGACAAACACAATGTGCATAAGCTGACAACACACAAATAATTGTAGTTTCTTGTGTGTTTTTTAAAACACCCATTAAACATTTACAGTGCTGGAGGAAAATGTAAGTGAACCCATAGACTAATTAATGTAATGAAAGCTAATTTGTGAAATAAATAAAATAAAATGAGTTCAGAGTTGTGGTTTAGTGAAACTTTTGCTGCGTCCGAAACCGCCTACTTCATACTATATAGTACGCGAAATGCAGTAGGTGAGGCGAGTAGTATGTCCGAATACATAAGCTGTGTCCCAATTCAAGGGCTGCAACCTTATAAGCATGCAACCTTAAAAGGTGAGCACTCGGTCTTTCAAGGTGGAAGCCTCAGAAGTTCGCGAAGAGAACTGAAATGAGACGGTCTAACCCTCGAGGACCCATAATTGGCGTCACCTGCTGCACGTGCCCACCGCACCTGTCAGCAGGACACAGCGGAGATGTTTCTGACTTATTAACATAAATATGAAAAATATTAATTTATTTTAGAAAATATGACACGTTGATGTAGATTAAACTATTCAACAGTATATCAAATGAATCAACCTTAGAAATATACGCAACATAAAAAGAATAATATTAACACAAAACATAACTTATAATACTTAAACAGTGACAAGAAAAATGTTTTCTGATAAATACACACTTTTATTTAATGAAGATTTGAATTGTTTATTTTAGAATATCCATCCATTATATGCAGCAGTTGAAGACGCGCAATGAATCTTGGGATATCCTCGGCTGTTAAGGATCCATTCGTTCTATCCTTAACTCTTTCCCCGCCATTGACGAGATATCTCGTCAATTAAGAGAAAACGCTTCCCCGCCAATGACGAGATTTTCCGTCTTTCCGCAATACCGCTATTATCCACCAGGTGGCGCCCTTCCGCAACTTTTTAAAACTGGAAGTATTTCCCTATGGCAAGCTGCTGCATGTCCGTGTCTGTTTTAAAGATCGCTCTGAATGGGATCTCTATGAAAGTCCGTCATAAAAATGGAATTATCTCTGCTTTTTGCAAAAACCTACCCATATTCAAAAGCTGATTGCAAAAGAACTACTAAAGGTAGGATGAAACGTTTTTTTTTTGTTTGAAAGCAGAGGGTCTGTTCTTTCATTTGGTATATTGTATGTTTATATATTTAAAGAAGAACATTTTCTGGAAGGCATTAAACTTTGGTGAAAATCATGAAAAACGCTGGCGCTGGCTGGCAACTTTTTTTTAAAACGCTGGCGGTGAAAGAGTTAACAGCGTGGAGAAATGAGGACGCATTTTGAGGCTTCATTCTAAGCATCCTTTGAATTGGGACGGCCTTACTAGCCTCAAGTCGCGCTGCTGTGATGCAATCGGTCTTAAAATACGTCCTTTGAAGGTCGCACCCTTTGAATTGGGACACAGCTATAGTATTCGAAAAACAGTATGCGAAAAGTACCCGGATGACCTACTACTTCCGGTTAGATTTTGCAGTGTGCATACGATGGACACTTCACTATCCCATGATGCCCTGGCAGAGGAGTTATCCATCGAAGAAGAAGAGGCATGCAGCTGTTTTCGCGCTGGAATGACACGACGTGATGACGACGTATGTCACGTGATTTAGCAACATGTCGGATGTAGTAAGTCCGAATCTCATTCATACTACCAGGATTCATACTATACAGTACCTACTGTTTTAACGGCAACTAAGTAGGTATTTCATCTTATTCAGTACCTACTATACAGTATGCGGTTTCGGATGCAGCCTTTGATTGATAAAAAGCTTTTATAAACCATACCTTGCAAGAAGGAGCTCTCTGAAGACAACCAATCAAGAGTTGTTGCACTCTATAAAGCTGAAAAGGGATACAAAACAATCCCAAAATGTTTAGACATCCATCAGTCGACAGTTAGACAAACTGTCTATAAATGGAGACAGTTTAATACTGTAGCTACCCATTCCTAGAAGTGGGCCACAGCCAAGATGACTCCCAAGGTACAATACAGAATACTCAATGAAGTAAAGAAGAACCCACGGGTATCAACTAAAGGCTTAAAGACATCAATGGAACTGGCACACATCTCTGTTTATGAGTCTCCCTTATGTAATAGGCACGGTGTCTACAGCAGAACTACAGTATGGGAATACTTTGGGTATACGAAAAACGTATGTGGGGTTGTCCTTGAATATGGATATCCAGTTTGCAAGAAATGTGGATGAAGAGTGGCTGCAAAAAAGGCACTACTAAAGCCCATTTAAGTGATTTATATTTCAGATCAAGTTGATTATACTTAGGCCATATAATAAAAACTATACATTTCACTCACTATATGACGATGTGAACAAATTAATATATCCAGAGCAGCTTTGAGAGAATTTAATGAATATTTTATCATTTTATTTAAAAGAATAAAATTAAAAGAATAAAACTAAAATAGATTAAGAATCAAAGTTTACTTTTTTCGAAAGTGTATTTTTTCCCCGAAAAAGTTTAATATAATAAAACATATGTTCAACACAAAACCCCTATCTGTTTTTTATTAATTTAAGGGTCATTGTAGCTAATAATAATAATAATAAGTGTTTAATACCAGCAAACCGCGAAACCGTGATAGGTTTTTAGACGATTATCATACCGTGGAAATCTCATACCGTTACAACCGTACTCGGAAGTTTAGAATTTTATGAAGAAAATACTTAGCAATGGTGTTGAATGATGAGTTTTCAAATGGTTTGTCTTAAAGTAACCCATATGACAAAATAATATTTTGAAATATAGTTTTAAATATGTTTCAAAATATACAAAAATATGCTAAATATGTTTACAAAAAATAATAATAATAATTTCACCAATATATTTTTTAGACATTTTTGTATATTTTGAAATATATTTTAAAGCATTTATATTCACGTCGCATTGTAAGAAAAACTTCTAATGGAACAAACCTGTAAACATGGGGCGGCAGTGGTTCAGTGGTACTTGTTGGTTGTCTACAAATCGGAAGGTTGGTGGTTCAATCCCCGGGCTTCACCTGACCAAGTATCGAGGTTTCTTTGAGCAGGACTTCTGACAAGCTTGATGGCGATTTACATGGGTCTCGGTTTATTTAATGGTCTGGCTAGAGGCTAAACTATATAGGTTTATTTTTCTTGTTATCAGTAGTAAACTATTCTAAAAGGACTTTGTGTGATAGCGATTCTTTGCGGAGTTTAGCAGAAGTTACGCGTGTTCCACGAAATCTGTTTTTTATGCACTCTAAAAAAGGTTGTGTACATATTTTATGGGGAATACTCTGGGTTCAGGTTAAAATTCCAAAATTAAATCCCCTTGGACAGCATGTCAAATATGCTATATCTCATTTTCTTTTTATTACATGTCAGTGTGAACTCGTGAAATATAATGAAGAGTTTGAGATTTTCTTATACTTTCTGATAGCATCTTGAGGTAATAATAACATTAAAAATTCTCAATAAAAATGCTGAACTCTACCAAAAATAATGTCCACACAACATATTAGAACATTGTGTATACGCACTTTACATTTTAGATTTATTAATGGATGTATTTTTGTTTATTATTATTATTTATTTTTAGTTTTATTTTATTGTCTGTTCAGAACAACACTGTAGCACCTTTTCCCAAGACAAATTTCCCTTCGGGGACAAATGAAGTTTAACCTTACCTAACCTAATCCATAATTTGATATTTAAAGATTAAACTGATTATTTTTCCACATAATAAAAAAATTTCTAAATGCTATAATCTATTGAATCAATATATAAATATGCATTAATCTTTGCCATGTTATATTCATTTAGTTGACTAGTGGTATACACTGATTAAAAAAAAAAACATTAATGGCATTAATCAAAATACTTATTGTGTCATATGTCAAATGTCATATTAAGAACACTGTCATTGCTGCTGTCGTCCTTGGAACGTCGTCACTGAACTTTTTTGACAGCAATCAGCTGTAAAATGTTTTGGTCTTGCTAGATTTTCATTGACTTTGAGTAATAATTGAAGGTTTTTCGTAAGATCACCTGGGGTCAATGTGTTAGTATGAAGGAAGGTTGATGCTGTCGTGTGAGAACAAGCAACAGCCGGCATTTTTCTTTCGTTGATTGCCTCTCGCGTAAATTGTTCGATTTTGATGGCTTACGTTTACGTTTTTGTTGAGCGAATTTATTGCATTCTGCAGAGAAGGAGGACTGACGTGTATCGCGTTTTGGAAAAAAAAGACGACAGAATAAAACGGCGAATATTGGATTTTGCGTAAAATTAAGAATTTACTTTTTAATACTGACCTGATACAATACTGATTCTAGCAGTTACAACATTTTTGATGTCGTTTATTGCATTTGGGAACCAAACTCTTCAAATTTTAATATATAAATGTTAAAACAAAATATATTTGTATATATTTTATAATTTAAAACTTAACTTTCTATAAAATGTATTTACCATACAGTATATTGAAAACATATTTTTGGCCAGAGAAATAAATTTTTGTCATATGGGAAAAGCACCCTACAGACATATAAACAACAATAAAAACAGGGGGACTTTCAATTCAAATCAACTGAAACTACGTCACATTGCATAAGTTAAATGGCTTGCAAATGTCGCAGACTTTGTACCTCTTGTATTCTATCCGTCCTACTGTACAGACCAAATGTTCAACCCAAGAGTACAATATCTAATGCTCTTTGTAAGAATGTGCAGCTATCACCTGCATAATAAAACTGCTTTCTCCCTCTACTTGTCGAGCATTTTGTATCAATACGGTGACAATTTTGAAGCACTACAGGCGATGAAAGGGCTTAAAGAAACATGTTCATTTTCTACAAGGGCATTATTGATTGAGGTTGAAGCAGAAAGACAGTAAGTAATTAAATGGAACAATCGGTGGGTGTAAAATTAGCCTTCACGTCGTTAGAGTTGGATGAAGAGAGAGAAGGGAAAAAAGAGTCCTGTCTGCAGTGACTGATGACTGTGGAGCAATTAAAAGGCGAGAGGGAACGGGGTGGAGATGTGCCGGCTGAGCGGGATATAGATTTATCTGAGATAATGAACTCCTCACCCTCCATTGATCTGTGGGGACGAGCTGAAGGCCTTCAGAAGAAGACATGGCGGTGTGAACAACAAACTCTTCAGGCAGCCATTTTGTTTGGATTGATGAACACGTCAGTGTTATTATAGGTTATATTCATAACTATTATTTGCCTTGTGGGTTTATGTTACAATATTCAATCTATGTTAACCTATTCTCCATCTCATACGAACATATGAGTGCTCACTTAGCACCTCTATCGACAGCAGGCTATGCCACAGAAACTTTTGGCTTCATATTGTGGTTTCATTAGAGTGGCAATTGGTAAGCTTAGTTCGTAGAGCCTTGCATTAGCGGTGCAAAGATCACAGGTCTGATTTTAGGTTAGCATAAACGTTAAAGTGCACCTATTTCATTGCTACAAACAGTGTTATTTTGTGTATTTGGTATAATACAATGTGTTTGCATGGTTTATGGTTTAAAAAAATCCACATACCGAACATTTTTGTAGCTCCTGATATCCCTCTCTTCCTAAAATGCACTGATTCATGTACAAAACTCATTGATCTGAAAAGCGCTGTGTTCATGATTGGCCAGCTAATCTGTACGTTGTGATTGGCCTGAATACCTCTGACATAAGCTGGAAATGTGACACTACCATGTTTGAAAGATTCGGTCAAGATGCAATGCTAAGAGGAGTTAACTTACAGGCTGTGAGTCCAATTGGGAGGATTTATGAAAATGTCGGTCTTCTCTACATCACCAATCCCAGGAAGTAAACTGTTGCCTACAATCTGTGTGTTAGTTGTAGTCCAAGAAAAGAGATTTACGTTTGAGATTCATGTACTTTGTACTTCGTGATCAACAAACAAATAAAAACAAAATAATACTTTTGATGGCATTGATAAACCGGTGGTTTTCTGTGGCGGGAAAGAAACGTAAGCCACTCGGGCGACAGAAATATTCCGGTTGTTGCTTGTTCTCACACGGCAGCATCAAGCTTCTGTCATGCTAACACATTGACCCCAGGGTCACATTATTTTATCCGAAGTCAACAAAAATTGAGCAGAACCACTATTTTCTGTTAAAAACTTTCACATAGCATCTATAATAACATAAAAAATTCAAATCCATTATTTGATTTTCAAAGATTTATTATAAAAACTTATACTTTTTCCGCAAAATGCAACAAATCTATTGAATATATAAATGTGCATTCATTTTTGCCATATTATATTAATTAAGTTGACTAGTGGTATTCACTGATTAAAATAAACATTAATGGCATTAAAGGAATAGTTCGGCCAAAAACGATATTAAACCCATGATTTACTCACCCCCAAGATGTCCATCGTTTTTCAGACAAACACATTTTCGGATATTTTATAAAATATTTTAGATCTTTCAGTTGATTAAATGTAATGTTACGGGGTCCACCCATAGTCCACGACCTTCAAGTCCAAAAAAAGTGCGTCCATCCTTCACAAATTACATCCAAACGGCTCCAGGATGATAAACAAAGGTCTTCTGAGGGTAATCCGCACGGTGTTGTTGTAGAAATATCCATATTTAAAACTTTATTAACGAAAATAAATACCTTCCGGTAGCGCCGCCATCTTAGTCGCGTCCGCATTCAGGAGAGAGTATTAGCGTAGTGTACGCACTTTTCTTATTGACGTATGACAAATTCGGAGGGCGGGGGCTCAGAGCAGCAGCAGAATAGCCTCCGTAGGCTGCGTAAGCTCTCATCCTGAATGCGGACGCGACTAAAATATTTTCTAAAATATCCGAAAATTTGTTTGTCTGAAAAACGATGGACATATGCAACTCGGACAGCTTGGGGGTGAGTAAATCATGGGTTTAATATCGTTTTTGGCCGAACTATCCCTTTAATCAAAACACTTACTTGCTTCTGTCATCCTTGGAAAGTTTTCGCTGAACTTTTTTGACAGCGATCAGCTGTAAAATGTTTTGGTTTTCATCTTGTCAGTTTCTGGGTACATTAAACATGTTTTTATCGAAATAAGTCAAAATGGATTTATTGCATTTTGGAACCAAACTTTTCAAATATTTCTGTAGTCTATGGTTTCTTTGTCTTTCATGAAAAGCTGCTTTAAAACAATGCAACAATGTTAAAAAGCAATATATAAATACATTTGACTTGATAACAATGGAAACAATGATTTTTGAATAGTGCAATATAGCAATGTTATTATGCATGCAATCTACTTTTATAGTAAAGGTAAATATATAAAATATTTTATTACTAAATAAATGGTATTTTGTAAACACACTTGATAAAAATAATGCAGGCCCACATTGTTTATCAGAATTAAAACCCTGTTTTCAAACTTTTCCAAATTAATGTTGACGTAGCCTAAGGGTAACATTGATGTTCCTACTAAACCAATTTACTCCCCTCGCCATACATTGTTTATGAATTCCACGTACAATGTCAGTTCAGAATGACAGAACAGCATCATAATGATGCCATATGTCCATCATCTCTCTTACATTCATACATGCACTTAACCTTGCCGTCTCTATCTTCCACCAAATACAGGTCTTAAAATAAACCTCAGGTGCCCAGAGCTCCAAGAGTTATGAATATTGCAGGTTCAGGAACATTAATTATTAATGGAAACAAGTATGAAGCCTCAGAGAATGTTGAACAAACAAAACAAGCATTACAGTATAGTCAGATAGAAAGAAGTGAATAAGCCTTGACAAATAGTATAAATTTACTGATGATATTACTATGCTACTGTTATCCGCAGTGTTACCCTAAACTAGAGTTTAATAATTTAAAAGAGTTCAACTAAAGTCAAGTTATAATACTCAATTTATTACTCAGTATATAGTCAATTTATATATACTATAGTAGCTTTGTTTTTAGCAACAAAATAGGTGCTCTTAAAAATAAGAATATCCATGGGCTGCATGTATTGGTTAGTCTGAATGACGAGCTCAAGTACTCTGCTTGCAAGTCCGAACTACAAAGGATGCAAGTTCGAACTTGGCATTCTTCGTATTGGGAAATGGCCTTTAATGATGTTAATAAGTCAATATGTACGAAATACCATTAGACCCCCCCCCTTAAGTCCATGTGCTTAACTCAGAGGGTTGACAAAAAGGTGTATAATTAAGCAATAAGGTACTGAAGGCTGTGACTATATTATATTATAAATACGTCTGAAGGACATTGCTGGGAACTGCGCCAAGTAAAAGTGCTAGCAGCATATTGTTAACAGCCTGACAGTTAACAGTCAATTTTATTGTCTAGCAGCGTTCTGTTTCTATCAACTATAATGATGATGGTTGCTGTGCGGTGATACGTGTATTAGTTCAGTAAAAAGGTCATAGCTGACCAATCAGAACCCAAGACCGTGACATATCATTGTTATACACCTTCTCCATCGCATGATCCATTTTGCTGTCGAAAACAAACATGTCCTAATCCATCCCATGTGTTTTAACAGGACCCCACATATATAGAAATGACTCGGTAAGTGGAAAGAAGAGGCATTTCTCATGAATGATTCAGTTTCCTGCATTAAACTGTCCTCTGGCATGTGTGACACGTCAGCTTCACCATCTCTCTCTCTCTCTCTCTCTCTCTCTCTCTCTCTCTCTCTCTCTCTCTCTCTCTCTCTCGTTAAAGTCTTTCTTCGTCTCAGGAGAAGTGATTTCTGTTTTAGACTGTCACAGCATTGAGCAGGCAGGGGGAGCAGAATGCCCCATTAGTCAAAAAAAGCACAGCATCACACTTAGAGGGGTCAATATTGCTAAGCTTAGGAGAATAATATGTGAGAGAAGTTTTGCCACTGCCACCATATTTTAGGCTAGACACCACATGACAGCAATCTGACATTTTTTATACTTATGTACAGTGATGTAAGCTGTCTGATCTCAGGTCTGTTGGAATGTACAAAGCAGATCTTATAATCTTTTCTCAAACTGCATACTTTCAGATGTAAAATCTGTAGGGCGCATCTTAATTCGAAGGCTGCATCCCCCAAAGGCCGTATTTGAAGGCCAATGACTTTGCATCATGACGAAGGCTGTCCCAATTCGGAGGCTCCATCTAAAGCCTTCGGATGTGGCCTCCAAATGTGTCCTTTGTTTCCTATGAAATTAAGGATCCATCAGATAAATCAATGTGTGTCTGTAACGTCTGGGTATTTTGAAAAAAAAAACTGTAGTTATTAGCGCAGGGACTTTAACATGTTAATTAAGATTAATGAATTACAGAAAAGATAACGCGTTAGACATTTTTTACGCATTTTAATCACACTTATTTTTGCACCGCGGAACGTTTGTCACTGGATGAGTTTCGGCGGACCAATTAAACTGGAGCATGACTTCAGACAACAACAAACCACAGTGAACTTGAACGAAGAAGCTGATGAGACCGCTTTGGTTGGCCCCGTGGATAGGAAATTTTTAAATAAAAAACGAACGGATGGAAGCGTCGATAAGAGCATGGTTGTGTGCAAGCTATGCAACAAGGAATTCGCATATCACCGCAGCACATCGAGCCTCAAGTATCATCTCAATGCAAAACATATAGCAGCTAGCGTGGACGTTAGCCCGACTCCGAGTACAAGGACCCAGACCCAACCCACACTCCACCAGATGACTGGTTTAAGGACCAGGGTAACTAAGTCCACGTCTGAAAAAATAACTTGGTTGAACAAAAATAAACAATATTTTGTTGCATTATGTATTCAGTCATTATTCAATGGTACCTATACGAAAAATCCATGTGAAAAAATAACTTCTCACTGTTCTCAGGTCAAATATTTATATGCGATTAAAATATTAATTTTGATTAATTAATTACAAAGCCTCGAATTTATTAGATTAATTTTTTATTCGAGTCTCGGCACTTGTAATTATATAAAAGTATATATTTTGCAAATTAAAAGTCCCTGTCACTGTTTTACTATTATAAATGATGTTTTAGTGATATTAATTAATATTATAACTCTTATACTGTGCATGTTGTGTTTTACTTTTGTATATTACTAAAGTTGGTAAATTTGATATACGGTTGGGAAGATTTTGTTATAGATAATTATAGATTATCGATAATCTGCATCAATGCATCATATTGTCAAAAAATAAAATAAATAATTATCTGGCTTCATATTTATTTTAATTTATTTTTTTAGTTATTTTAATTTTTTATATAGGCACTTTAACCGGAATAGCGCACGCACACACCAACCAAGAGCTGACAGGGAAACAATGGATATAGTTTGTTTATCCGGGTAGCAGCGTGTGTTGTGCATGTGTGTTTGTTTTATGCTGGATTTCGTTGAAATGGGACAGTTCCTACTGGTTCACGAGTCGAGGGCGGTAAGTAAAACTGCATCAAATGTCTGTGACGGGCGTGGGGAGCAGGAACAGCAGTAACTCCCCCAGGAGGCTAGAGCGTCTCATTTCAGTTTGCGTCGGGTACGTCGGAGGCTGCACCCTTCGAAGACCGAGTGCCCACTTTTGAAGTCGCGTCCTTTGCAGAATTGGTATGCACCTTATAAATCACAATGACCTTAAAGGAATAGTCTACTCATTTTCAATATTAAACTATGTTATTACCTTAACTAAGAAGAGTTGATACATCCCTCTATCATCTTAGTGCGTGCACGTAAGCGCTGGGTCACTTCTAACTCTGTTTGATACCATTGAATGAATGGGGCTAAGCTAAATGCTATTAAAGTGTCGCAGCGCGCCCCAGCGCTTACGTGCACGCACTAAGATGATAGAGGGATGTATCAACTCTTCTTAGTTAAGGTAATAACATATTTTAATATTGAAAATGAGTAGACTATTCCTTTAAAGGTGACATATCTTGAAAATGTGACTATTTTCATGTTTAAGTGCTATAATTGGGTCCCCAGTGCTTCTATCAACATAGAAAATGTAAAAAAGATCAACCCAGTAATTTAGTTTCTATAAACCATTCTCTGCAAGCATGTGAAAAAATAGGTCATTGAAATTGGCCTCCCCTTGTGATGTCAGAAGGGGA
Source organism: Paramisgurnus dabryanus (assembly GCF_030506205.2). Lineage (NCBI taxonomy): Eukaryota > Metazoa > Chordata > Actinopteri > Cypriniformes > Cobitidae > Paramisgurnus > Paramisgurnus dabryanus. Next base: position 19,998,775 of record NC_133360.1, on the reverse strand, counting down.
TAATACCGCCCCTCAATCTGCACTATCCAACCGAACCACGGCACTGCCACTTAGTGCAGAGATCAGGTCATTTTCATTTAAAAAGACACTCAAAACGGCACATTTTTGCCCATACCTACAAAGGGGCAATTTTAACATGCTATAAAAAATGATCTATATGTTATTTTGAGCTAAAACTTCACATATGTACTCTGGGGACACCAAAGATTTATTTTACATCTTTAAAAAAGTCTTGTGAAATTGCCCCTTTAAATTAATGCGCGGCTGAACAGTTTCAGGTCTCTTCCTTGTTAACAATGCCTAATTAATGTCATTGCCATATAAAGAGCACCTGCCAGTCTTCAAATCCTTTATGAATGCCTTATATTTCCAAAAATCTACAGCTTTTCCACGTCAAAGACTTTATAAATATGAAGGCTGTTGTGGATTTTTGCGTACACACAAGCTAAGATCAAATCTGTGGGTATGCATGCTTTATAAATGAGTCAGATATCAAAACCAGATGTGAAAATATTACGTTTGTTACATGGCTTGGTTGAAAGGCCATTGATAGGTAATTGAAGGTGTTCTGAGTGGTCACCAGATGGTTGCTTAAGTGCCCGGAGTTGCTTTTAATCCCTATATGGCTCGATTTTTATCACTATCGATGTTTAAATAAACCATGAATATTCACACTGTTCTGATTGGCTGATTTGTGAGTGATTATTCTGCCACACCCCCTTTTTATGTGCTGTGTGGAAAGACAGATTGCTGCAATCTGGATCAACTGCTAAAGAACCCAGAAACCAATACAGTACAAACTCTTGCAAAGGTTTGGTAAAAAAATTCATTGCTCTGTATACTTGGAGTTCATTCTGAGATATCTGTCTTTTGATTACATTTTTTTTGTGACCAATATAGTCAGGCCATCCCACTTGGTTGTTGCAATTCTTTAAAAATTGAGTAGGTTGTCCTCGTGGTGTGAACATTTTAAAGCTGTTTCGGTGGCACGCTACTGAAAGATTCAGTGTCAGTCGCTGATTGACTCACTCTGCTTGTGTGTAAACGTAGAAAAGAGCAGACAGATCGTAACAGGTGTCTTTACTATGATTTTCATTCTGAATAATTAATCTGGTGCTTTCACCTAAAAAGAAACCCCAGTTCTTTAATAATAGAGCAGGTTTTTCTGCGTGGTGAGGGGGGCTTAATTATTTAAGAGCAATATAGAGCTTGGCAAGAGGTTAATAGGACCTTTACTAGCATTGAACCGCAGGCTACGTGTGGAGAGGAGCTGCTGCCTGGATTGATGACGGGGACTTGGCACGGTGGTGTGAGAGACTGAAGGTGGGGTAATGGAAGCAGGAGGCCAGAACGATGGGGCACCTGGGGGCCTTTTGAGAAAAGAGGAATAAAGCAGGCCAGGAAAATGAGAAGATGTCTTTTCAAGCACTATACTGAGATTCTCTATTAGATATGAATGATATATTAGGACCACACATATTACAGGATTTTATGTATTGTCAGGTTCTGTAAGGATCGACTCAAATGCACAATATTAAGAGTTTTTATTGAAGCAGTTCTAAACACAAAAGGCTGGTGGTCCCACTCTAGCCAAAAGTTGCACCTTTTTTTTTACATTAAATTACATTTATGCATTTGCAGACACTTTTTTCCAAAGCAACTTACAGGGCATTACAAGGTATACATTTTTATAAGCATGTATATTCCCTGGGTTTAAACCCATGGCCTTGAGTGCCGCTTTATCACAAAGGAGCATTACTTTTATGAGAAAATCTCCTAAAAAAAAGATTCCTACTTTCCATGTTTTTTATAGTTTCTGTCTGACCAGTTTACCACATTTTTTAATTTCCAGAAAAAGTTTGAACATGAATTTATCTACAGATATATATCTTTCATTTGATTCCTTGGTTCATGGTGATTGCAATGAAACCCAACTAAGCGAAATGGGGCAAACTTCATTCCTCAATTTAAAATTTTATTAAAACCTACTTTTTATACTCCTCCTAAACCACATGCCAGATTTGCAAAAAAATTTGCATGTAGTATCCCGTGACACTCACTGCAGAAATTCATGAAAGATTTGAATAAACCAAAAGCTCTCAAATGACGCATCAACAAATAAGGTGGCAGGATGCTATTACAGATCTACTGTAAGGTTGAACATTGAGTACACTTTGACATATGACATGAATCTTGGCATGTGTCATTTTTTGCTACCACCTGATGACATCATATCACATGGTAACTATGCCATATAAAGTAATTTTGTGTACATGTTGTATACTACAGTATTTAACAATTTTGTTCTTTTTCCAGTTATTGCTGTTTGCAGTTATATTTATTTTCAGCTTGTAGTGCATTTAGCCTCTGTTTTACACAGAAATATAAATACAAAACACTTCAATTATTACGCTTAAAAATGTGAATTTTTTTCGAACTTACATTTTTAATTTAAAGCGAGAAAATAACTTTTAAAATGATCTCTTTACAGAAATGCAATATTATATAAATAACTTTATTATCAGTGGTGTATAAATACTTTACATAACCTTATTACATAAAAATAAGTCATTTTTATCTACATACAACGTGTGTCCCCTTACATGGCAGTACGTTGTCATGTTTCTACAGTAGCCCTATATGGACAAACTGCTCAACAGAGTGCGTTTCATCTCTATGTTGAATACATCTCTGACATGTTTGGCCCTGTCCGAAATGGCACACTCCTGACTTGTGGACTTCCTCAGAGTCCACACTTTGATGACATCATGAAGTGCAGACCTTAAAGACCATTGAGTCCACAACACTGTAAAAAAATTTGCCTCCCTAACTCAAAATGTTCTAGCTTTACAGCACCAGCTGAGAGAGAGAGAGAGAGAGTTCTTTTCATATCTACCACTCGTGGATTTCCTGATGCAAGATGACGACGGCAGCATGCGCAGCGCAGATCGATTGGCACATGAGATCAATGTAACGCGAGATATAAGCTTTTGAATGGCTTTTGAATGAACTTTGATGTCATAGGTTGATTTGTCTGCGCAGTGCTGCATGCCGTCGAATACATGTAAACAATGCGCCCGTTTCGTGAAGTCCAGGCCAAATACAGATGCTCCTACACACGTAAAATATTCATTTATTTAAAAAACACGACAATTTCGCTCTAGAAAGGTGCAGGTTGCAAGCAGCCTATCATGTCTATATGTTCACGTGTGTGGACGCGGCACAGGGGCTTTTAATAAAAAAACGCACCTAAATCTCGAAAAAGCTTACAGTTTTCACACAAATATGTTATATAAGAAATATACTCACTGTGAAAGTTGTAGTGGCCTTGCCATTTCCTCACTAAATGAAGCGTTAGCTCAGTGCGTTACACTGAGGAGAAAACATATCATATACTTTTTTGTTTGTATGCTGTACTTATTCAGATTTTCACTCAGTTTAACTAGAAAATGACTTTAAAAATGGCTTAAATGTAAATATTTAAGTACTTACCATAACTTTATTGTAGAAAATGTCGATCATCAACTCCCGCGCACCCACACGGAAGCCAATTAATTTCAGGTGCATTCCCATACGCTTTCCTGGCTCAAAGGCCCTGTCCCAAATGGCGCACTTCATGTGGACTTTCGGTCGCGTGGCCTTAAATTGCGCGTTCTCGCTTAGTCTACGAGTCCGTAGGGTGTCCCATCTGTCATTTTTACGCTTTGAAGTGTGCTCATCAGCGCCTCCTTTGCCCCCTTGATGCGGTCTTCAGCGAAGCCCGCACTGCAGCAGGCTTCGCGCACTTTGCCAACCCAGAAGTCCTTGCGAAAGGGCAATCAGACCAATCAGACGATGGAAGGGAGGAGTTCACACTGACGGGAACTTCTCTACCTATTTCCGGTGTGATGCTCGAGTCTGTCCCAAAATACGACTCGCATCAAGGGTCCCTAAAGTCTGGACTACGTGATGTCATCAAAGTGTGGACTCTGAGGAGTGTGCCATTTGGGACAGGGCGATTCTACGTTCAGTCAACTCAGATTTTTCATTTGAGACGATAAATTGGCTGAGCAGAGTTTAATATGTTCTGTGAATATACATTTTTGTTTTACCCCAATACCTTAAGTTTTAATTACCACAATGCATATTTTTGTTTGGGGAGAATTATTTGAAAGCAATATGTTGAGTCAATACTCAACTTTCAGTTTCCACAATTTTTTTTACAGTGAAGGGTGCACCGGAGTCGTATTTTGGGACAGACACCGAGAAATAGGAAGAGAAGTTGCCCATCAGTGTGAACTCCTGGCATCCATCGTTTGATTGCTCTTTTGCAAGGACTTATGGGTTGGTAAAGTGTGTGAAGCCTGCAGCAGTGCGAGCTTCTCCAAAGACCGCATCGCGTGTGCAAAGGGGGCGCTAAGTAGCAAACTTTGGAGCATAAAAATGAAATATGGGACACCATACTCGTAGACTAATGCTGCGTTTACACCAACCGCGGTAGAGGCGGCAAGCGTGAGTGATTTCAATGTTAAGTCAATGTGAAGACGCTTTGACTCGCGTCTGGAGGTCCCGCGGCGCGGATGAGGCGCTAGACGCATTTCCGCTTCTTTTGCATGTCTAGTTCGCGAGAATGGCGCTTTTTGTGCATTTTGGGTCTGACACATGAGTTGGAACATTTGAACTTTGGTGGATTTTCGCGCCACATTTACCAATCAGGAGCCTGCTTGCTGCTGTGGCGGCAATCCCGCCCGGAGTCACTCATTCAGCGTGAAGGCTTGATATGGTCCGTGAGCAGTCACACGGAGCTATACAACACAAGTTCTTATTTCTATAGAGACAGGAATAAAAAGGACCTCGCTTGGACCTGGTAAGTTGTAAATACACATTTCACTTTTGACGTTTATCTACCCGCGCTGTTTATTTCCCCCTATAGTAAGGTGACTAAATACAAACCGGTAACTCTCTCGAAAGATGCACAATCAACATCCGCATCCTGCAAACAGACAACCGCATATCACTTATCCCTCCCACAAGAAGCGTATTTTGCCTCTCAAGCGCTTCAAATGCGCGAATGCATTCAAACTGTTCAAGCGGCAAACTAGGTGCGGTAGATGCGTTTTTGACGTCTGAAACGCGGTTGGTGTAAACGCAGCATTAGCAAGCACACGCAAAATCCAAAAACCCATATGAAGTGCCTCATTTGGGACAGGGCCTTAATCCTGTGGCAGCTACCATATGCGTTTAAAAAATTGAGCGGTGAGCTGTAGGTTGCAATTTGCAATCCCACTGCTAGGTGCTGCTAAAATTTACACACACCACCTTGAAAGTAAGAAAAAGTAAGTTTATATATTTTTATTTTTAGGTGTTACCAATTGAAGGTAGTTTTTTAAGTAGAGCAGTTTTCACTTTTTACAGTGTAGTTTATTAAACAAGCTATATATCAGCTGTTAGCTATATCTTATAGCTATATATATGTGATCATTGGTTTATCTGACATTTATCTGCATATACTTTCACCATTGGGTTTGCACCTGATTTACTAACCAAATTATGCAAATTACACATTACCTCAAACACAGAAATCAGGACTGAACACAATCTGCACTCGATTCCTCATCTTACAGGCCTCATGCTTGTAAAGAATGCAGCAGACTACTACAATCTGGCATGTTTTACTACAACTGTGAGCCACAAACAAACGTACATTACATTAGACCACATGTCTAGATATTTCCCATTATAATGCTTTACAAAGTTTAAAAGGTTAATTGCGCCAAGCAAATTCTTCCAAGCAAAAACGTATGATTGTGACAAAAACCCAACCATTTCTTAAAGAAACATTACTGGTGCACAAGCAGGTCGTACACTATAAAGTTATTTGCGGCCTTCATTTTTTTTTTAGGATTTTTCATCATTTGATTTATTATTATTTATCTTGACTAGGGATGAGTTGTTATAACTTATAAAATAAAGTTCAAATAAGTCACCTTCATTTTATATATTGTAGCAACTCATCTCTTGTCAAGATACTGTAAGTGATAGTAAGTTTAAATATGTTGTAAATCCGAGTTGAAAAAACAAAATAAAATTAAGGCAGATTTTTTTTACAGTGTACTATTAACACAGATTTTCACAGATTTTCAAGCCAAGCATTATCGCTATTCCCATGTCGAAGGGTTATAAGAGAAATTTGAGCATTATTAAATAATTAATGCTGGGTAAAGATTAATCGCGATTAATCGCATACAAAATAAAAGTGCATTTTTGCCTAATTTGTCTGTACTGTGTGTAATTATTATGTATATTTAAACACACACACACACATACATATATACATTTCAGAACATTTTTATTTATATATCCATTTTTATTGTTAATATATAATATATAAAAATATAAATAAATATATATATACACATGTAAATGTTTCTTAAATACATGATGAATGTGTGTGTATTTATATATACATAATAATTACAAACAGCGCACACTCATATATTATGCAAAAAAATCACTTTAATTTTGTATGCGATTAATCGTGATTAATCTTTGCCCAGCACTATAAATAATCCATAATATTTAATAATAAACCTACGAGAAGTGGGAAATATGTTAATTATGGGTATGTAATATCAGATTGTGTGCCCATCGAATCTGTGCCCATGTGACTGTATGCACTATAGTGTTAATTGGAGATAGGATTGGGATAAGTTTTCAGAAACTTCAACAACAGGTCACATAATTCAATGGCCATTGAATTCATTGTAACATTGGTTGTCATTCTGCATGGCTTTCTGTATTGTGCATTCTAAAAAATGCTGTGTTGAAAAGTGATGAACCAAACTCGTTGGATGGTAATTTTAACTATGCTGGGTTGTTTTAACCCATTGTTCTTTCAAATATAAAAAAAATTCTGGGTTAATTTAACCAAACGCCTGGGTTTATACCATTTTAACCCAACCGTGGGTTGATATTAACCCTGCATGTGTATTTTCATTCTCAACACCTTTTGTGTCTGTCAAGCCTGAATAATAGTTTAACCAACATTTATCTAGGCATCTGTCCACATTTCTAATCTCTCGTATCTGCTGGCTCTTCCATACAGGAGAATTATTCCGCTTCACCATCTTTCATTCCTAAATGACCTACTGATCTCCTCCATTCATTATGCAATATATGGGAGACAGAATTTAACTATCCATGTCCATTAATAAGAACATTACACATTAAACGATCTCATAAATGTTAATTAAATTAAAAGTAGACTATGCTGGGAGGATTATTCATGAGCTTAAATGGGCATAAAGTTTCAAACTTTGCTGTATGAAGACCGAATAGGTCATGTCTAATTGTAATGATTGGTTGGTGATTGTACAACAGGATACTCTTTGATTTAAATCATTTTTATGTCGAGTACATTGTGAGTGATTTCATATATTAGACTCAATACCCTAGAGAAGGTGACATTTTGCCTTTTTATCACATATAATTACTATATGCTCAAAATAAGCCCATGGCAGTAAGGCAAATGTGCAGGTATAAAGTGGATTATTAGCAATACTGCAGCGCCCCCTACAGATCAGCATAGGAACCTATACATATGTTATTTTACACAAAGTCTTGTTAATCAAGTATTCCATGCAAGTATTATGTGGTATTCGTCTATTTATGCGATTCTCGATTGGGGTTCAAATCCAAGTGTCCCTTGGGAGTCAAGACACAGCAGTGCTTGACAAATCATTAAAGCATTCATGAATGTAATTGGCAAAGCCTAAACTTAAATGCCATCAATGTGATTAGTACATCTAGTGCCATTATGCTCATTTTAAAAAGCAGATAAAAGCACAAATTACATCAAATTACAGATTTAAAAGGAGTCGGAAATCCCAAACATGTAATGTAATTGCGCTTTTGTAACATACTTTGGGAAAAGCATGTGTCCGGCATGATGGAAAAAGAAGAAAACTCAAATCTTTCCTGTTTGCTCGTAGTCCAAACCACAAGTCAAATTCTCTCATCTGTGAATGATTCTTTGAGTCCAAGGAGTCTGCTGATTTTGGATCGGTCTCTTACATTTTGGACAAGCGTCTATAGACGGGAAAACCTTTTCCTCTAAAATATATTAAACCAGTCAGTCAAGCTATGGATTTTAATTGTCAGCTGTTAATGACCGGCGAGTGAGGTAAGAAAATCTATAGGATGCTTATGTTGGAAAGTAAAAGTAAAGGAAAGATCATCGCAAATTTCAAGTTGAAATTTTTAGTGAAAGCTCTACGAGGCCCTAAGGAGCTTTCTAGTATTTTTGTGTTATAATAAAACAATAATTCTCAGCTGTATGCTCAGTCCAAGTCTTTAATCTTACTGGAAATTATTTAGTTTTCATTTATTATATTTTTTAATTTTACTAGGTGGAGACAGGGTTGTAGATTTGTGGGGCGAGATTATTAAAAATAAAATGTATAATAAAAGTCAAGACTCACAGAATCAGTTCAATTTGAGGTTTTGTGGTGAATAATGAATATATGCATAGCTGTACATGGTAGTAATGCAAAGGTTATGTTTTTAGAGGTTTGTTATTGTGGGTCTTGCGTTAGTTGACCCAAAAATGAAAAATCTGTCTTCATTTACTCACTCTCCCTGTATCAATTTCTTTGTTCTGATGAACCCAAAGGAAGATATTTTGAATGTTTATAACCAAACCAATCAAAGGCCCCATTGACATCTATATGCTGTTTTCCTACTGTGAAAGTTAATGAGGCCTCTGATTGGTTTGGTTACAAATATTCCTCAAAATATCTGTGTTCATCAGAACAAAGACAGAGGTTTTAATAAAAATGTATAATGTTAGTATTTTTTTTTTTTTTAGAAATTTTAAGAAATGTATAAGCTACTCCGGCAAAATGTAAAGAAATGTATGGACTGTTCCTATGCTATTTCTGTCCGCAGGACATTATGGGGTGGTTTCCAAGACAGGGTTTAAACCTAGTCCCAGACTAACTTAAATGTTAATGTGTTAATGTTTTTTGCTCGAAAACAACTTGCTCTAACATATCTTAAAATATATCAGTGCGAGTGTTGTGTCTCAAGATGCACACCAGTAATTTTTATTTATAAATTATGTTTGTAAAAATGACTTAAAATCCCAATTCAACTAAGGCCTAGTCCTGGTTTAAGTTAATCCCTGTCTGGAAAACCACACCAATATGTATAAAAATGCGAGAAAATAACTCATAAATACATAAATAAATGTTATTATTAAGCAAAGTGTCATGCATGTAATAACACCAAATTTAAACTATATGATTTAAAACATTAATAAAAACTTTAATTTAAAAACTATACTTTACCTTTAAATATAAAACATAACATTCTTCAGATATCTTTATATAATTGTTTTATTTATTTATTTATTGCATTTTTGTGTGGGTACATATGCCATCTTTGCTTTAAATATTTTTATACCATTGAAAAAAGTCATATTATTTTGGATAAAATTCACATTTTTGTCATGTCCTCAGGATTTCACTCAGTCCTGTTACCCATCACACTCCCTTTCTAAACACCAAGTCACATTTCCAAGAGGAAGTTACATCATCTGGATCTTCTAAAGCCCATGTGAAGATCAAAAGTTACTTTATTTTCTGTATATTTTAAGATATTTATGCCATGACTGTGAGTGTCAATCTTAATGTTCTGTCCTGTTACCTATATTATTTCTTTAATGTTATCGGTTTATTAAAAAAGCTAAATCACTAGAATTTGCTCAGTGTCTTCAAGCTATTAGCAAATATTAAATGCAGCTATATTCCATGTATTTGCTAAATCTATGCTAAAAACGCAGTCCTGTTACTTTCAGTCCTGTTACAAAATGCTGCTATGTTGAAAAATAAACTAGTTACTTGAGATTGACCAATACTCATTTTAAAGAGTAAAATATATGTGTTATATATTTAGCATTTAAAAAATATAAAACACTGATTCTTGAAACTTATCCCACTAAGAAAAGTGCTAATTCTGTTGGAAATTAATAACATTTTCATAAAGAAAAAGAATCAATGTTATAATCAGGGGGTCCTTTGCACATATGTAAGGTTCTTTTATAGGTTTATTTTTTATTAATTTAATGATTATATGCTGGCCCATTGCCTACAAAATCAGCTGTCCTTGGTTAAGAGATAATCATTTCAACTTGATTAAAAAAGCAAAAAGTAATAATTGAATTGAATAATATATTTACCACATGAAAGAGTACATTGTAATATGTATTAAAAACTACAAACAGTGAGTTTTGAACAATATTTACTATTATTTTGTAATTGCTCAAAATGTGTCCCACATATTCGTCACCACCGTCAGATATTTATAAAAAGCAATAAAATCAGACAACTACAGGGTCAACTTCATTCCTGAGGACCCCATTATCAAACCTTTAGCTCTACTGCATGCTTCAAGTTCACTCAAGCTCCTGTATGTTTGCTATTTTCTCTGTACACTGCTACTGTGACAACCATAACATGTCAACACCGTCATCTTTGTAAAAAAAATATTAGATTAGATTATGAAATAAATTTATCATTTTTAAGAAGAGGTCTGAAGTAGCTAGCAACAGAGGGGAAACAAGATGGCTAATGTGAACAACTCATCTATTTTTTTATCTTTATTAGGTTTTTGTCACCACCCAGGTTTTCTGTCTTTACTGTCAGGTTTTATGTATTTTAGGAAGTTATGATTTGATATTTGTTCATCACAGTGCTCAGGATTGTTATTTTTTGGACCAAATATTTACATAAAGTTTAAGCAAGAAGCCACTGACTTGAGTGGTATACATTTTGGAATAATGAGGCTAATGTCACCACCGTCAGATTAGTGTCACCACCGTCAGACGGAGGTTTATTTGTTTTAAATGAATATGCTTACAATATGTTTCTTCAGTGCTGTTGAGTTATTAAATTAATAGTCTCTATTAATACAAGAATATGTTTATTAAATAAAAAATCATTACTTTTTTATTTAGGCTTAAAGTAAATGTTGTATGAGTAATAATTGGAAAAATGCCTATTTTATGAAAAAAAAAATACGAACAGGGGAGGTTGCACCAGTAAATTGCTGAACAGCCAAGACCTTGGTCTATAATGATATACCTTCAGATTTTGTAATTGAACTAACTTATTTTTTTCAAAATTTAAACCTGCACTGTAAAAAAAAAATTCGTAAAAAAACGGTCAAATGACTGGCAGCTACGGCTGCCAAACAAAAACCGTAAAATTAAAGTAAAACTTCTTAATTCCAATAAAGCTCAAAAACAATTAATTTACAGATTTTTTCTTTAAAAGTTCTGCAGAGAAATACTGTTATTTTACGGATTTTCCCCAGATTATTATGGTCAAACACCTTTAATAAACTGACAGCGCTGAGAGTTTTGCAGAGAAATACTGTTATTTTACGGATATTTCCCAGATTATTATGGTCAAACACCTTTAATAAACTGACAGCGCCGAGAGTTTTGCAGAGAAATACTGTTATTTTACGGATTTTCCCCAGATTATTATGGTCAAACACCTTTAATAAACTGACAGCACTGAGAGTTTTGCAGAGAAATACTGTTATTTTACGGATATTTCCCAGATTATTATGGTCAAACACCTTTAATAAACTGACAGCGCCGAGAGTTTTGCAGAGAAATACTGTTATTTTACGGATTTTCATCAGATTATTATGGTCAAACACCTTTAATAAACTGACAGCGCTGAGAGTTTTGCAGAGAAATACTGTTATTTTACGGATTTTCCTCAGATTATTATGGTCAAACACCTTTAATAAACTGACAGCGCTGAGAGTTTTGCAGAGAAATACTGTTATTTTACAGAGTTTTCCCAGATTATTATGATCAAACACCTTTAATAAACTGACAATGCTGAATGTTATACAGAGAAATACTGTTATTTTACAGAGTTTTCCCAGATTATTATGATGAAACACCTTTAATAAACTGACAATGCTGAATGTTATGCAGAGAAATACTGTTATTTTACAGAGATTTCCCAGATTATTATGATCAAACACCTTTAATAAACTGACAGCGCTGAGAGTTATGCAGAGAAATACTGTAGTTTTACGGATTTTCCCCAGATTATTATGATCAAATACCTTTAAAAAAGTGACAGCACTAAAAGTTCTGCAGAGAAATAATGTTAATTTACTGATTTTTCCCTAGATTCTTTTGCTCAAAAACATTGAATAAATTGTCAAGACATGCTCAAGATAGTAAATTAAAAAGATTTATTCAGGATTTTTAGTGTGTAAAAAAACTGTGAATATACAGTGTATCATCTCAAACATCGGCAAATGTATAAAATGTAATGAATGATTCAGTAAAAGAATTACAAAACTTACATGAAATAGATGAAACATTTTACTGTTAAAATCATATTTCTAAAATCATACATCAAATTCTCCTAAAATGAAAGCTTTATGGCTAATGTTAAATATTCTAAACATACTGAAAAAGTACAAAACAGACACATTAACAAGATAACACTTTCACTGTTTCACACAACTACAGATTCTATCACAGATGTAAATTTGCATTATTAACCAATTCTTTATAAACAGCCCCCATAAGTAAATGACGAATTAATTTATCTATTCTATATAATATAAAAAAATGTTGGGTTTCTGTCAACCAAGTGTTGGATCAAAAAGGGACAAACCCAAACCGTTGGGTTGGAATTTAACCTATGCCTGGCGGGTTCAAACCAAAATGCTAGGTTGTTTTGTCCAATTTTTGATCCAATGCTGGGTTGAACATTAGCCAGGATATTTTGTGACTGCAGGGTTACTATTGTGTAATTATGATGTATATAATTTGTGATAAATTAGTAAAGCAAATTGGCAGATTATTTTTCTTTAGGCAACAGAAAAAGTACATAAATAAGATGTTTATTTACTTGTTAACCGACTTAAATGGCCTTAAAACAATTTGAAGCTATTTGAAATTAGAGGCAACAAGTGAATTTTAAACACAATGATCAAAGAAACATACTTGTAGCATCAGGTGAAGTTTTTGTTTTAAATTGGGTTTGTTTGTTTGTTCTATAATGTAAATATCATAATTACAATTGTTCTATAATTTCAAAATTTTAAGAAAAAAAACGAGTGGTCTGACTTCAGGTTTGTGAAATTACAGTAAGTTAAAGAAATAGTTCACCCAAAAATGAAAGTTCTGTCATCATTTACTCTCTCTCTCTCATGATCACCATGGTGGTAATAGAATGTGTGTGTGTGTGGGGGGGGGGGTGTTATATTGATGCATGATATACATTGATGCAGTGTAGTGAAGTGGGCTATTGACACAAAATTTCTACCAGATGTAGCCATCAAACCAAATATTGAATTCATACAAAGGAACATTTAAGTATACAAGTTGATTCATAATAAATAAAGTGAAATGACACAGGGAATAAGTATTGAACACAACTGATGGCCTATAAATGCTTCTCATTACCCAGGAGGCACACAGAAAAGACTTCATGATGGGTAAGCAAAGAACTCTCTCAAGAACTTCTTAATCTTATAGTTGAAAAGCATTTTGATGGGAATGGTTATAGGCGCATTTCCAGAATGCTGAATGTTCCTGTGAGCACTGTGGGGGCCATTATCTGGAAATGGTAAGAGCATCACTTCACCATAAACCGGCTACGATCAGGTCCTCCACGTAAGATCCCTGTCCGAGGAGTGCAAAGAATAATCAGGAGAGTTCTCCAAGAGCCAAGAGACACTCGGGCAGAACTTCAGGAAGACCTTGCATCAAGGTCTAAACTATACACAAGGCCAAGGAAACAATAAAGTGGTCAGTCAATCACCTGACCCAAATCCCATAGAAAATCTATGGAGAGAACTGAAGATCAAAGTTCATAAAAGAGGCCCAATGAACCTTCAAGATTTAAAGACCATTTGTATGGAAGAATGAGCCAGAATCACTCCTGAGCAATGCAGATGACTGGTCTCTCCATACAAGAACTAGAAGCTGTAATCACCAACAAAGGCTTTTCTACAAAGTATTAAATAATGTGTGTTCAATACTTATTCCTTGTGTCATTTCACTTTATTTATTATGACTCAACGTGTATACTTAAATGTTCTGATTTCTTTGGATGAATTCAATATTTGGCTTGATGGCTGCATCTGGCTACATCACTTAGAAATCCCCTTACTGATAAAAATACTGATGTGTCAAATACTTATTTTCCCCACTGTATAAAAAAAAAAATTAAACGAGGATCAGATATACATTTCTTAACAAACGTGCTTGTTCACAGGCACCAGTTTCTTTTTCCGCCGGTGGGTGCTCGTCACAACGTCAAGCAATGCTTAGGTTACTTAGCAATGACAGATACTCTGGAGCACCTACATGCTTTGAAAAATAGGAAGTTTTGCTGTGCAAGATTGTAATAAATTTCTTTGTGACGTGCACACCATCGCGGGTCCCACTTTACCACCGTGGGTCGCACTTCACCACTGCGGTTGTGTGTGGTTATGACAACCGTCACAGCCCTAATGAGCCCCATTCACTTCCATAGTAGGAAAAAAGAATATTATGGAAGTGAATGGGGCTTATGAACTGTTTGGTTAAAAACATTCCTCAAAATATCTTCCTTTGTGTTCATCAGAACAAAGAAATTTATACAGGTTTGTAACAAAATGAGAGTGAGTAAATTATGACAGAATTTCAGTTTTTTCCTATATTGGTTCTACACGGAAATCTCCCGGAAGTTAAGTTTGGGCCACAAAAGCATTTATGTATGTTACTGTCACTGAAACCATCTATAACAGGGTTCTTCACATCCTACCCTGGAGAACCGCTGCCCTGCAAAGTTTAGCATCAACCCTGATCAAACCCACCTACCTCAGGTATGTTTGATTAAAGAGGAAACACAGTTTTTCTATATTTTACTATGTTCTTATCTCAACTTAGATGAATTAATACATACCTATCTTTTTTCAATGCATGCACTTCTAATCTTTGTACAGCGTGACGTGAATGTGTTAGCATTTAGCCTAGCCCCATTCATTCCTTAGGATCCAAACAGGGATTAATTTAAAAGCCACCAAACACTTCCATGTTTTTTTCCTATTTAAAGACTGTTACATGAGTAGTTACAAGAGTAAGTATGGTGGCACAAAATAAAACTTTTGTTTTGTTCCTAAGGAATAAATTGGGCTTGGGTAAATGCTAACACATTCACGATGCGCTGTACAAAGATTAAAAGTGCACGCATTGAAAAAAAGGGTTTGTATTAATTTTTAAGTTGAGGTGATAACATAAAAAATATTGAAAAAGTGTGGTGTTTTCCTCTTAAGGTTGGAGCTAACTCTGCAGGGCACCTTCAGGGTAAGATGGGAGGAACCATGGTCTATACGGAGATAAGACGAAAAGAAAATGTAATTTATATTTTTTTCAAGGCAGCTCCCTTCAGATGGGGCATTCATATAACAAACGTTGTGTCTACAATACAGATTGGCCTGAAATTAAACAAAAAAATCTGTACAGTTCCGGCAAGTGAATCTGTGCATATAAAATGTTTTCATTTGTGAAACAGGTGGAGAAAGCAACAAATTTTGCCATTTTAGCTTGTATTTTCAATATCAGTATTATATCAGTTTTACATTTTTACCTGGGGCTATCTTTTAATTCAGAAACATACAGTAACTATACAAGTATATTAATATCTAGCATAAGTATACAAATATAATAAAATAAACATTACAAATACCAAAATGTCAGAGATTCTGTACCAGATGTGACAGATAAAGAAAAATTCTCCAAGCTGCCAAAAATCACCTTGATCCTTGGTGCATCTAGGGGATAAAAAAGAACACAATATGATTCACTGAAAAGTATTGTAACTTTCCTTTAAACAAGATTATTTTTTATTAACATTTTTAACCAAATTTGACACTGAAACATTCTGGCAGTGTGAACTAGTGATGCCCGCATTGAAAAATATAGGGATGTATTAATTAGTCTAAGTTGAGGTAAGAACATAGTAAAATATTGACAAACTGTGGTGTTTTCCTTTAATATAGAGATAGGATAATGCTAAACATTTTTATAACATTATATAGACCCACAAATGAGTATTTTTTTGTAAAATAAAATGTGCTTCCCTAACAAAAGAAAGTCAGATACATCAGGGATGGCAAGAGGGAGAGAAAAAAACTAGATAATTTTTATTTCTGTATGCACCATGCCTTAAAATTGATAAAGCTGGTTTTATATTTGCCAGTTAATACTTACTAGTGTTGGATTTGTCTTTCTGTTGGTGCCTATTCTTACTGTAAACAATGCTTCAATGCTGATCTAAAAGAAAAAAGAAAGAATTAATGCGTTTCATCTTTAGCAGTTATCACTGTTGGAAAATGGAATTTAAAAACATGTTTAAGCCAAAATTTATCACGTTTTCAAGACGAGCACATGCTGTATAATAAATTTCTGAGAAGTTACTATTATTATTAAAAATGGTAGAACGTACAAAATATATTTTTATCTACCATCATCAAATGTCCCATGTTCCCCACATGTATGTGGTATAAGGAACACATGAATAAAAGGGTCAGCTTACACTTTAGCTTCTTCATCAAATTTTTTTTCCGATCAAATGCTCTTTTTTTAGCACCCTGCCCCCTTGGAACATGTAGCATTATTTTATGTGGACGTCATTTTAACTGAAACAGGAAATCACAACCGAACTGTCGAGACGACCTTCTCTATTTTTTAAATGATCAATAGTGTTTATGGCACAGTCCAGCAAAGTCGCATTTCACAGCTTGTGAGTGCCACAGTTGTATTAAAATAAAATCACAATTAAGATATAAAGTGTTATTACAGAATAAAAACAATGATAACAGTGATATGTAATTTTTGTTGGTGTGTATGCAGCAGTGTTTCTTTTCTCTTTCAGTCATTACTGCTGTTTATAATGTTAAGGCCGTCTAACTGATTGTGATGTTTGATCTCCTCCAAACTGTTTTTGGCAGAGATTCCTACATATGATCCACTCTGTGCTGTCACGCTGGACCGGAGCACCCTGTATGTTTGTGCATTGTAGTGGCAGACTTCATTCACCCCAATGGAAAGCATATTTACATTGTCTGAATCATTCCTATCCCCTACTTTGTGCTAAGAACTAGTAAATGTATGTCTTATCTCAGGTGCGTGTGATATCATGTTCTGTGCAATTTAGGGGGCAGGACGCTTCAGCATATAAAGAGCATTTGACTGAACAGGAAATTTGATGAGAAGATGAAGTTTAGGATTGTGTCATAACAATTCTAGAGTGACGTTGCTCATGAAGTCACAATAAGTGAAGAAGCATGTAAATGCTGTTAAAAACGCTAGGCAGACACCAATTGTGAGCGCTTGCCAACGTTTCTTCAGGTAAGCGCTTTTGTTGCTATTTTGTTCTGTTTATCAGTCGTACAGGGTCTTAGTTGGTTGGTTGTTGTAGTATTTGTCAATAATTTCCAAAAATATGGCAACTAATATGCAAACACAGTCTTTATATATTAGGATAAAATTAATACCTTTTGAAAATGACGTGGTAGGAGACTTCTCTGGAGCTTGAGGGGGAAACGCACACAAAAACAATATTAGTAATTTTATTTAATGGGATGTGGACTTTCAAAATTGAAACGTTACTCACCAGTTCCAAATAAAACATCCTCTGTCTCATTTTGACTTAAGTCCCAGCGACCAACAGTAGATCCAAGAAAAACAGGATTGTATAATCTTCTACAGAGCAGGTTCAAGTTCCTCTCGGTCTAACAAGTGTACATGACAGTGATCAATTTACACATTACAAATATACATTACTATTTATGCTACAATATAAACGCACCAGTATCACTGATAATCATAATACGGAAAGTACGTCAGGATTTTACTGTCGCCGATTGATTTTACAGTTTACTAAAAAACTTCTACGAAACTTCTCCTTATATATTATCAACATCAGCTACAGAGCGTGTCAAATACTTCAGCGGAGCCTATTTGCAGCCGTTCCGCAGTCGGTGGAAATCCGGGGTAACGGCATCATAACTACCTTGGAACAACATGTATAACTGCGAAACATTTAGCTTGTTAACCAAAGGCTTTATTAGCGTAGTTACAAGAAAACAAAACACGACACGACGCCTTAACGTTACTATAAACATCTCATCAATTCAGACATCACGTTATGTGAGCTTGACCTAATAACTACTAAAAACACACATTAACATTAGCAGTTCTTACGTTGATATTTGCAAATATCGTTCACGGGCTAATCGCGTTTAGCATCTTACTTGAACACTTTCTTTATGCGTCAATATAAAACTGGTAAAGTAAAAGGTATTTACCTGCTGCAGTTTTCCATATGTCCGGTACCCGATGGTTAAAGTCTTTGTCCATGTTATGTTTTCTAACTTAAATTCAACCGAATTAAAAAAAATACCGGATAGAGTGGACCAACCGATGTACTGCAGCAGTTCTGCAGAGTGAACTCCTCCTCCAGCAGCGTCAGCAAATACTACCGGCTGCAGGAGTTTGAAATGTTGAAAAGTGCGCGCTGAATTGTCATAGGCCAGAGATCTGCATGACGGTCAAAACAACCAATCAGCGCTTATAACAACAAGGCGAGACACCCAATAGCGTAATCATAGTGCAACCATCGCAATAGTTATTATTAAAGTATTGACTACAAAAAAACGTGCGTGCGTGTGTGTATATATATTGTTAAGAAGGCAATGCACCCATGGTATATTTTAAAAGTCTTTTTTTGTATGCAAGAGGTGGGAGATGTTGAAGTTACAAATGACATGTCTAAGTACACATATGGCCAATACATACACACTCTGCTTACATCAGTAACTGAAAGAATTGCTAACGGACAAATAACTGCTGTCTACTGTCCATAAATGAAAGTTGAATAAAAATGAATGTGACTTTGGACAGAGGCTGAACTGTAAACATGTTATGTGAGAGGAACATGCACAAACACTACAGTAAAACTCTCACTTCTTTCCCTACTGTACAGATGCACACACCACCTTATGAAAATTAACAATGTTTTTTGTTGTAAAAGTGTAGTATTAATGTTTTTTTGGTATATACTATTAGCAAAACTACACTAACCATGGTTTAACTACAGTAACCATGGTTGATTTTTGTAAAGGCACACACATGCGAGATACCTTGCACTATAGACCATTTCAAAAGATGTAAACAACACTGGTCCAGAAGCACTTCCTGTTTCAGTTTGTGACTGTTTTTTTATTTCACACATATATCATTATCTTTAAGATGTTTGTTTAACTTTTTGACTCAGTTCTATGTGTTCTGTTGGTTGTATTTTATCTCAACGTTTATCTAGTGTTAAAAAACTGAAACAAGAAGTGCTTCTGGACCAGTGTTGTTTACATCTTTTGAAATGGTCTATAGACATAGTGACTTAAACACTGTACCCAGTCAACATGTGAGATCACGCGATGATCACAGAAAAATCACACCATTTTCATACTGTGACATTCTTATCTTGTGAGTTATGTGCAAGCTCTTTGTGAATGTTGAGTTCATGGTATCAGTGCACAATGAGCGTGCCATGACCTCACATAGTGACCATAGTATGAGATCACTGTGAGAGTACGGTGAACTCACAACCTGACCATAATTTGAGCACACAGTGGATGTGCCGTGACCTCACATCGTGACCATAGTATGAGCACAGCAAGTGTGTCGTAATATGATTTGAGCACACAGTGAGTGTGCCGTGACCTCACATCGTGACCATATTATGAGCGCACACTGAGTGTGCTGTGACCTCACATCAGGGCCACAGTATGAGCGCACAGTGAGTGTGCGGTAACCTCAAATTGTGACAATAGCCTGAGTGACCTCACATTGGTGCACTCACAGTACACTGACCTCTCTTCCGAGGTGCATAAATTCAAAATATGTATTCGGAGTGTCATGTGTGTTGCTTGTCATTTCAAAATATGTGTACATTGCTTCATGTGAACCATGTGCATCACGTGTCTTGCCAAAATACATGCCCTGCTGCACATGCATCAAAAGTTTTTATGATAGAAGAGACGCTCACGTTCACAAAATACTCACAAGACACTAACTTAATAAACTCTGATTACACATGAGATTAAGTGAGTATCTGACAAACGCGAGTGTCTTTTATTATAAACTCCTTAATTCGAAGCATCTGCAGCAGGTTTGTATTATGACATCCCGCAAAGTACCATCAAGATGTTGCTCAGAGAGCTAATATGCTAGGATTTGCTATTTGAAAAACAGGTCACTGAGATGTCAACATTTATTTGCAAATCATACAGTGAACCCATAACAAGTCATGAACACACACATGCACTGAGCAAGTATCACTGCATCACCCAAACACTGCAATCACTTTCTTCCAGCTGTGGAAATCAAACCAACATCCTCTGGGTTACAAACAAGTCTGATTCTCTAACCACTAGGCCACAATGCTTAAACACATATCTGTCAATCCCGGTCACTTTTACTTAAAATCTGTGCTTTCTAGAATCTTTATTTGTAGGCTTCTTCATGCCATAACCTTGTTGTTGACATTTTATATGATATATACACACCATGCACAGGGCTGTATAAAATGCTGTGTAGAAAGTGTCCTAAATTTTGAGCCTATGATCATTCCTATATTTCTTAAAATTATAGGTAAGAAGGGTGACGTTCTACTCTTGGGCCTACGTTTTCCAGACATATGTGTTGTCCTGCTATGACAAAGTGAGTGTGCTGTGACCTTACATTATTATGACCATGGAATGAGAGCACAGTTGTACCATGAACTCACATCGTGACCAATGTGAGGTCACTCATACTATTGTTACAATGTAAACTAACTTTGTGGCCTACTGGTTAGCGAGTCAGACTTGTTTGTAACCCAGAGATTATTTGTTCAATCCCACAGATAGCAAGTTATTGAAGTGTTGGGGTGCTGCAGTGATAGTTGCCCTGTGTGTGGGGTGTGCATATATGTGTGTGTGTGGTTTTTGTGTGTTCATGACTTGCAGTGGATGGGTTAAATGCAGAGAAATTCATGTCTTTTTTACTTTTTCTTTTATTTTGCCCGATATCAGTTGCAATTAAATAGTGACATGTTTCCAATAGCAAAAGCTAGCATATTAGCTCTCTGAGCACCCTGCTGAAAAAAAACAGCATCAAACCAACATGGACCAGCATGGGAATGCTGGTCTATGCCGGTTTAGCTGGTGGTCACCAGCATACCAGCACCAAAACACAAAATATGCTGGTCATGCTGGTATGGCCAGCATGGGATGCTGGTGCTAATGCTGGTTTGGTGCTGGTTTAGCTGGTGCTAATGCTGGTTTAGCTGGTGTTCACCAGCAAACCAGCAACAAAACACAACATATGCTGGTCTTGCTGGTATGCTGTTTTTTAGCAGGACAAATCTGGTACTTGCATATGGTGGGCTTTATGGGGTAGTACAGTGAGTGTGAAGTGATCTCATATTGTGACCGTCACATGAGCACACATTGAGTGTGCAGCGTGCTTACACATTAAGATCACTATGACCCACACAATCAGTATCTTGTGAGCTCATGGTGACTTTCCTTACGAAAATTAACCATGGTTTTACTACAGTTAAAACCAAAAAAGCATGGTTACTGTAGTAAAACCATGGTAACCACAAAATAACCATGGTTTTGACAACCATGTTTTTCTAAAACCACAGTTAAACCATGGTTAGTAGCCGTTAAGTGTAGTAAAACCATGGTTTTGCTGATAGTAATCAATACACCAAAAAACTATGGTTACTACACTTTTACCACAATAAAACCATGGCTAATTTTCGTAAGGGTTCACTGAGAGATCACATTGTTCCCTAGTGAATGATGCCCCAAGTCAAAGACCCGAGGTGACATTGAAGGGTTAACCTGAAGTAGTAAAACCAAAAGAAAGTCAGCATCTCTTTAGTGTCCTCACTAATATAAGTTAGTTGAAATTACTAGTTTGTCTTCCACCCAGTGCAAGCGTTTTACATGAACCCCCAAACCCCACCCAGAAAAACATAGCACAACTTATTAAAGTTTATTTAATTTATTTTAATGTTTGATTGTTCTGTGAAATACAGTGGTATTAAGTGCTAAAAAAATCTACGCGTTTTTTTTTTTTTTTTTTTTTCGTCACTGGGTCAATACAACGTAGTGCGCATGTGTCTGCAGGAAGAGGCGCGGTGGCGGTATGCACCAGTAGGTGTAACCCGCCATAAAATTGAAAGAAGAAGAAGAAGAAGGAAGAGCCGCTTGTGCGCATGTGCGTGCATGCATCCAGAGGTTACCACGCGAGACTGAGTAAATACAGGTAAGAACAGTTAAAGATACTCTAATAATAAAACCAATTTATTGACGTTATATTAAAAAATATAAGGTTGGCTCGCTAAATATTAACCACATTTTAGCCATGTGCATCACGTATTAGTTTATATTTAGCGTTAGCGTATTAGCCTAACTGTTAGTTTGTAATACTTGTTTGCTGCATTTCAGCTTGCATATTAAGTTACACGTGTTTTTTGACAGACAGGTGGATATTAATCAGTTCGATGACTAAAATACTTCTTGCCATCAACGGACAACGTTTCGTATGTAATGAATTTCTCACTTGTGCAAACTTGGTCTGTGTGTGAGTGCTACAGTGGCATATATTATGGCAAATTTTACATGCCACTCATGTGAAATATGAAAGTAATATGTAACATTCAGTCACTCAAAACCCTAGGTCAGTTTAATCCTGGGTTATCTTGCATGACACTTCACAATTTACCTGGGGTTACCAATTAATCATGCAGATTTATAAATTAATGTTTTTTATACCACTGGCCTGTTGAATATTTTATTCTGATTGGCTGAGAAATGTTTGATTGGTTATTTTTCTGTAAACCGCACACCTAACCTGTCAAATATCTTAAAGTTAAACGACATAGATTTTCAATATTTTATTATTTTCTTTCCTCAACTTAGAATAATTAATATTTTACATGCCTATCTTTTTTCAATGTGTGCAACTAATCTTTGCACAGTCCGTTGTGAATGTGTTGGCATTTAATCCAGCCCGTTCATTCCTTAGGATTTGAATGGACCGGATAAATGGTATGATCACTCCATCATGCATAAAAACACAATCAACAGGGATATAATTTGGGACTTGCTGATGAACTGATTAATTCCATCATAGTTAGTTTTATGTGTTATCCTTAACTGAACACAATATGTGTTGTTTTAACACAACCATTTTTAGAGTGTACATGCATGCATCAATTTATAAGTGTAGAAGTGTGTGCATGGCTGCCATTTAAATGGACTATTGAAAAATCAATGAAATTGTTAACTCCACTGGTCTTAATTATAAAGGGCACATATTATTAGAATACTTTTCTTAGGTGTTAGAACACCAATGTGTCCTCAGTGTGTAAACAACCAGCCTAAAATGGTAAAAATACTTACACTTCTATTTTATGTAATTTAAATAATTCAAAACCCCTGTTGAGAAATACGTGAAAGGTGGTCACGGTACTTGTACATTCAGGACGTGATACACTTTACTGGACATTTTAGAGAATAGATGATAATTCTACCACATTTTAATCAATCTCACAATTTTTTTTCCTTTCCTTACAGATACTACAGTACGTGATCTGGAGCTTGACTTCACCTGTTTTGTGGTGGTTAACAAATTGTGCGGTGCTTTTGGCATTGTCTATCCATGTATAATTGTGATGTTCCAGGAGTGTTAATGGAAGCTACACAGTATGTAGATGTTTGTTCCATTATATGTATGTGTGTGTACCTGGTAATTATCACGTTGTGGGGACCTAATGTCCCCACAAAGATAGGAATACCAGTAAATTTTGACCTCGTGGGGACATTTGTGAGGTCCCCATGAGGAACCAAGCTTATAAATTAAACGGAATGATTTTCTTGGATTTTTTCTTGAAAATCTAAGGTCGCAGAAAGTTTTCTGTGATGGTTGGGGTTAGGATTTGGGGAAGGGAATAGAATATACAGTTTGTACAGTACAGTATAAAATGCATTATGTCTATGGAATGTCCCCACAAAAGATGGAAACCAGAATGTGTGTGTGTGCGTGCCATGGAACAAATATTTATTTTTATAGCTTTTTGTGTGTTCTGTTTTTGACTTTCCCCCTGATATCAAGACACCAAAATAATATTTTAATACGCATTTTCATGTGTTTGTAAAGAAAATAAAGTGTACTTCACTGTTTTTTGTGTTATTCTTTATTCTGACATTTACACTTTTGTAGTCAGCCCACACAGATTTAGTTTATTTTGATTTATATAGCACTTCTAACAGTTTTTATTGTTGTAAAGCAGCTATACATACAATTATAATTAAAAATAATGGTGATAGAAATTGATAAAATAAAATAGACATTATATGGTAGGAAAATACTTAATTATATATTAATTATATATAATTATATATTATTCTCAATGTACATACGGTAAATGAAAACTGAAGTAAGGGACAAAAATTTCAAGTGTGTTGCTAATATTGTAAGGGATTTAAAACTTGTGGTTCTTTACAAAATACTTGCCTGGACTATTCACTGTACTCCTGACTTTTGTCAGATTTATTGACAGGTCTTTCTGTTACATTACTGAATTAGGTATGTGTCCAGTGGCACAACAAGACTCAAAATGGAAAACAAGCTTTAAAAGTCCAAGAATTGATGTAAAAACTTATGTATCTGGAATTACAGTTTAATTGTAAAAATACAAATAAATATAAAACTAAGAACATTTTCCTTAAAATTACAAATAAAAATGTTAAATTGTTAGTATGGTCATGTACTTTAAATATAACAAACCACACATTTAATTACAGATTTTTATTGTAAATTTACATGAATTTGCATGTAATTTAAGAAAACAGAAAAAATACTGTATAAATAATATAGTATTTTCCCGTTTAAAAACGTAGATTTTTTGTATTTTGTCTTTAATTACAAAATCCTTAAAATAACAGTCGAGCTGTTAATTGACAGATAATGTTTGTAATTTTACAGTGTTTTAATGATATTTTTCAATAATGGTAAACCACTGTAAAAAATGTAAAGTAATTGTTCGTAAAAAAAAAATTTTTTTTTACAGTGTGTTTAATCCAAATTCCCAAGAATCACTGAAAATTTTTAAATTTTGACAAGTTACAAAATGCAAATGGCACCGATTTGGTGGAATGGCCTGTATAATGTTCCTCGCCGTGATTTCACAAAGTAAGATGTGATCCTAGATCAACATTTTTTGTTGGTCCTGGATCAACGTTTTAATCAAAGATACCGCAACTTACCCAAACCTTTACCATTTTTACCCCTCAAAATAATAGTTTGAGAATAATTTTGAGAAGCCCCTAACCCAATCCTAAACCTAAATCTAAAGCCTGGTGCACACTGTGAGATTTCAGCCACTATTTTGCTCTCTGGGACAAATTTTGAAATTCTAAAAGATTCCTGAAATCCTAGATTAAAATCTGCCATCTTTAATCGCCAGGTTGACATGTTCACAGACAGCCGATTAATGAATGTTGCGATCAAAATTATCTTTCGACAAAATTCTGTCACTGAGACACAATCCTGCTGTGTGACATCTCCCTACAACAACCGGCAGACCAAGAACCAGAAGCACAGAACCCGATGAAGCAATTAGTGTGAGAACAACAAACCAATGCAGACAAATGTTGAAAAAAGCCACGTGGACATATGCGCTGGAAATACAAATGCAAGGTACCCATCTCCTACATTTTTTTCTTCTTTTTATGCTTGAGACAAGTCATGATTAAAATGAACGCTAGATTTTGTTTCAGTTTGCTAGCCTTCGCTTCAGCGTGTGTTCGCCCAGCTGTCACTGATTGATGACGTAAAACTACAGACTAGGGTTTGTGTGCGTCTGATTTTTTTAAAGTCTTTAAATTCGTACGGTACGAAATTTGATGGAAATTGAGACCATACAGTATGACATGGACTTAACTACGATCTTGATCACACAGCGTAGCAAGCAACAATCCTAAAGGACTATTTAAAATCGCACAGTGTTTACTGGGCTTAACATACACCCTAATCCTGAAATCTGATTGGTTAATGAAAATGATGATCCAGGACCAACAATGGTGATCACATCCTACTTTTTGAAATCACGTTCACCTATAAGGTCTGTAACCAAACTGATCAGAGTCCCCATTGACATCAATAGTTTGTGTTTTTCCTATTATGGAAGTCAGAGGGGCCTTTGATTGGTTAAACATTTTCCTCAAAATATCTTCCTTCGTGTTCATCAGAACAAAGAAATGTAAACAGGTTTGTAACAACATGACAATGAAATGATAACAGAATTTTTCATTTTTGAGTGAACTATCCCTACGCTGTCAGAAATAAAGGTACAAAACTGTACCTTTTCTGTCACTGGGGCTGTACCCTAAGTTTCTGTTCGGTACCTGTACAGGAATACAAAACAGAATACAATTTTTGGTAGATTACCGTACCTTAAGGACCTATACTGTAAGAAAAAAGTCAAAATATGTAACCTAGCTGTCAGTGGGGCAGCACCCTTTAAGTAGGTAATTGCATGGACCATTAGGTACAGATGTGTAAATATTTAGTACCAATATGTACCTTTGAGATACTAATATGTATTTTTGAGGTACTAATAAGCTCTCTTTGGTCGCAGCATGTACTTCTGAGGTACTAAAATGAAATCCTTAGGTGGAAAGCTGTACTTTTTGAAAGGGTACAGCCCCAGTGACAGAAAAGGTACAGTTTTGTACCTTTATTTCTGAGAGTGTAAGGACCATGCATGTCCAAATTCTGTAACATAACCATTTTTCAATACAAACAACCCTTTGTAAAACAGAAAGCTTCTTTGGATGTTAAAGGTTCTTCATAGAACCATTTAGCCAAAAATGGTTATTCTATGGCATCGTGAAGCACCTTTATTTTAAATAGTAAAATGCACAGCAGATCATTGGTACAGTAATGCATGCAGTGAGTATAATGTGATGATTGTAATTGCATCACAGTTTTTAAGGCACTAGGAATGAAAATGAACCCTGAGTGGAGAGATTTATACAAGGAGCTAGAGACACCACATCGCTCCTACTAAAAGGTGCCGGTTGTTTGTGAGGAATCCGTTTGCACCAAAGTCTAGCGCAAACCTTGACCCACATGTCAGCAAATTCCTTTTAACCTTGTCACTTTTAGCTAAATCAAATAAGTAAAGCTAAATTGAATCTAATCTGATCATTTGAAAAGGCGAGATGGATTTTCAAAACAAACAGTGACATATGGAGTAACTTAAAGTATGTTGGTGGGACTTTTTTACTTTGGTGAGTAATAGAGTTAATGTTATTAGGAGAAATGGCTTGCGCGTGAATGAAGAAAAATTGAGGTGATATTCACATGGTTTGATAAAACAACAAAATCGAAGCCAGCTGGATCAATGTTTCTGGGTGTTGACCATTTCCAACAACTTAATAACAGAGGTTGTGAGATAGCAGCCTGATCTTATGAGAATTTGTACATACTTTACGAGTTGGCTAATTTGTATGAATTCGTACGATGCAAAAATGTACGATTATCATAAAAAATATCGTAGTCCCACCCCTAACCCCGATGTCACTGGGGCAAAGGCAAATCGTACAAAAATTTATGAATGTGGTCATATGAATTAATACACAGTATCATCTTTATAAAATATGTACGAATAGCAATGAGATTGAGCATTGGGCATAGAGTAGATACAAACAATATAGGCACACCACCAGCGACTAGCAATGGCGGAGCAATGCCAATTAATGTCTTGTTAGTTACTGCAGTCGATGTTTTTGTTTGTGCTACCGAAATTATGAACGCCTTCTAACAACCTCATTGAAAGTCGCTGGTGGTAAGCATGCAGCTTAACATGACTCAATTCGTCAATTTTTAATTATTCAGAAAAAAAAGTCTGTATTTCAAAAAAGGCTAAATTAATGTACTTTCCCAGATATGTTCTATAAAAAACACACACACACAAAATAAAGCAATCTATAAGACGTGGTTTACAGACTGGTGTTGTGTAGAGGATGAATTTTATTGTCAGATCTTTTCCAGTTCCAGATAAGCACATCTGTTTGCGTGCCAAGCAAGGCTCTTTTAACACAAACGTATTCAAAGCATTAAAACCAAACGACTTCCCAAATAAAAATGTAATTGTGTTTAAACAAAATGTCCTTTATTTTCTCGTCTTTAAGGAATACAATGCAAGCCATTATGTGGCATTTTAAAGGCATTTTTGCCATCTACGCAAACCCATCTGTCACTGCCCACCAAACAGCAGAGTTTTAAAGAGCCGCCACGTGTTTGCCAGCTCCCAACAACGTGGCCGTGCCTGACAGCTGTTTACTGTGATAAACTGTGTCTGTCAGTGCTGTAAACAGTGAAGATTTTCTTAATATGTGGCAGTTTTGCATTTGGAAACGGCACCATCTGGCGCCGTTACCCAGTTTAGAGTTTGTTATGATGGAGTTTGAACAATGCAGAGTCACAGCTCAGACTAATAATAACATCCACACCAGACTATCAAAGCAATAAGTGTACCATTGACCTTTTGAGAAATAGGCCTATGTGTTATATATTTTATCAGAGAGCTGCCACATCTGCTATCTCAAGGGCTCATTCAAAAATTTAGTACGAGGGGTGAATACATGCTCTCTGTTTTGGTTATTAACAAAAATGTTGACATTATCACAATGACATTACACCGAAGGAAATGTGTTGTGAGAAGACAAATAACACATTTGGCATACTAATATAAATGATGTTAATGCATTCCAGAACAGTGCCAATACAGAACTTGTTGCCATTGTTTTCTTGTGTTTGTATAAAGTCCTGTGGTTTTGAATTATTTTAATTACCGTATTTTCTATATTTTTATGTGAAATACTGGCACATGTGTTGATGTTGGTTGTTGTCAACTGCAAAACATGGCAATATTACAGATTTTTGCTTTTCGTAAGTGCTTTTCTATATTTTACTATGTTCTTACCTCAACTTAAACGAATGAATACATACCTATCTTTATTCAATGCGTTGTGAATGTGTTAGCATTTAGCCTAGAAGACATCTAAGCGACACAACGATTGGCTTTGAGCTATGTACAGACACATTTGATACACATTTGTAGCACACAAGAAACGGCTCTGGGCATTCGTAAACCACGCCTCAAATACGAGAAATTGAACATGTGGTTCCCAGAACATGTGGTCTGGTGTTAGCCCCGCTAGCTTTTTCTGCTTTTTTAAATTATTTATGAAGCCAAAGTATACATTAATATTACATATTTAATGTTATATTGTATCTGTTATTTTTCTTTTTATTATTATTCCTCCGCCATTGCGTTCTATGGCAGCCCATAAAACCGTACGTAGGAAAGTTATGAAATTTGGCACACTCATAGAGGTCAGTCCAAAAAGTTTCCACAGCAAATTTGGAGTCTCTATATCAAACCCGCTAGCACCACCAAAAGTCCAAAGTTGCACTTATGCTTTTGCTTATAACTTCTGACCCGTAAGTCCTAGAAACGAAATTGGTTCCTCTGATTCCTTGGCTCAAGACGATTCGATTGGACCCTATGACGTCATTTTCCGTCATGATTTTTTTCCTGCCATTTTGAATTAGTCATAAAACCTACTTTTGCGAACTTGTCCTAGAGCTTTTGCATGATTGCCACGAAAAACGGTATGTAGCATCTAGAGACACTCACGGCAAAAAGTTATTAAAAGAATTTTGATAAACCAATCTGTTATCTTATAGCGCATCAACAAATTTTACATATAGCCCAAAGAACTGATTATAGGCTGTGTCTTCGCCAAACTTATGTCTACTGACACGACACTTAGTAGTTTTGATGCCAGTCAAGATTTGAGGGCGCATCGTCACAGCGCAACCTAGTGGTCAGACGAATGTATTACACGCCTATAACTTTGGCTGCGGTAAATTTATTTTAATGTGACTTGGTTCCTTGGAGTCCTGAATAGTTGCGGAGTCCAAAGATACCAAACATGCCAGAATTTGCCTTACGGTTAGCCTTGCACATCAAAATAGCACTTAAAAAACACTCGCGAATATCTCCGCGAGCGTTATTCCGATAAACACCATAGGAAGAACATTACATTACCTTCTGAACAAAAAACTCTATTGGAGTTATATTAAAGTTTCTATCAGAAATGGCCGAAAATTGCAAAAAAACTAAAAAATTTTACATATAAATGGTTATAACTCCGCAACGAAATGTGATTTATACACCATATTTGATACGCTGATGTATGATCAGATTCTGAGGCCACACAAAATTTTTTTATTCTTGCACCATTGTCCTCATAATTTAACAAAACCTTTAATTTCAAGCAAGCCCTATGGTCATACAATGTTTCCTAGCTAAACTAAAGTGTATAGTCATGAAACTAGCTAGATGTAACACAGTCATGACCAGAGGTTGCATGCACAATTTGTCATTGTGCCACCTAGTGGTTTTGAAATAGAAATGGTAATTTTTGCTTAAACTACTGCAACAGTACATCTAAAACCTTGAGTCATCATGGATTATTCATTTCATGGCTTGGAGTATAATCATTGGTGGTTGCCAATTCACTCCCTAGCAACCAATGAGAATACCTTATCAACTGTTTTTGCAAGAGCTATATCTCTGCATCAGAACATCGTAGAGACATGGGGGTGGGCTCTTTTGAATCATTAACACAACTGTAACATTTTGTGAGCTGAGTATTGCCACTGCAAGCACCACTCACTTTTCCTTCAGTGTTCTAGTTATCAATGCTAGTCGAGAAGAGAGGGAGAGATTTCACTGAATGAGAACACAGCTTTTTTGCTGATAACTGTTATATTATTTTGTCTGAAATCAAGAGATTTTCCTAGGTTCTTTAAACTGCTCATCTGAACTGAACTTTACTTTCTTCTGTGCCCTTTTTTGCTTGACCCCGGTAATTGCTGCTTGCAGCTATATTTATTATTATTTTTGTAAATATAAAAGCCTTCCACAACATCCATTTATTTTGCCATGTTACTCACTGACACTTGGGACTTATAGAAAATTGTTTCCCAATTATGTTCGACTTTGTGGTTCATTCATGCGCGCCTATCTCTTGAACCTGACCTAAATGCAGCATCATTTCAGAAAGTAAGAACTTAAAAGTAACTTTTCATTATGAGCTACATTGCCATAGAAACTAATAAACTGGTCTAGCTTCCAAAAGTGGCCTGACATTATTTTTTTAATAAATTGACAATTAGAATAGAAGGGTTTTTACAGACCAATAAAATTTACTGAAAGTCCCTTGTGATAAAAAAAATTGTTGGATTGTATTGCATTGTAATGACTCAATTACTTTGTTAAAATATAACTGGAAGCATTGTATTCTGAAAATATGCAGATATTTTCAGCCAAGAAAAACGGCATTGAGGGCCTTTTTGTCAGCCATTTAGTTTAAAGTGCACCTATTTCATTGCTAAAAACAAAGTTATTTTGTGTATTTGGTATAATACAATGGGTTTATGATTAAAAAACACAATAATTTTCACATACCGTACATTTTTGTAGCTCCAGATATCTTTCTGAAAAGCACAGATTTGAAAAGCTCTATGTCCTTGATTGGCCAGCTAATCTGTACGTTGTGATTGGCCTGATGTCAGCTGGAAATGTGACGTTTCTTACCTTGTTTGAAAGATTTGGTTGCAAACAGGAGTTAACTTACAGGCTGTGAGTCCGAAGTGGGAGGAATTATTATAATGTCGGTCTTGTCTACATCACCTATCCTAGGAAGTAAACTGTTGCCTACAATCCGTGTGTTTGTTGTAGTCCAAGAAAAGAGATTTACGTTGTAGACGATAACTCGCATCATCGTTTACTTTGGGGTTTGTATCTTTTGCATATCATTAACATGTACGAATACACACATACACTCAAAAAAATGATTCTTGCCAGTAATTGATATTAAGCAAACAATCCAAATATAATATATTTGAAAAAATGTCAAATAAATTGTATCTTTCTGAAGTGCTTTTACACTACATGAATGTTATGTATTTAAGAGCAACCTGATCAAATTACATAAAACATACTTAATTGGTTACAATAAGGCGCAGTGTCACGTGTTGCGCATGCGCCTTGATTAACTGAACTTCCGGTGGCGCCAGACGACATGTGGACGTCACAGTAGCAAGGAACATATTTGAATTATTCCTACAAGGTAAGATATTTTATATATCTATAAATGATTCGACTTTATTATTATTACTTACTGGTAATCATTTAATCGATGCTTGATCTAGTTAAACTTTAACGTTATATTTTTCGGATTCCCCATTTTAAAACGAGTAAGTTAACTGTTAAGTAAACTGTTTTTTTCAATACGTACTGCCGATTGACTGTCTATTATTTATGTATCTAGGCAGGTACGCATATATGATTATGATTAAAAAAATTATAACTTACAAAAAATTAAAGCTTCGTTATATCGATGTTTTTTTGCATTATGCCAAAACATTGCACTCACGAAACGCAGTATAACGATCGTATATAAGAGTTGAATATATTTGAAAGTATATACCATATCTCATTGAAACAAATCTCTTATAAAATACTTTGATGTACGGTCCGCTGTGTGTGCTTCGTTTTAACAACTTCCAGAGGTTGCGTTAGACTTCTATGGTCATAAAAGTTCCGTCATAATTACTTTAACTAACACTTTACTTTCATTTTCATAACAAGTCGTTTGACTGATCCTTAATGACACAGAAGTACCGCGAGAGCGATTTGAGAGTTGTGCTCTTACAGCTGTCTCGCGGTACTTGACGTCATAAGATGATGGTTCTGCGCATCGCTGGTTAACGCCACCACTGAGCTTTGTCATCTCGACGTACTTTGTTAGAAATATCTTTTGCACGTATTCAGAAATTTTCTACAAGGACGTAATGCGCGCATTCGCGTTATATGCATGCAAACGTGTTCAGGATTTTGCGTTTAAACAAGTCCTTGAAGTGGGGAATCCACGACTCCATTAAGTGAAACAGTCGTTCTTTTAATGTTGTGTAAAAGAAATCTAATATGTCGTTTTACTATTGCAGAGACCCCATTAATGTCATTTTTCCTGCATATTTTGACGACGTTTGGGACAATCACTTACTTAAGGTTTGTGTTTTTTGTTGTTGCTTTATTTTAATAATACCAGTTGTTTACATGCAAACCTGTATAGGATTTTACGTTTAAACAAATCCATGGAAGTGAAACATGCATTCTTTTAATGCTGAGTACATGCAATCTAACTGTTGGTTGTCTTTACCATTGCAGATACCCCATTAGTGTCATTATTCCAGCATATTTTGACTACGTTTGGGACAATCACTCACTTAAGGTTTGTGTTTATTGTTGTTGCTTTTTAATATATAAGGACTATATATATATATATATATATATATATATATATATAAGTGTGTGTATATATAAATACATAGTAAGAACTATAGACACAATGCAATTTTGGTAAAATACAACTAAATCCTCCACAGTCAACCTACATTTATTGTCCATTTTAATTTCCATTTTTCTCTCAGATAAACGCTGAATTCATGCGGATAACAACAGTGCCACTCCTGACCAAGTTCTTTGGGCAGCTGGATAGATACACTGCAAACCTGCATAAGGTTTTCAAAAGCAAAGGAGGTGCTTCTGGACAGAAGATATCACGCATAGTGGCAATTGCTGACAAGGTGTGGTAAAATGTATTTTTTTCTATGTAGAACTAATTACAATGATGTCATTATAATCTTTATTTAATATTGTTTTATTATTTTCTAGCGTGATGACATACACCTCAAACGAGACTGTGTCATAAAGAGTCTGTGTGTTTATCTCAATGAAGACATCACAACACTCGTGAAAGAATTCATGGTTCGTATATGTTTTTATATAAGAATATAAACTTATTTCTAAGCTGCTTGTGTCCAAAATTTCAGTTAAACTGAACAGGGTTATTTTTTTTCTTTTGGATTTAGGACTGCAACCCTGTAGAAGCTAAGAGAGGAATTTCTGAGACTACTCTCGGGATTTATGCGATCCGTAGAGAAGGTGCTGGTGCTGAGGAGAATCTAGGGGATGTTGTGGTAGTGATAGAAGGTGTGATGCTGCTTCAACGCTTGAAGAGTATTTCCTTTGGAGTAGTGATCCTGTTCAGACTGATCTACGCTCTCAACTTAAGCTACCCTAAGAGCCTCAAATTCACGTTTGAATTCTTCCAGAAGGTACTGATGAATTTGGATGGCAACAAGCTTTCCCCCAAAGTTCTATAAGGACATTTGAAAACTTGTGAACTTTTGGATTTGTTCTACAAACTGATGACGATGATGCCCCTTGCTGTAGCTCTGATACTCTTGACACAGTACACTCAAAAAAATGATTCTTGCCAGTAATTGATATTAAGCAAACAATCCAAATATAATATATTTGAAAAAATGTCAAATAAATTGTATCTTTCTGAAGTGCTTTTACACTACATGAATGTTATGTATTTAAGAGCAACCTGATCAAATTACATAAAACATACTTAATTGGTTACAATAAGGCGCAGTGTCACGTGTTGCGCATGCGCCTTGATTAACTGAACTTCCGGTGGCGCCAGACGACATGTGGACGTCACAGTAGCAAGGAACATATTTGAATTATTCCTACAAGGTAAGATATTTTATATATCTATAAATGATTCGACTTTATTATTATTACTTACTGGTAATCATTTAATCGATGCTTGATCTAGTTAAACTTTAACGTTATATTTTTCGGATTCCCCATTTTAAAACGAGTAAGTTAACTGTTAAGTAAACTGTTTTTTTCAATACGTACTGCCGATTGACTGTCTATTATTTATGTATCTAGGCAGGTACGCATATATGATTATGATTAAAAAAATTATAACTTACAAAAAATTAAAGCTTCGTTATATCGATGTTTTTTTGCATTATGCCAAAACATTGCACTCACGAAACGCAGTATAACGATCGTATATAAGAGTTGAATATATTTGAAAGTATATACCATATCTCATTGAAACAAATCTCTTATAAAATACTTTGATGTACGGTCCGCTGTGTGTGCTTCGTTTTAACAACTTCCAGAGGTTGCGTTAGACTTCTATGGTCATAAAAGTTCCGTCATAATTACTTTAACTAACACTTTACTTTCATTTTCATAACAAGTCGTTTGACTGATCCTTAATGACACAGAAGTACCGCGAGAGCGATTTGAGAGTTGTGCTCTTACAGCTGTCTCGCGGTACTTGACGTCATAAGATGATGGTTCTGCGCATCGCTGGTTAACGCCACCACTGAGCTTTGTCATCTCGACGTACTTTGTTAGAAATATCTTTTGCACGTATTCAGAAATTTTCTACAAGGACGTAATGCGCGCATTCGCGTTATATGCATGCAAACGTGTTCAGGATTTTGCGTTTAAACAAGTCCTTGAAGTGGGGAATCCACGACTCCATTAAGTGAAACAGTCGTTCTTTTAATGTTGTGTAAAAGAAATCTAATATGTCGTTTTACTATTGCAGAGACCCCATTAATGTCATTTTTCCTGCATATTTTGACGACGTTTGGGACAATCACTTACTTAAGGTTTGTGTTTTTTGTTGTTGCTTTATTTTAATAATACCAGTTGTTTACATGCAAACCTGTATAGGATTTTACGTTTAAACAAATCCATGGAAGTGAAACATGCATTCTTTTAATGCTGAGTACATGCAATCTAACTGTTGGTTGTCTTTACCATTGCAGATACCCCATTAGTGTCATTATTCCAGCATATTTTGACTACGTTTGGGACAATCACTCACTTAAGGTTTGTGTTTATTGTTGTTGCTTTTTAATATATAAGGACTATATATATATATATATATATATATATATATATATATATATAAGTGTGTGTATATATAAATACATAGTAAGAACTATAGACACAATGCAATTTTGGTAAAATACAACTAAATCCTCCACAGTCAACCTACATTTATTGTCCATTTTAATTTCCATTTTTCTCTCAGATAAACGCTGAATTCATGCGGATAACAACAGTGCCACTCCTGACCAAGTTCTTTGGGCAGCTGGATAGATACACTGCAAACCTGCATAAGGTTTTCAAAAGCAAAGGAGGTGCTTCTGGACAGAAGATATCACGCATAGTGGCAATTGCTGACAAGGTGTGGTAAAATGTATTTTTTTCTATGTAGAACTAATTACAATGATGTCATTATAATCTTTATTTAATATTGTTTTATTATTTTCTAGCGTGATGACATACACCTCAAACGAGACTGTGTCATAAAGAGTCTGTGTGTTTATCTCAATGAAGACATCACAACACTCGTGAAAGAATTCATGGTTCGTATATGTTTTTATATAAGAATATAAACTTATTTCTAAGCTGCTTGTGTCCAAAATTTCAGTTAAACTGAACAGGGTTATTTTTTTTCTTTTGGATTTAGGACTGCAACCCTGTAGAAGCTAAGAGAGGAATTTCTGAGACTACTCTCGGGATTTATGCGATCCGTAGAGAAGGTGCTGGTGCTGAGGAGAATCTAGGGGATGTTGTGGTAGTGATAGAAGGTGTGATGCTGCTTCAACGCTTGAAGAGTATTTCCTTTGGAGTAGTGATCCTGTTCAGACTGATCTACGCTCTCAACTTAAGCTACCCTAAGAGCCTCAAATTCACGTTTGAATTCTTCCAGAAGGTACTGATGAATTTGGATGGCAACAAGCTTTCCCCCAAAGTTCTATAAGGACATTTGAAAACTTGTGAACTTTTGGATTTGTTCTACAAACTGATGACGATGATGCCCCTTGCTGTAGCTCTGATACTCTTGACACAGTAGTTGTTAGCTCTTGTGCTATTGAGCCAGTTTGGAAATACAAGCACTGATACTGTTATAGTTATGTCTCCTAAGTAAAAGTGTTTTTCGATTCCTGTGTTCATATGAAGCTCCAAATTTCACTTTGGAGTGTTGAAACCGAGTTCAGTAACTCTGGAATGCTGCTAATGACACTAATGCAAGATACATGCATCTTTTAAGGCACCTTCCTGTACCTCTTGTTAATCTTGAAACAAAAGTGTTTAGCTCTTGTGCCATTGAGGCACATCAGAAATCTAAGGACTTGTTTTGTAGAAGCACTGATACAGTAATACAGTAGTTATGTATATTAAGAAAACTGTTTCTGTGTGTCAAGTTTTATCAGCTTCCTGTGTTTTATGAAGCTGAATTGCAACACAATAAATGCATACAGTGATAACTGAACATTGTTTGACAATTTATTTAATATAATTAACAGAAACAAGAGTTATATAAAGCAATAGCAATAAGTTATTTAAAAAGAATAAAGTTTATGTATTACCCAATCTTAAAACCCAGTTAATCGATTAACATAAAATTTATTTAATTCATTCACATAAATTGAATGTGATGGTTTAGCTTAAAACATAATGTTAACTTTTACATTTGATTTATGTGATTAAATTGGATGGAAAATTGACATGCAATTGAAATGCATAAGTTTTAACTTTTGGGGTTAAATATTTTTTTGAGTGTACACACCACAGGAAATGTAAAATCGTGAATCGGATAATTTGTGCTCTTTAATGTCTTACTAAAGATTATCATCAGCTCATGCAACATTCTTCTTTCACTGGCTTTAGTTAGTCAGACTAGTTTATAGACAGAGTCTGAAGATCAAGGCTACTGTATGTTTATGCAACCAGCCAAAGGTTTCAAATGTGATCACGTATTTTTGAAATTCATGTTTTTTTATGAAGAAAATTAAATAGCTGTCAATTAAATAAATTCTTTCTGTCACTCCAATTCAAATATCTAAACAAATTCCAGGACATGAAATGAAAGCCTAGTCCCAAACTGGGATATTGACATTGTATAAAGAAAGTGTATACATCCAGTTTCTTCAGGATGTTGGAGTGTAAGTTCACACTGTTTTCTGTGAAATTATTGTAGAGTATTTCATACAATATAAGCTTGAAGCCTTTGGTCTCAATTGGCACAGACTTCAGTTTACATCCAGTTCGTCAGGTTGTTGTGGGTGAGACACATAACAAAAACCTCACAGACTCAGTAAGTGCGAAGCGCTGACAGAAAACCATAAACTCAGTTTGGGAAAGGGCATATGGGGGGAGCTAAGACAAACAGTGTTGAGTGAGATGCTTGAAATAAATAAGTATGAAATAAATAAGTATAAAAAAGATAATAAACACACAGTGACAGAGGCAATTGCTTTTCTTTTCATGGCGACATCAAACAGACTAATGCTGAGAAGATGCATTGTGTATCTGACACTGCAGAAACAAGAGAAAGTAAGGGATTACAGGAATATTCTGGAGCATTTATACTAATTCACTAACTGACAATAATGGCATGTCTGAGACTAATTAACTCTTGAAAGACAAGTAATTAAAATATTGTGCTCCTTTATAGCTTAGTGGTAAAGCATTGCATTAGATTTATATTGGGTTCGAACCCAAGGAAAACACAAAGTGATAAAAATGTATGTGTTGTAATGCAGTGTAAGTTGATTTGGATAAAAGCGTCTGCCAAATGCTTACATGTTTTTAGCTTATTAAATAAATCCAAGAAAAAACAAAGCTGAACAAATTCAGCAAACACTTTAAGATCATGATTTCTTTCACAAACTAGTTAAGTCTTTAGTGATGAGGTACAACATAATAATAATAAACAATTGCACAAAAAATATATTCAAACAAACAGGATAAAGTTAATCACTAATGGATGTTGTTTTATTATTTGTTTTATTGAACATTTAAAACAAACACTATTATAGTAAACTTATTATATATACACACACATATCTTCCTACTAATTTACATACAACAGCTCTGTTGGTGTCTGTTATTTTATTGAGTTAAACATGTTGAGGTTAAAATCTCGCTGTGTCTCTTGGTTTACTAACCTAACATTTAGTGTACAAACAACTAAGATTTTGTCTACTTTTATGGGTAACGTTGTTTCAACTGTGTATTTCATTCATCAAACAACAGGCCTATCAGAAGAGAGGTTCATGAATATTATTTATTACAGGCCAAAACGACCTGTTCTTAGCAGGGCTCCAGAAAGAGGAGCTGTAAATATATAGAGAGATTCTTTTGGTACTTAAACTGCAAATATACTCTTAAGGACATCATAACCTAAATAAAACTTTAGAAAGCTTTGAAATATGGGACCTTTAAAGATAGTTGGCAACACTAAATGTAATTCAGTTGGAACATTATGAATAAACAGCACAGTAGTCTCGTGTAGCCAGACCTTCAGTACTGAAGGTCAGGAATTCATGGCAGCTTTTTTGACCAATGCCCACCTATAAGGCCGGTTTGACCGACATGTCAAACAACCAATCACAGTTTGTTTAGTCTAGTGTCACGTTTTGGGGCGTGGAAAGTCTTCACAACAACAGACCGGTGTGCAACAAGTCAGTCTTTGAAATAACCAGCCAAAGGATGGAACAAGTATGAGTAATTTGATAGCAAACATTGCCAAAGTGCATAACAATGGCACATCAGTCTCCAATCTCCTCTTAGCAAAACCCCAAGTAAAGCGGTAGGAAACGTATGCAATATCTCACAGTAAAATAAGCAATAGATGTAGTTGCAACAATAAGCATGAATGATGTTTTGTGGGCTTTGTTTAGGTATGCACACATATTAACTAAATAGCAGCTAAATAAACAACATTACTCACCATAGAACAACAGTCACACCAATGAGACGCTCCCAGTAAACATCTGTTTAAAGCATATCTCTCCACATTTTAACACCTACAAGCAATACAAGCGGTGACCAACGACACCGGCAGAACCTGCAGAACCCGCTTAATCTCCATTTACATATATATATCTCCCAAGTCAGGAGGTTTTTCTCCTAGGGGGGTTTTCCGGGGAGTCAGCCATCATTGGCTTAACTTAGCACCCTCTTCTATACGTTATATTATTAATACGCTTGCTTATAATGGCTTATGCTGTCTGTATTATGTTATGCTATCTGTCGATTTTCTGTGCTTTTCCCTGCTTCTATTAATGGAAAGCTGCTTCAAAACAATTACTAATTGTGAAAAGCACTATATAAAAAAAATGAATTGAATTGAATTAAATCGGCCAGCTGTGATGTTTCATGTTTGCCCACAAACACGGCTGGTTCTCAGGACAGTCCTTCTCAGGACTTTACTTGATCTTCCAGAATCGATACGAGGGGGCACACAACTATTTCTAATGGATCTCCTTCCAGCTGCTGACAAAGGGTCGGCCAGGCTTCGAAAATAATACTCTTCCCAAATCCTGTTGGCAAACAGGTCGAAATATCTCTTTTTGAGTCCACTAACTGCCTCAAGCAAAACTCCTGGACGCCTTTTAGAGGGTCTGTGCCGTGAACTTCGCATAATTTTGAGAATTGCTTCACATTTTGCATCTAAAACCACGCGGAAAACGTGATCGCGCCACTTTTCTCCAAAGCACGTGGACGCTCCAAAGCGTCTGTCGTTGCTAAGTAACCTAAGCATTGCTTGATGTTGTGACGAGCAGCCTCCGGCGAAAAGTCGTCAGCGCATATGAACACGCATGTTTGTTAAGAAACGTATATCTGATCCTCATTTACATTTTTATATTTCAAAATGCATTCATATAAGCCTATACGCATGCACATACAAAAATTATTACTTGTACAGCAGCCTTTTCAGGATATATGACAAAACACTTGCTCCAGCATATAAATCTCAAATCATATGTTTGAGAACTACTGCTGCTATCATGTTCACTTCAACAGGTAGGATCTTACGAGGACTACAACAGGAATAAATGATATAGGCCTAGTGTCTGAAAAAGTGAAAATATTAATCATTTTACATTTTAAATATTTTATCGGTAATTAATAAACACAAATTGAATTGTTTAAGTATTGTGCATTATTTTTTATTATATGGAACCGGAATCAGAACCGGAATCGTTAGGCAGAACTGGAACCGGAATCGGAACCGGAAAATTTCTAACGATTCCCAACCCTACACATAACAACAAAAATCTGTAAAATGTCTTTCCAACCTATGTCATAACAGACTCTCCTTGAATTATGCTACTAAAAGTGCATAAAAAGATGATGATACATTAAGTTCTGAGCTGTATTAAATCTGTAAAAAATAAACAATACATTATAAAGCAAAATCATTCTAAATATAATGACTCTCCAGCGAGAATGACCTTGTCCTCAAATGTGCCGTAACTGATGCAAAACATTTGGCAGAGGTAAAGGTATATTTACAATGTCTGTGTTGTTTTGTGGGGATGTTTTTCAAAGAGCATTATAAAACATTTCCCAACATTAACTTGTCCCGGAACAATGGAGACTGAGACAGCCGTTTAAATCAAAACATGATAAATTACAGGGTTGCTTAAAGAGGATTAAACGCAGTATAGAGACATGATGAAACAGCACTTTTGAAGTTCATAACTTTATTTAACTTTTGACTTTAAACATTTTAACACATTTTTAAGTAACATTTAAAGTAGGGCTGTCAAAAGATTAAACACGATTAATCGCAAACAAAATAAAAATTTGTGTTTGCATAATATATGTGTGTGCACTGTGTGTAATTATTTCGTATATACAGTACTATACAAAAGTCTTAGGCCACCATGCTACCATTAGAATTGTTGTTTTTTTGAAATTGTATAGTGATCATATATAATTATTTCTCAGTCTCTTTATTAGAATACAACCAGAAAATACAGGAAGTGTGTATGTAGTATTAAAAACAGTATAAAAGTATAAGCTGAAGTGTCAAGTATTTAGGGTATGAAGATGTGTTTTGTGCCAAGACAGGTCACACTAAATACTGACTGATGCTTGAAGATGACCTTTACATCTGGAGATTGTTTTGTTTTTAATATTGTGTACATATTTCCTGTATTTGTTTTTTATCTCAATAAAAAGAGTGAAAAATAAATATGAATGCAGAGGCGTCATGCCCATTCAAACTAAGGGGGCACGTGCCCCCTTGGTTTTTTGAGCCAATGGATTTTGCATCCAACCTCAAAATCAAATAAGCGTCCATTAATCTGTTATTTGACCTTTAATCTATTTAATATGCACACTATTATACATTCTGTGCTGCATCCTTGTCACTTTTCGGAGATTTTCGCCGTTTTGATAGTGTTTTGATCATGTTACATTACTTTTATTCTGGCGGCAGCTGGCGCTGCAGTCAACGCAGTCGCAGACGTCATCAGCGTCTGGGCGCGCTCACGAGCTCTCTCCTGTTGCTGGCTTGCTGCTGCATTTGGCTATCTGAGGAATTAAAACGTGTTAGAAACGCTCACAACATTTCCAAACCCCAGTACGGTAATGTGCAGTTAACCTCCTCTGTGTAGAAAATGTATGGTTTTAAATGTGACCGTCTCAACGTTATATTAGTAGAGATTCATCGTCTTGGCACAACGCCAAAGTTCGCCAGAGTTCACGCGGGCGCGGAATCGCACATGCTCACATATGAGGTAAAATTTAATGCAAAAATCCGTTCCTCTAATAATTTTATCTAAACATATTTTTTAAAAATCATTATTGAACATTAAAATCAATCACGTGGCTATAGCTTATGTCATTTTCGTTGTTTATATACTTTATGGATTTTAAATTATATTAATTTTATATGATAATGCAGTTGTTGTGCAAAATGCATTAATGACACAATTAAACAAGCCATTAAGACTTAAATAAATAAAACATGCCGTTTCAGATCTAAATATGATGCAAATGTGTCATTATTCCGATTGAATAGTATTTGATATTAAATTTAGTCATCACTTTTATTTTGGAGGTTTTTGCATAAAAGCAAAATTAGATTGTTAGAAATGTAAGTGCCATGGAAAAGACTGAAAGCTCTATAATATTTCGTTTGATGTCTATGTATGCACAAATTTCTGTGAGCTGTTGACACTGTGCCCCCTTAAAAAAAATTGGTGCATGACGCCCCTGTATGAATGGACAGACTTTTCTTAAACAACAAAGCTGGTGATGGTGGCCTAAAACTTTTGCACATATTGTATATAAATACAAACACAGGGATGCATGTATTTTAGATATATATATATATATATATATATTTAGATTTTGATATAATTGATATTATTTATATAAAAATATATACATGATTAAGATTTATATAATTGTCATCTCTAGTAGATCAAACACACATTATTTAAGATGTGACAGAAATTACCTTTTCTTCGGTTTGGGACAATAACAGTTTGGTAAACATGATGAAAATAATCTTTGATACATTCATATTCACTATTGTTAGTAGACAAATAAACAAATTAAACTCTTAAAAACAAAGGTGCTCCTTTTTTGTCTAAATGGTTCTTTAAAGCACCTTTAACATCTGAAATGCAAAAGGGTTAATTAAGGTGAAAAAAGGTTCTTCAGATAATAACAATGTATTAAGGAAGTGGTTCTTTAAGGAACCAAAAAAGGTTCTTCTATGTCATCGCTGTGAAGAATCTTTTAAGCACCTTTATTTTAAGAGTGTAAAAACAATGTAAAAAGTGTATTGAAAGGATTTGTCTTTTCAACTGGTTTAAAATATCTATAAATAAAGAAAAAACAAATATCTGATTAGTAATAATGTGTCCGCTTCCTTTGTAGTATAACAGTAAAGCACATCTGAACTTTAGGCCTACCCTAAAGAGGTATTTAATCTAGATGTATATAATGTCATATTGCTTTTACATTGAGGATATATCTACAATTTGAATGAGTAACTTTAAAATTTTACAAACCCAAAGCTTGGCTCTTAAGTACAGTATATGAAACACATGTATAGGGCGTATTTCTGATCACACTGAGGTTAAGCTATTCTCAAGATGTACCGTGTTATCCTTCTGAGAGAAACGAATACAGAATAAACATTCTTTTACAAAATGTGTTTTGCAGTCTACCGCCAAAATGTCTCACTGTTGTAATTTTACTGCAATTTACTCAATCTCAGATTTCACAAAATTAAGGAAATTATAGTACCGCATCTTTGCACCTGTGACAAATGGCCCGATGGGTCTTCCCACATTACGGACGGGAAATGGAAAACTGTGAGAAAATACTTTGGCTCCGAAATTTTGTCAGTGTCCCGATGGATCTATGTGCTGTCTGCGGGAG
The DNA here is from genome assembly GCF_030506205.2 of Paramisgurnus dabryanus. Classification (NCBI taxonomy): domain Eukaryota; kingdom Metazoa; phylum Chordata; class Actinopteri; order Cypriniformes; family Cobitidae; genus Paramisgurnus; species Paramisgurnus dabryanus. Next base: position 19,954,421 of record NC_133360.1, on the reverse strand, counting down.
GTGGAGAACTGGTAAAGATCAGTGGAGTTAAAGGATAAATCGTGAATGCTGGCCCTCACTTTGGATATCTGTCCTTACCGAATACATTCAGTTTAAGAGCTATTCAACCGTCTGCCAACACTCCCAACTAGTGTACTTAAATGTTTGTGAGCTGGACTGAAGTTTCTGCATCAAGGGTGTCTGGACTTTTTTTTAACACAGACAGACAAAAAGAGCTGCTCAGCAAACCTAAACCTAACTCAACCTGATTTTCAACATTACTGCTGGCCCATGGGATTCACATGGGTTGAAGTCTTGGCCATGTACCACCTATGAAGACTAAAAACTTTTGGACACCAAGGATCAAGTGATGCTTTTGTTTGTAGTGTTCACAATATGACTATCTATGTAATCTTTAATAAATTTGGGAAAAGTTTACAATAATGGATTTCATGTGACCAAGTTAACTTTACATTTGACATACACTTTTTCCAAAGCAATTGAAAGCTCTGCTCCTCTTTCGCTCTTTTTCAAATCATTGATGCAGTCAAGACAAGAAGATCTTTTGCAGTGTAGCAAAAGATTGATAGGGCTGTTGTGTTTAGCGTAAAATCCACACACTTTATCGCAGCCTTTCTCCAAACATGTTACCCCACTTGGCAGATGACACAAAGATGAATCCTGATTGCCCAAGTGTTTACCTTTCAGCATTTCCATCCGCCAAACTTTCTAATCTCTGTTTGCCCGGTAGGAAGACACTGCATGGATACCTTGAGTCTACCGCTGTCAACTACTTTGTTTTCATCAACACAGCATTCACTCACAATAGGATTGCATACTCGCTGAGCCAAAGTAATGTTTCTGGCTCTTAAAAGGCAACATAATGACAAAGTGCATGATTTAATGGGATTCATTAGAGGCCAGGCCGACAGCGACTATCGCCAAAAAAACTTCCCACGCGCACAAGCAGAGCTCTGTGCACACATCTTGCGCAGAAAACAAATTAACTGCAAGCAGTCACATCTGGTTCATAAAATGAATCAAAGAGCAGATAAACAACGTGCCATTGAGGAGGAAGAGTTGTGGTGGACACAGTATGAAAGTGTATGTGTGAGAGAGAGTTACAGTACTTCAGTTAACACCAAAAATCTATAAAAACTGTTAAAGGAGTAGTCCACCTATATGTGACTCGTCACGGAAAGCAGTGACACAAGTCGGCAGCACAACTTTCGAGATTATGAGAAAGAAAGATTTTTTTTTAAATTTGTGATTTTCGTTTTATTGCAGAATCTGTTAGTTGAGATCACGAAGATGCCTCTCCATGTTTGAGATAGCAGTTTTTGTATATTTAAAAGCGTACATTTTCCGGTTGAAATCGGCTTGTTTTTCCAGAGATTCTAGCGTGCAGCGTGGGGGCATCATTGTCTGTGTATGTTTACATACTGGATAAGCGGTTGTTTTTGCATGGCTCCTTAATAGGGATAGTTCGCCCAAAAATGAAAATAATGTCATTAATTTCTCACCCATATGTCGTTCTAAACTCGGAAGACCTCCGTTCGTCTTCTGAATACAGTTTAAGATGTTCTAACGTTAGATTTAGTGCGAGAGCTTTCTGTCTCCTCCATTGAAAATCTATGTACGGTTTCCATGTCCATAAAGGTAATAAAACATCATCAAAGTAGTCCATGTGACATCAGTGGGATCAGTTAGAATGTGTTGAAGCATTGAAAATACATTTTGGTCCAAAAATAGCAAGAATTACGACTTTATTCAGCATTGTCTTCTCTTTCGGTTCTGTTATGAAGTCATGTGACTATAGTGACGTGGCTGACCTGTTCCTCAGACATGTTTGCTTAGTTTTTTTTTTTCAAACTTATAGTGTGCGTCTCCACAGACTGTAAACAAAGTTCGGAGGCACAAAACAAAAGAAAAAAAAGAAGCTGGGGCAGAACAGGTAACAGTCAGCCGCGTCGTACATCAGCTGCGTCACTGGCTTGTTCGACTTGCAGTCGGATGATGTCAAAGTACCGCGAGAGCTCTTCAAGAAATCTTACGGAGTAGTTTATTTTCGAATCGCTCTCGCGGTACTTTGACGTCATCTGTCTGTCAGTTCTTGCAGCGCAGCATGAAGTCAAACACACACAAAAAAGTCACACAGAGATTGTTGAATTCGTTATATAATTGGCTACATGTTTGTCTATCAATATTTTCCATGAAGTCATTGGCTGAAGGAGGAACGAGCGAGCGATTGGTTACATCACTGGAGGACATCACATTGTTGAAGGCACTGTTTGGATAATCTCTCTTATACTATATGTGTTTATGTGTTTACTGGAATGTAAATTACTGGAGTGTAATCTCATATACCATTACATGTTACGATGTAAATAGTCCTCAGATTGTATATTATATTCTATTACCAGACATTCATGCGAAATCTGATGTAAACAATAGACTATATATCCATATTTCACGGATTATACGCATTTGTGGACAGAAATGGTCATTGGATGGTTCACACATCTGAAACAGACTGGATTCGACTTGTGATCTTCACAAAGGTAAAAAGAGTCAGTTTTATTTTTTGCATGTTGTCATCCGGACTTCTGTCACAAAATACTACATGATGCTAGAACATCTGTATCTCAAAACGGTTTTACAGGGGGTATGACTTAGTTAAATAAAATGTAAATGAGCCCTATTGTGTTAAAGTGTTAACTTTTCTTTCTCTTATTTTCTCGGCTTTCTCTTTCTCACACATTAGTATGATGAAAAACTTCTCAGCTATCATTTATTAGCTTGCATATTGGCTGTTTATTAGTAGGTTACTTAGAAAGCACATATTAATTCCTTATTGATGAAGGGCCGTTGAATTATAAGAAAATAATGCACACTTTTTAAGTCAATTATTCCGCTTATACCACGGTTACTAAAACATTGCTCTGGTGCATTTTTTAAGACATTTTAAAGGTTAGGTGTGCATTTATTGAAAAAATATCAACACACATTCTTTCATTCTGTTTGATAATCATATACAATCATATAATCATAGAGCACACAAGAAAAAATTTATGATTAAAAATAAAACCTGTCAATTACACAAGGGTTAACTAATAAAAAAAAGGGTATAACATTAGATCCCAATTTTGAAATGATGGCTACGCCCCTGCTTTCAGGAACACAAGTACAGCCATTGCCGAAATCTAGTGATCGTAGTTTATAAAGTTTGAAATATTTTCCGTACTGAAACAGATAACTTTGCTATTTAATAACCATATGAACTTGTTTTTGATGGATGAATGTGCTTTGCGGAGCTTTAAAGCATCAGTTTTTCGTGATCTCATTTATCAAACTTTAGTTGAAGTGGGGATTTAGGTTAACAGGATAAAATAACATAGAAACTAATTTGACAGCAACGTTGCGTTTTTTTTTTCTTGTGGGTAATAAAATATGAGCTAATTTTCATTTTTGGGTGAACAATTCCTTTACCGGTCAGTTTCAAAGACAGGGTTATAATTAATTCAGGACTAGGCCTTATATTAGGACATTTAGTTTTAAAAAAAAACGACTTCCGGAAGATGCACCGAAATCCTGGACGGGATGCGTCCGGGAAGAATGGCACGTATGGTCACCCTAATTTAATCTCTGTTCGAGGAAACTGCCCCTACAAGTCAGGTACATTTAATTTTGGAGATTACTTAAAGATTAATTGTCACATTTTGTATATTTTACATTTTTCAAGTTAGTTTTGTGTGAAGCAGTTCCTAAACTCAAATATGGCAGGTTACATACTGCAGTCTGTTGCCTCAACATTGCAATACCACAACACCAAAAGATCCTCTGTACACACATTTCCCATTTATTATTAATCTCTTTCCTTTCTGTTCCTTTAATAAATTTTCTTTTTGTTGTCTGTCTGTAATTAATGGTTGATATTTTTCCAAGGTCTTTTCAAGTTCTGTCACAGTGCGAACCAATGTCTTTGATTTTTTTTTAAACAGCATACCAAAGTATTTCAATCCCTGCAGAGGAACTGTTGGGAAACTATATTGTAAAACAACTTGATGACTGTTTATTACACCCTGGCGTGAAATTCAAACATCTCTGCCTTCCTATAAGGCTTTGCATGTGCTCCGTGACCTCTTATCCTTTTCATCTCTTCAACACCATGTGTACTTTGTTTGACTTTTCAGACTGCATGAAAAAAGCCCTGTCCACCATCTCCAGACCACTCCAGTCTGACTTTGATGGGATTACATCCAATGCTGACGTCATCCCAAAGGTCTGCATGGTTAAAATAAAGAGCTTTTTAAAACAGATCTCTAACAGATGAGTTTCTCCCTAAACGCTGTCCACTAACGTTAATGCAGGTAGGACAGGTGAAATGTAAGACGTTAGGTTACAAGAAAAAACAAACAATTGGTGAAGGACACATAGATGGTAAGTGTGAAAATGGATTGGAAGAAGGGTGGTGTGTTTTATTTGCCCTTGGGTGGGGTAAGGAAAAGTCTCTTCTATGAATAGGGAACCAAAAGTGAATGTTTTTTTATTATATTAGAAAATGAGGGACAATAATTGCTTAACCTTCAGAAATGCAAAACATCACCCTCAAGAAATCAGATTACATTACTAAATATATGTAGGGGAGAGCGGGGCACAACCTAACGCTTTTTGACTTCTATCATTTAAAAAATATTTAAGTTAGATTAATATTTTTACACAATCAACGCACCTCTCTGCTACAAATGAACATAAGTTTGTTTGTGGGACCTACCATTACTGTACAATTACAACGAAAGCGACAGGAGTGCAAAATGTTACAACTTAACCCATAGATGGGGTTAATTGTAACAAACAGAGGGTTTGTTGTAACACCTGCTAGAAAATTTGGTTTAAACACAAAAAAATTGAAAAAAAATTCTGTCTAAATACTAAAGGTTTATATTGTTTACAGGGGCGTCCGTTTGTGTTGAAAAGTGGTGGGGACAAAAGATCAGATGAAAAAACATTACAGCAGGACGGGAAAAATATTGAATAATGACGCATAAAAAATGGGCAAAAAACACACCATAAGCACACAACGCAACTTATGTGACCCTGGACCACAAAACCAGACATACACTGCAAAAAATTATTTTCAAGAAAAAAAATTCTTAGTATTTTTGTCTTGTTTTCAGTAAAAATATCAAAAAATTCTTAAATTAAGATGCTTAATTTAGCAAAACGACCCAAGAAAATCAGTCTAGTTTTTAGACCAAAAATATCAAATTTAAGTGATTTTGTGCATTAAACAAGCAAAAAAATCTGCCAATGGGGTAAGCAAAATAATCTTGAAAATTTTTATTAAGCACTAAATTCAGGAAAAAATTGCTTACCCCATTGGCAGATTTTTTTTTTGCTTGTTTTATGCTCAAAATCGCTTAAATTTAATATTTTTGGTCTAAAAACTAGACTTAATTTATCTTAATTTAATATATTTTTTAATATTTTTACTGTAAGCCAGACAAAAATACTAAGATTTTTTTTTCTTGAAAATATTTTTTTGCAGTGTGCACGGCAAAAAATGACTTTCTTACTTAGTATTTTTGTCTTGTTTTCAGTAGAAATATCTAAAAATTCTTAAATCAAGATGTATTTTCTTGATGAGCAAAATGACGTAAGAAAATAATTTTAGACCAAAAATATGAAATTTAAGTGATTTTGTGCATAAACAAAAAAATGAAAAAGGTTCAAGATTTTTTGCCTAACCCATTGGCAGATTTTTTGGCTTGTTTTATGCACAAAATCCCTTCAATTTCATATTTTTGGTATAAAAACTAGACTTATTTTCTTGGGTCGTTTTGCTCATCAAGAAAAAGCATTTTAATTTAAGATACTAAGAATACTAAGATTTTTTTTTCTTAAAAATCCTTTTTTGAAGTGTAAAACAAGCCAAATTATCTGCCAATGGGGTGAGAAAATTTTGCTTAAATTAAGTTTTTATGAAAAAACTTATCTTATTTTAAGATTTTTTTCTCACCCCATTGGCGGATATTTTTGCTTGTCTTAATCACAAATTCCCTTAAATTGTATGTTTGGTCTAAAAACTAGACTTATTTTCTTAGGTCATTTTGCACATCAAGAGAAAGCATCTTAATTTAAGAATTTTTAGATATTTCTACTGAAAACAAGACAAAAGTAGGAAAAGTAGGAAAGTCATTTTTGCAGTGTATGTCGCACAGGTATTGCTTGCTTTTTCAGAACATTTTAACCAAATGCTTTCAAAAAGTGGTGGGGACAAAATCAGCCATTTCAAAAAGTGGTGGGGACAAAATCAGCCATTTCAAAAAGTGGTGGGGACATGTCCCCAACGTCCCCAGTGTAAATGACACCTATGATTGTTTATATATCTGCCTGCAATAGATAGATATCCAAACATTTATCCATTCATGATCCTTCATCCAACCATCGTTGTATTATGCATTAATGCATATAAATAGATTTTTTTGAATGGGCTGCACAATTAAGACAAAAAAATTATAATTGTGAGTTATTTCCCCTGATATTGTATTAACAGTTATCATCTTGAGTAATAATATTTACATTGTTTTCATTTCATTATCATTGTATATTGGAGGCTTAGTTGTAACGCTGTGTTACAACTAACCCCACTGTGTAGGGTTGGATTTGGTGACTTACACACCCAACTCAGAAATCGAGAAACACATAAGATGAAGAAATTTACTTTTATGCCTACAAAACACTCTTTGTTCAATATCTTAACCAAAACACATCAAAACATTTCACTAATTCACAGGAGATCATTTTCTGACAGTATAAGAGAAAAAGACCAAAAGCACAGATTGACCGGCCTTGTATAAATATGTAAAGTAGCTGCGTTACAATTAACCCTGCGTTAGTTTGTGCCCCGCTCACCCCTACAACACATTTTACATAAACATTTAATAGATTTTTATATTTTATTCGGGTTGGAGAATGGGTTAGGGCAGAACCTACTTTTGAAATGGGATTTATGTTTATTTACACAGACTGTTTAATGACTGTTTAAATTTACATTTAATTTTACTTGCACTGTAAGCATAGAATAAAAACTATATAAATAGATTCATATTAAATTATTAAAGGAATGCATTTTACATATTTGACCTCAAGAGTATGTTTCTGCCCCACATCTAGGGGTGAACCTAAAAAACTGCATACTGTATAAACATTAAGAAACTGATTTTGAATCATCATCTTTGTACTCATATAACACACAGGGTCAAGTAAACACCGTGGTACTGTGTTTTGGAAGTGTTGTGAGCGTTTTTAATTGATCATATGTCCTGCACAGATGAAGGCACCAGTGCTGTTGCGTCTGGGTTTGTAATATAGTTTATTAATAATTGATTGCGTCCAGAATGAAGCAAGTCATTAAAACCTCTAAGAAGTGAAAAAAATGACAGTCTTTTGCAGATTAAAGCAAGTATCAGATGAACTGAGGTTTTATGCAAATTCCACTTGACTCAAAAATCTGAGGGGATTTATTCCCCTTCATTTTGAATGGACATAACGACTCTGGCCGGACAGTGTCAAGAATGTAAAAATCCCATCGGAGCCGATGGTCTAGTGGGCAGCGCTCCGACATCTGGTGCTTTGCACTTTCAGGCGACCCGAGTGCAATTCCCAGCTCGTGGTCATTTGCCGATCGAATACCCCTCTCTCCTCCCTGTACTTTCCTAACCTCGCTGTTAAATAAATGCAAAAACTGGTAAAAAAAATAATAACTTAAAAAAGAATGTAAAAATCCCTTTTACAGGTCTCTCCAAAACCATATTCTGAATGTGAGGGTGGGGTGATAGTTGTGCAGAAAATTTTCATGTTGATCATTTTATGTTATTAAACATGGCAAATGTGCATTTATTATATAAATAAAGGATGCCAAAGTCACAGTCAGGAAACCCCCCAAAAAAGAAAAAAATGGTGTGTGTAATAAAAAAGAGTGCCTAATAACTTACAGGCAACATGGATCGCCCTTCACTATGCTCTTCTGCATACTAACAGTTATCCCCCGGGAGCTGGGGGTCACCTGTCTATCAGCAGCAGAAATATGACCATTTATGTCATCAGTTTTCTCATTTGGACTGACGGCAGACGCTCATTAACTGAGCGATGACGTGGTGGTCACTGAGGCCAGGCCATCAAGTTTACCATGAATTAGCTCACCGCTTCCTTTAATCTTTAATGACAGGAGTCTGACAGTTACCATGAAGATGTCAGTTAACAGAAATCAAAGGTAAATTTTGAGTCTACTGCTTGCTGTGATGTGAAATACCAACATGGGTTGTTTTAACGCAATTTCATAACAATTTGTACGTATTTTATGAGTTGGATAATCCGTATGAAATCGTACGACCAACTTTGTACATTTTTGTATGATTTGTTTTTCCCCCTATGATGTTAAGTTTAGGGGGGGGTACCACTAGTAATCGTACATTTTTGTACGCTTTGTTTTACTAAAATAAGACGAACACTCGGAAGCAAGTCTCTCTTCGAACTCAAGTCTTTCTCCACCCCCCAGACAGATCTGAGTGCATTACCTTGATTGCAACACTTAATGGAGTCACAACATTTCCCATGGGTGAGCACCTCTTCAACATATCCACATGAGGTCAGAGGTCATGGTGAATGTCAATTCCGCTCTGTCTTAAAAGCCCGACCGCATCCTAGCGGGCGAGCTAATGGAGATCTGGAGTTTGTATAGAAGTCCATGCCAATAAATATGTCACACAATGTCATGTCAACTGTCGCTCGTTTGTATTTATTGCTGTGTAATTGCTCCAGAGTTTTGACGTGCAATGATGAAGAGCAGAAAAGACCTTTAAGCGTTGTCCATCACTGGTATCCCCAGGCAGCTCAGGTAACATTCATAATTTCCTTGTCTTATGAACACACAAAATATACTATATTGGGACTAACACTAAGAAGGCAACAATAGCTGTTTATTTTTCATATAGAATTAGAAAATAAGTGGAAAATATGGATTTATATAGCAACACAATATCCTCATGAACAGGGAATAAGAAATGCTTATAAAGATTCTGACATATCGTCGCTGTCCGATGAAAACCACGTATGTCCATTTTGCCGATTTTTTGATTTTTCGACGGCTTGAATGTCCAGGTTCTTTTCCGTATACAGTATGCTTCACATATCTAAATGGCCAATGAAAAGTTGTGAAATCATGTCATCTGATTTTCACGTATATCCATTTGGTGTCAAAGCTGTCAATCACGCCGCGTATCTCCCGCCCTGTGGAAGCATCTCGCTGGTCTCGTGAAGTTACGTTTCCCCCCTGACGCCATACGTACGTCTAGGAGTGACAAAATTACGGTAGGACTGTGCAAACAAAGTATCTGTCTAGCATTACCATGTTGATTCATTGTCCCTTCATAGTTTGCAAGAGACAATTAATACATTTATAATTAATATTAAATAAACTAAGCGTATTTAATAAACTAAGACGTAGGCTATTTAATAAACTGAGCGTATTCATCTGTCAATATGAAACACGACTTGGCCATTCTAATTAATGATCAGAAGAACGCGTATCGACCACCATTACTGTAAAATATGCACGTATGTCCATTTAAACTCAATTTTGGTCAAATGTGGATTATATCATTACACTGGCAAGAATGTGGTTACATGTAGAGATGCCATACCAAGTATGACAACGCTACATTCAACTGCTTTTGAAATACAGTGGGGTTTTTTTCACTTCCTGAAATGTAACTGTTTTGGACATATGTGCGTTTCATCGGGCAGCGGCAATATGTAAGCACTGCATCAATGACTTGGTTTGATTTTTGTTCCAACATGAAAAATACTATAGTATACTTTAGTTTTTACTGATTGTAAAATTTCTAATTACTTTAGTGTTTTGAACTTTACTATAGTAATTATTACAGTTCACTAGTTTATCAAGTCACTATAGATAATACTACAGAATATTGTAGTTAATCATGGGCGTTGGAACCACAAAGGCAAGAAAAGTATGTGAACCCTTAGAAATGAACTGATTTTCTACAGTAATTTGCCATTAAATGTGATCTGATCCTCATCTAAGTCAGTTTCTTCCTAGGGATTCACAAACTTTTCTTGCCACTTTATGGGGTGGGAGAAGACCCACCCACTTTTAAAGGGCAATGATATTGGACCCACTCACTTTTTCTCTGTATTAAGCGCATATGTCTCTTCACTTGTCAGAGCGCCGTCAGTCAAATCCATTCCACTACAATGCGTTTCAGCTACAACCTTAATTAAACTGCATTCCTGTTTTCGCTACTTTTGCCTGCTGCACTAGAGGTCTGCGCGGATCTGTTTTTTATCCCTCTCCCACAAGGTTCTATAACTATCCACTTCCGGTTAAAATATCTGATAACTCTGTGTTCCCTGCTATCTGTTAAGAATGTTTTTTCCCGACCTAATGGATCCCATTCAATTTGGATCTCGTTTCCAGAATCTCACATTTATATTTCTTTAACTAAGAAAGAAAGATTAACAAATATTAAATGAAGGGTATATGAACAATGACATTTTATCCGTTTACCTTTATTCTTTAGTCTTGTCAAAATAGACACAGGGCTCAAAATTAACTTTTTTATTTGGTAGCACTGGTGCTCCCAACTTTAAAGAGTTAGGAGCACCAGCTAAAATTTAGGCGCACCCATCCAAAAATTTAAAAGCACCACAACTACAATGTATATGTTAATAGATTGTGACCAAAATAGTCGCAATTTCGAGCCCTGAAACATTATACTGTCAGCAAAGTAGAGAAAAATGTCACAGAGAAGGATAAATGAAATATGACGTCTGTCACTAAAATTATTTGCTAAATATGAATAAAGGAAACTACGGGGGCCCCTAAGGGGACATGGAGCAAAAATGTAACAAAGTTTAGTTTCGCGTGCGCATGTGAAACTATCGCGTGCTCACTTGAAACTATCATGTGCTCACGTGAAACTATCGCGTGCGCACGTGAAGCTATTGCATGCCCACGTGAAACTTTTGCGTGATAGTTTCACGTGAGCATGTGAAACTAAACTTTAATATAACAGAGGAAAATTTATTAAATAGGTCATATAACAAAAAATTCCAAACAATATATAAATATATAAATGAAAACCATATAGGCCTACTTGGTATAGACTTGCTATACTAATTAAGTAGGCTATTTTTTTCAAACTACTTTAAATATCCATGCAAGAAAAAAATGAGGTTGACTGACAATGGTTTCCATACCGAACAGTTCCTCAGATGTGTCTGTACAGAGGTGGTCAGTTAGAATGAGTAAAGTGTGCAACACGCTGCCGGAAAACAAGCCATTTACTGTATGCAAATATTCTGAATAAGCAATAAAACTGCACATAAAACCTACAAAAATGCAAAGGATTGATGTTTCTGCTCCTGACATATTTTCTAATTGCTCTTCTTTCCTCAGCATTATTGACAAATGTTAAGAAGGAATATTTGAAGAGTTTGGTTCCAAAACTCAAATAAACGCCATTTTTATTGTTCCCGCCAAAATCAGTATTGTATCAAAAAGTCAATTAATCATTTTATGCAAAATCCGATATCCACCATGTTATTCTGTCATCTTTTCTCCCTTTTTCCAAACCACAACAAACGGCAGTCACACTGTTAGACATTTCTGTATATCACCCAGTATAATACTGTAAACTATTTATACAGTACATAACTGTAATTCGAGTTGCATTTTGGGAATTTTCGGTGACATCGTACATCATATATAGTAATGTACTGTATTTTTGAAAATTGCTGTATGCTACTGTATATTTTCTAACAGTCTTTTGGCGGTATTTTCCTTATTCACACAAATCCTTATTTTATTTTTCTCAAAATCATAATTTTTGAGAGAGACCAATCTGCTTCGTATACTACTAAAACGCCAATGAACTTGGCCTTGAGATATTTGCATAATGCTGGCGCCGCCCCGCCAGGTGCCTATATAAGCAGCAGGTGCAAATATGGAAATTAGCTTCTTTTCACTGAGAAAGCCGGGAAAATGAGACCGGCCGATAAACAGCAGGGGGCAGCCCTGTGGCGACGGGACGTGACGTCTCCGTTCCCTCCTTCAGGGAACGAGGGTTACATCCGTAACCAAGACGTTCCCTTTCAGTCGGTCACTACGACGTCACGTCGTGACCGACGAATTGGGAATCCCTACCAAAACGCCACTAGGGGCTGACCTCTTCCAGTGTCTGCGTAAAGCCCTCCGGTTCCACTTAAGGAGGAGGAGATAGGTTTTAAGGCAGAAGGCCGGGCACTAGATGTTCCAAAACCCCACAGTAGTGCCAGCGACTGGGAAGCGCCCTATCTGAGCGGTATAGGAACGCTGCGGAAGCCACCACCCTGTTAAGGGCTAATGGTGGGCGAAAGTCAACCGTAGTTGAGGAATAAGACAGCCGTGGCTGTGTAAGCAAAGCAGAGCTCTGCTAAGGGAAACGTGGGCTGGTAAGATTAACCCCACGGAAAAATACTCACAAAGGAACCCGGTGGGACACAATGTGGAGCCCGAGCCAGACACGTAGGTTCGCGAGGATACAGCTAGTGAAAGGCTGACAGCCAATGCTCCGCAACAAAGGCTGCCAAGGCAGCGGAGGAAGAGCAATTCAAACCATTACGCATTTTTTCTCTGATGGCCTTCCATACTGAAACTCAATTTGGAGCCTCAGTCGGAGGCTGCAAGCCGACTTGCGAGTCTGCTCTCCGTGCCCTCCCTGGAGAGGAAAGAACACGAGAGGATACAGGCTCGATACGAACATTGTAAAATCTAATGAACGTATTAGGTGTCGCCCAACCAGCAGCTCTACAGATGTCTGTTAGCGAGGAACCACGAGCGATAGCCCAAAATGAGGCAACACTCCGTGTGGAGTGCGCTCTCAAATTAAGGGCAAGAAATACCCTGAAGATTATAAGCCAGGGCGATAGTATCAACTATCCAATGAGACATCCTCTGCTTAGTGACAGCTTTCCCTTTCTGCTGGCCACCATAACAAACAAAGAGCTGGTCTGAGGTCCTGAGGCTTTGCGTGTGAACCACGTAGAGTCGCAGTGCGCGTACGGGGCACAACAAAGCCATGGTTGGGTCTGCGTCCCCCGGGGGCAGCGCTTGCAAGCTCACCACCTTATCTCTGAAGGGAGTAGTGGGAACTTTGGGCACGTAGCCTGGTCTGGGTCTCAATGTTACACTCGAGACAGCAGGGCCAAACTAAAGGCACGAATCGTCAACAGAGAATGCATGTAAATCCCCTACTCTCTTCATGGAGGCCAATGCTAGCAGGGTCAGAGTTTTCATTGATAAAAAACTTCAGACTCGCAGACTGCAAAGGCTAAAATAGGAGACCTGAAGGCTTCAGCACCATGGACAGGTCTCAGGAGGAAAGAGGGAGGGCACGAGGGGTTTAGCCTGCGAGCGCCTCTTAAAATGTAATAATTAAATCATGCTGGCCAACTGATCTGCCGTTGATAAGTGAGTGATGAGCAGAAATAGCGGCGATATCAACTTTAATGGCGGAGGGACAGCCTACCATCTAACCTATGTTAAAGATATAAAAGCACAATGTTAATGGGCATTCTCTGGGGTCCTCGCGTTGCGAAGAGCACCGGGTGACGAAAAAGGTTTCATGAAGCGCGTAAGCCCGTCTTGTGGACGGTGCTCGAACCGCGTCGATGGTGTTAGATACCGCTTGCGATAAATCACCTAAACCTTGCGCGCGCTCAACGACCATACATGGAGATCGCACAGGTCGGGCGCGAGTGCCAATGTGCCCCTTCCTTGAGAAAGAAAGTCCTTCCTCAGGGGAATCCGCCAGGGAGGGCTGTCGCGAGGAGCATTAACTATGAAAACCAATTCTTGGTCGTCCAGTACGGACGATTAATAAAAGGCTCTCCTCGTCCTGCCTGACTTTGCACAGTGTCTGCGCAATAAAGCTCACTGGAAGGAATGCGTATTTACGCACCCCCTGCGGCCAGCTGTGTGCCAACGCATCCACGCCGAGGCTGCCCTCGGTTAGTGAATAAAATAGGCGACAGTGGGTATCGTCCGGCGACGCAAACAGATCTATCTACGCACAACCGAACTTCTTCCAAATTAGCTGGACCATCTGGAGGTGGAGTCGCCATTCGCCGGGGGCGCAGCTCGGGAAGCGCGTCTGCCGCTGTATTGAGCGAACCCGGGATGTAAATGGCACGAAGGGACCTCAGATGCTTCTGGCTCCAAAGGAGGAGATGACGAGCGAGATGCGACAGGTGACGAGAGCGCAAAACCGCCTTAACGGTAAATAACGCAACAGTCGCAATGTTATCGGTGTCGACTAATACATCCTTCCCTCGCATCTCCATAGCGGAGCGTACAAGTCCCAGATATACAGCGCACCGCTCGCGGCAGTTGGGGTGCTATGCAAACCCCAGAGACTGCAAGCCCGTCATACGTGGCTGATCATCCCGTGCTTAGGGCATCGCATGCTACAGAATGCCAGGAGACCCCTTAGAGGCATATCTTGCTATCAGAAATGCTGGGTCTACTACAGGGAAAATTTAAATGACACGCAGGTGTAGTGTTTACACGGTGTATGCCGGTGCACCACGCTCTCCTCGAGACTCGATCGTAAAGCCAACGCTGAAGCGGTCTCATATGACGCAGCTCGAGCAGTGTCACAGCCGCAGCATGCTGTCATATGTCCAGGAGCTTCTGAAATTGTTTCAGAGGGACCGCGTGCTTCCCTCGAATTAAACCGAGGCAAGTCAGAACTGACTGGTTGCGCGCTCTTGTTAAACACGCCAATTAGTCGATCGAGTCTTATTTCCATACTGAGAAAAAGGATCCTCTGCACGGGGCAAAGTTGCTTTTTCCCAGTCAACCTGAAGACTTAAACGAGCGAGATGCCGAAGCATTAACTCTCTGTGTTCGCGCACGTCTGCCAAGAACGGGCTATTATAAGTCGACGTAGAAAAAAGCAGAATGCGAACAACGCTCTCTCTCTGACATTTAATGCCGTGACTAGCACATGGAGACACGGAGAGAGAGAGACAGCTCAAATGGTGTACTTAGTATTAATATGCCCACCCCACGACGCAGAGCGAAAAAACGGTCTAAAGCGAGGGGAGATGGACACATAAAGTACACGTCTTACAGGTCTAAGGCTGCAAACCGATCTGAATATTGAAATACGAGCCTCGGCATTATCATCCAAAAAGAACCCCTTTGTAGAGCCGGTGCGTAAATCAAATCGATCGTAACCCGCCGCGTATTTTGGGTACTATGAGATAAGGCTGGAAAAACCCTATCATCATCATCTCGGTAAGAGGGACCGGCTCGAACATCCTTCGCCAACAGGATATCGACTTTTGCACGCAGTACATGTGCATCGGACGCTTTCACTACAGTGAAACGAAAGCCCGAATTTTGGGGTGTGCCGGATTCGTAACCGAGGCGGATCGTGCGTAAAACCCAACGAAACGGGCTGGGAACTTAAGCCAAGCACCCAGGCACCGTACGAGGAGAAATAACGACACTACCGAAGTACTCGCGGTGGGGCAGCGAAGCGAGACAGGTGGGACTGCCGGTGCGTCTG
Organism: Paramisgurnus dabryanus; assembly: GCF_030506205.2. Lineage (NCBI taxonomy): Eukaryota > Metazoa > Chordata > Actinopteri > Cypriniformes > Cobitidae > Paramisgurnus > Paramisgurnus dabryanus. The sequence goes on along the minus strand of NC_133360.1, from coordinate 19,938,804 downwards.
CTGTGACAGCATAAACATCTACAGTATGTGTGTGTGTGACACTGACCTGAGCCCGCTGAGGGTGACGGTCGTCTGGTCTCCTCTGCGGAGAGCGCAGACTCCGATAAGGGTGCTGGTGGTCCGGTCTCCTCAGCGGAGAGCTCGGACTCCTCAGGTTACCCGCTGGCGATAGAGGAGAGGTAGGGGAGCTGGTGTGTACCCGCTCACGGCTCTCTCGATCCTCCGGAGACCTAGAGAGGGAAGAGGAATGCACTCTTATGTGTGGTTAAGTGGGTACCGGCCGAACAGCCGGTGGAACATATGCAAACCAAGGATTTTCCACCCGACCCTCTATCGGGGGAAGGAGCTCCATCTCCTGAAGAGTGATCCTCTGCCAATCCGGGTCGCCCTTCACTGGCCACTTAAACTCCCGAATTTCACGGGAAGCGGCTAAGCGGGCGGGGCGAGCTGCTGACGACCGGTTCCCCTGCGCTGCCGAGATGGGGTCCGAGGAGGGGAACGGAGGTGGTCGCCGCAGGACGCCGACGGCGAGAGGCAGACTGAGGAGCCGGCGTGGTGGACCAAGGGCAGCTCTCTTCCGCCGGGGCATGACCTAGGAGATCGCCTCAGTCTGCGCAGCGGAGCTGTACGACTCCCCTGGCTCGCCGAAGAGGCCGGTCTGTGAGACAGGAGCATTCAAATTGTTCTCGTCTGCGTCCGTCATGTCAGCCAGACACAGCCAAAGGTGGCGATCTTGAACCACTGTGGTGGACATCGCACGACTGAAGGTCGCGGCCTCCCTCGTAAATCCTTGGTGAGCCTGCAGCAACGTTATTGCGTGCAGGGCCGAAGCCGCCTCTCCGGCATGCCTGATGGGCAGCGTCCGTAACCGGACGACTGTCTACAAACACGGGAGGGAAGGGTTGGGTGGTCCCTCCAGGAACACATCCCGCTCCACTGAAGGGGTCCCCGCCTTTAGCGGCTCCGTTGGTGAGGGAGGTAAGGGGTGAAAGCTGAACGGCCGGACGGCCGCAAATCACGTCAGCTCTTCGTGCCGTCGGGAAAGAAAGGCACAGGAGGAGAGGACCGAGAGGCCCGAGCAGCTCCGAAGTACCAATCCTGTGGGTGGGACGGTTCGGGCGGAGAGGGGTTAACCTTTCCAACTCTACCGTCTCCGCCGCTCGAGCGGGCACGGCCGCCATCTCCGGAACGACTCTGCCTCGGAGGAAAAATGGACACCCCTTTGATGCTGCAGAAGTGACGGGACCAGAAGGAGGTCCAATGGATTCGGCAGACATCGTAGAACACGACTCTGCAGTCCAAGAGGGTTATGCTCTCACAGAGAGAACAGAAACTCTCCACGAACGCAGCCCCGGAGTGCTCGATGCCTGAGCACGAAGACAGCGCTCGTGACCGTCACTGGAACCCTTATACTTCTCGCATCCAAGATCGCACGGGCGAAAAACTATCCTGAAAAGGATGCTGATCTCCGCATATACGAGAGAGTGGCTGTCTTTAAAAAGACACAGAGCTCTCACGTATCACTCTTTTAGGGAAATCACTATTTAGGTGCTCAGCTGATGATGCGCACAGGGAGAGGCAACGCACACACTAAACTCAAAACAAAAAGATGCAGAGCCGTGGAATACTGCGAGCGCCCGCTGTGTTAGTACTGCTTGTCAATCAACTTCAGCAACCGTTCCCAGAAGAGCAAGTAGCTTCTCAGTAGCAGATAATGCCGGCTTTCGAAGCGAAAAAGCTAATTTCCATATTTGCACCTGCTGCTTATATAGGCACCTGGCGGGGCGGTGCCAGCATTATGCAAATATCTCAAGGCCAAGTTCATTGGCGTTTTAGTAGTATACGAAGCAGATTGGTCTCTCTAAGCGAGTTCCCAATTCGTCGGTCACGACGTGACGTCGTAGTGACCGACTGAAAGGGAACCATGTAGCAGCACAGGTGTTCAGAGGACCAATTTCAGGTGTGCACATAAACTGAAGAGTTTTCAAACAAGACTTTCCCTGGGACAGCGGCGGTTTTCAGTTGAAGATACACGAGAGGAGAGACTGAAAAAAGACCAGCAAGGTAAAATAATCTAAATAAGTTATTTATTATCAGACCCGCGGTTGTTGTTTACCCGAACGGGACATTTTAAAACCGTCAACCGGACGCGTTGCTTAACGTATAACGGTAATATTAGTTTACTAAAGTCAGTATAAACCCAATTAATAAATCATACTATGTGTATGCAAGCCTACGAGCACGCGCGGTGCGTTAAATTACACGCTAGTGTTTTCCTTTTATAAAACTATTATGAAGAAATGCTTAACGTAGCCTAATGTATACATCAATGATATGAAAAGATCAGATTTAGTTTATAACGTTACCTGAGAGAATAATTTATTAATAAAAAGCATATTTAACAAAGTACCCTAAATTACATGAAGCTGTGTTACCACGTTGTGTTTAACATTCTCATCCGCTTGGCTTTACCTGTTACATAAATTATGCGTTATTAATAAGGTGTATAACTAAATTTTATCTTTCAAATTCGTTAAACTACGTTAAGCATTTTAGCGTATGTTATGTGTGTGTGTGGTGGCCAATCGGAAAAACATTATATTTTAAATGTGAATATGTTTAAACATAAAGGCTGAAACCTAATTTGCATAAAATAAAGTTTTAAAATGTGTTTTTGTTTTGTATTAAATTGCTTTTGAGGCCAATGTAGCTGTACAGTAAATATTCAGCCTCGATCAGAAAACCACGTCCCACTGTCATAACACACAGACCTGTGGCCATGTGTAGTGATTTGAGTAGAGTACATCTACTCTGGTTATCATTTCAAAACAGTATTTACTGAAAAATATGAGTGTTCAGCATCATGTATTAAATGTGTTAAATATGTCCTTTTTTCCCTGCATTTATTCTGCTGTCTAAAATTCTTTGGGAGGATAAATGAAGGAGGATGTAAAAAAATACACTGCAAGAACTGGAATGAGAGACAAGTGAGGATGAAGAGGACAACAGAATATCCATCCTTTCTTCACCACCTCACAGAGTTTGAGTGAAACAACTTGTATTAGGTGAGACACTTCTCAATAAGATACAGTATGTGCTGCATATATGGGTTAGTTAGGTCTCCCTTATTAACTAACAGCTGTAACAAACAGTACTGTAAAAATAAATAATATCAAAATAATTATGACCATCTTTCTTTTGCTTACAGGACTCACAGGATTATTTTATAACAAGACTGATTATTTTATACCAGAAGTATGGTATTTTTTGAAGCTACTGTATTATTTCAAATGACAATTCATTTTGATGTGCATTCAGAACTGTAAGTTGGTAAGTACATTTACTGTATTTACTGTAAGTAAAGGCTAAAGAGTATATCTCCTCTACTTCTAATTTCTAGTTCTAAGTTTTAACAACATTCCCAAAGGTCCCAATAATGTTAAGCCAACATAAAAGTGTCCAGTTTTTCAATTGTTTAGGAATGTTTCTTGATTGTGCAAATGTTAGAGGAATGTTACATTTTATTTTCAGACAATGTCATGTTTAAATGTACTCACAATGTTTAAAACACATGTTTAGTATATTTTATGAATGTTTGTATGCAATATTTTAACAGAACATTAAGAAATAATGTTTAACAACAGTTTGTAAATAATAGAATGTAATGTTTTTTTATCATTACAAGCAAAAACATTCATAACGTTATTCGGAACTTTGGGAACTTTCAAGGAACGTTCTTAGAACCTTTCTCTGTGGTTGAGCATTGTGTTAGCATCATTAAACACCATGGGTTCGAACAAGGGAATGCACATGGTGATAAAAAATGTATACTTTGCATTGCACTGTATGTTATTTGCCTTTTTCTGTAAATGTGAAGATAAATGTAAAGACAGACAGTCATTGTTTCATTTTAAACCAGTTATACTTTAAGAGAACTTAACTAGACTAAATAAAAGGGTCACAAAAATTTTAATTTAGCTATTATGATGCTGATTTTGTGGTGTTATGGGTTTTCTGGTTACAGTGGTAGTGGATCATGATCACCTCTCTAGCTTCAAAAGTAGGATGCAAAATGTATAACACCAAATCATTATAGCATAACTCCATGTAACTTGACATAATTTAAAGTAGTCTAAAGGCAGACATGATTGCGTGTGAAGTCCTATGCCAAAGACTCTCCAAATACTGCATCTACTGTACACATTCTTCCTGATGTGTATATTTTGTTGGTATATCCTGGTTGTTGCAGACCTGACAGTAAACTTGACTGTGAGCATCCTATCCATCAGGTATAGCTGTTTACTTGCATTACTCATTTAGAGAAATGACGGGTCAAAATTGATTATATGGATTATATTTTCATCACCCCTTTTTGTATGTCTTTGGGACACTTGAAATATATAGCATGTATAATGTGGAGCCATTTTATAATGTGGTCACAGACTACTCCCACTGTAACTAGAAAACCAAAGAAAATCATTGTTTAAATTATAAAATTATAATTTTTGGATTAACTAAACCTGTAATCAGTGTTATATGTATGTTTATAATTTATGTTATTTTAAATGTATTAAATGATTTGTAATTTCACACAACTTCTTAAAGTATTTGTATTGTTTTAAATAAAGGCTTCAATATTTGAAATTGTCTCTTTGAATTAAATGTTAGCAGTATCTGTAGGTAAAAATGTAAAAATTAATTTTATCTAAAAATTATAGCTAATTTAAATATAATAAAAATGAATGTATAGAAAAATAAAAAGAATAGTAGTATAGCATACAGTAGTATACTGTAAACCTGGGTTTTTTACGGTAGCACACTGTTTTACATATTTACAGTAGCATTTAAAAACTGTAAAATGAAAATACAGTTTAGAACTGTAAATCTTATTTACAGTAGCCTACTGGCAACAGTGTTGCCAGTAGGTTACTGTAAAAATCCTTGAAAATGTCTAACAGTGCATGCAGTCTATTACAGAATGTATAAATCTGCTTAACCAATCACAGCGCACCATTCCACGCATTGTAAACATAAATGGCAGCGCCTTGAATACACACGGAATCCTAGTTTTCCTCATCTACTTTGTACTCAACAAACAAACAAAAACAAAATAGTGATTTTGATGGAATTAATAAACCTGTAGTGGTTTTTTGTGGCGGGAAAGAAATGTAAGCCACCAAATTTGAATAATTAACGTACTGTTTGGCAGCTGAAGTGGCAGGTAAACACACCACCTAAACTAACAAAACAGCCAGACTGGGCATCCATGTAAACCAGCATCAAGGACAAGTAAAATTGTCCAGGTTACAGTAGTTTTTTCCCCAAAAGGGTTATCATAATAGGAAAAACAATACATGGTAGAAATAATATCTTTTTCCAGTGAAATGAACAATGTAGTTGGCCCTGCTGGTGCACAGCACTTATTGAAATGCTTTATAGAGACAAAAGTTGGTCACTGTCAAAAGTAATCTTTCTTGCACTAACCTCTAAACTTTGGGAGTCTCCTGAACCGCCTATCCATTGTAAAGAAGGCAGAGTTTTATCAGCCGATGCCAAAGTGATGAATCTCCAATATCTCAATTGAACCTGGATAACCTCTGAAGACACTGCCACCCATGTGATCTTCACACTCCCCTTGCCTCATTTGGAACCAGGAGTCCATTCATCACCCACTCTTGGAGATCTTTCCCCTTTAAGATTTCTCTTGCTACGAGTCATTGAAATTTCATGCTGTGAATATTCAGACTGATCTCACTGAAATTCATATTTTACGGGTTGGCTAAGTCATATAAATGCGCACAAAAAGGGCCATTCACGCTATTGACAATAACTATAGCTATAAAAAATATAGCTTTTAAAATGATTTTAAATTAAATGGAATAGCAGAGTTCAACTGTAATGATGAAGATACAAGGAACAATAATATTAAGATTAATTTCGGATAATTTTTTCTAACTGATGAAAGATAGGCTACACCATTGTTAGCCTATCAAATCTATTCTAGTGCATGGGTATTTGAAATGACATATGACACTGTGGAGAAGCTCTTTGCTGAGATCCATAAAATAAAATGACCTCAGTTATCCAGTGCTGTTTACAGTTGCAGTAAGATTGACTACGTAATGTTTTTTTTTACTACATTGACTACGGCAATAGATAAGATGATACACAAACGACACAAACAACTGTACATTCACTATTTAGAGCTACATGAAACGCAGAGGACATCTACCACTTTAAAAGCAACAAGAACAGCATGTTTACATTTCATTTAATATTGCAAAGTTTTTACATAAATGATCAATATCGTCCAGTGGTGTGGATGCTAATATGTGACCCTGTACTACGAAACCAGTCAGTTTTAACGTCTCATCCGAAGGACGGTGCTTTTGACAGTATAGTGTCCCCATCACTATACTCAGGTGTTAGGTCTCACACGACATGCATGTCCTCTCCTTGGTACGCCCCTTACAGCATTCTTTCTTCATCTTGTTCACACAAATTGCTTTCCGGAAACGTTATGGGAATGTTACTAGGTCCTATTTCTGGGAGCAATCCCAGAATATTTACCGAATGTGTTTGCGTTCATGTCACAAGGAGAGGAGAGGTTCCGCCCGGGCAGATTTTTTTTATACACCGGTTTACTTCCTGGTTCTCTATAGCAACAAACGAAGCCAAATTCGCTACAGGTGAAATGAATTAATTAAGTAAAGTGTGATTGGAGGCTGTGGGAGAATGAAGCACTTAAATAGCTCTGCAGGAACACAGAAAAAGCAGCGATGGACACGAGAAGCGATTGACACGGGGAAAGCTCCTTTGCCGAAGGCAGGAAAAAGACACGCACCCTTTGAAGAGCCCGAAGGCTCTGTTGATCCGGGCTGCGCTAGGAGCGCGCGGAAAGAAGACGGAGCCACAGGAGGCGAAAGAAGGGCAAGCTGTGGATCTCTTAAAGGAGCACCCCGTGTGCTTTTTGGAGAAGTTTAGTGTGTGCTGAGGAGCGGAGCTGTGCTCGTTGATGGACATTGGTGGCTGTCTGCATTTTTCTCTCTCTCTTGGTTGCAGTCTGCGGTGAAAACGCTGGAGTTAAAGGAGAATCCTATGGGTAGAAGAAACATTGGTCTAAATGGCACATTTAAAGGAGTAAAGCAGGAAGGAAACCGACTTTGTTTTGCAACGTAAACAAAGGCAAACCGCTGTATCAACTCTTGTGTTGAGCAACTTGTAAAAGCTAACCTGTGCAATTGTTGGATACCTCCAGGAGAAGGAGGGCGGCCCTACCCCTGAAACAGCGTGGTGGGTGAGCTGCAGAAGCGTCCATCCAAGCAGCCACAGCAACGAACTACTATTCAGGTCGTATTTCCATCGCCCTTATCCAGCCCAAGCGAAGTGGAGGACGCCGGGCGTCCCTTGTTGTGTACACTGATAGTGTGAGGACGGAGAGGCTAACGACCTCAGGAATTACCAGCTACTATACGCAGTGTGCTGTTTGGAGTGTGAAGTGACGCAGATTAAGAGCTGTCAGCGAGTCAGCCACCTGTGGAGAAAAAGGAGAACGAGAGTGAACATTAGGAGAACAGACTGTGGAAAGCTATACCTACCAAGAGCTGTAACAGCAGAACCGCCACCTGTGGAGGAAAAGGAGAACGAGAGTGAACATTAGGAGAACAGACTGTGGAAAGCTATACCTACCAAGAGCTGTAAACAGCAGAGCCGCCACCTGTGGAGAAAAAGGAGAACGAGAGTGAACATTAGGAGAACGGACTGTGGAGAGTTATACCTACCAAGAGCTGTAAACAGCAGAGCCGGTGAGAAGTACTCGAAGTCCAAGTTAACAGTGCTTTTGTGTCCCAGCGGCCACCTGTGGAGAACAAGGAGCAAGGGAGTGAACGTACGACGGAGAAACGTGAAGGCACGCGGGGCGAAGACCCCCTGCCGAACAGAGAAAGGTACGCAGGTAACGAAAAGTCCACTTACCAGTCACACTGTTTGTACTCTGCCTCCAGGAAGGAAGAAGGAGGGCGCCACGGATAGCAGGGACTAGGCCGGAGCCTGACGCTTCCCCCCCCCCCCGGTTTACGGTGGTCTGGACCCCCGTTGCCCTTTGTCCCTGCCTGCCCGTGGCTGCAGTCTCCCTGGAGGGAGGAGCTAGAGATCCCTTTAGTTTTAATTGCCCTTTCCCCATTTCCCTATTCTTTTAAATATTTAAATAAAGTTTGTTTTATTACTTACCTGCTCTCGTGTTGTCTGGTCATTGGGTTGGCTTTGGGGACCTCCTCGAGGTGGAAGTTGAGAAGGGGCGTGGCTTTAGTCAAACATAGCCAGCCCCTGGGGGTGACAGATTTTGGCGTAGTCGGCAGGGCTCCACTTCGAGTTGAGTAACCAAGGTCGCCCAATGACCGACAACGCGGGGCCCGCAGCCCAACCCCGTGCCATGCCCGTCCTGTTTTTAAAGAGAGACCCTACACCATTTTTACCCGTCCCTACGAAGAGCCCGTTCTAGGGACTAGAACGGATTGGCGGGGGAGGATGTCACAAGGTGACTTAGGGCAGAACCAAAAATGGAGAGGAGAGGTTCCGCCCGGGCAGATTTTTTTGCACCGGTTTACTTCCTGGTTCTCTATAGCAACAAACGAAGCCAAATTCGCTACAGGTGAAATGAATTAATTAAGTAAAGTGTGATTGGAGGCTGTGGGAGAATGAAGCACTTAAATAGCTCTGCAGGAACACAGAAAAAGCAGCGATGGACACGAGAAGCGATTGACACAGGGAAAGCTCCTTTGCCGAAGGCAGGAAAAAGACACGCACCCTTTGAAGAGCCCGAAGGCTCTGTTGATCCGGGCTGCGCTAGGAGCGTGCGGAAAGAAGACGGAGCCACAGGAGGCGAAAGAAGGGCAAGCTGTGGATCTCTTAAAGGAGCACCCCGTGTGCTTTTTGGAGAAGTTTAGTGTGTGCTGAGAAGCGGAGCTGTGCTCGTTGATGGACATTGGTGGCTGTCTGCATTTTTCTCTCTCTCTTGGTTGCAGTCTGTGGTGAAAACGCTGGAGTTAAAGGAGAATCCTATGGGTAGAAGAAACATTGGTCTAAATGGCACATTTAAAGGAGTAAAGCAGGAAGGAAACCGACTTTGTTTTGCAACATAAACAAAGGCAAACCGCTGTGAGTATCAACTCTTGTGTTGAGCAACTTGTAAAAGCTAACCTGTGCAATTGTTGGATACCTCCAGGAGAAGGAGGGCGGCCCTACCCCTGAAACAGCGTGGTGGGTGAGCTGCAGAAGCGTCCATCCAAGCAGCCACAGCAACGAACTACTATTCATGTCGTATTTCCATCGCCCTTATCCAGCCCAAGCGAAGTGGAGGACGCCGGGCGTCCCTTGTTGTGTACACTGATAGTGTGAGGACGGAGAGGCTAACGACCTCAGGAATTACCAGCTACTATACGCAGTGTGCTGTTTGGAGTGTGAAGTGACACAGATTAAGAGCTGTCAGCGAGTCAGCCACCTGTGGAGAAAAAGGAGAACGAGAGTGAACATTAGGAGAACAGACTGTGGAAAGCTATACCTACCAAGAGCTGTAACAGCAGAACCGCCACCTGTGGAGGAAAAGGAGAACGAGAGTGAACATTAGGAGAACAGACTGTGGAAAGCTATACCTACCAAGAGCTGTAAACAGCAGAGCCGCCACCTGTGGAGAAAAAGGAGAACGAGAGTGAACATTAGGAGAACGGACTGTGGAGAGTTATACCTACCAAGAGCTGTAAACAGCAGAGCCGGTGAGAAGTACTCGAAGTCCAAGTTAACAGTGCTTTTGTGTCCCAGCGGCCACCTGTGGAGAACAAGGAGCAAGGGAGTGAACGTACGACGGAGAAACGTGAAGGCACGCGGGGCGAAGACCCCCTGCCGAACAGAGAAAGGTACGCAGGTAGCGAAAAGTCCACTTACCAGTCACACTGTTTGTACTCTGCCTCCAGGAAGGAAGAAGGAGGGCGCCACGGATAGCAGGGACCAGGCCGGAGCCTGACGCTCACCCCCCCCCCCCCCGGTTTACGGTGGTCTGGACCCCCGTTGCCCTTTGTCCCTGCCTGCCCGTGGCTGCAGTCTCCCTGGAGGGAGGAGCTAGAGATCCCTTTAGTTTTAATTGCCCTTTCCCCATTTCCCTATTCTTTTAAATATTTAAATAAAGTTTGTTTTATTACTTACCTGCTCTCGTGTTGTTTGGTCATTGGGTTGGCTTTGGGGACCTCCTCGAGGTGGAAGTTGAGAAGGGGCGTGGCTTTAGTCAAACATAGCCAGCCCCTGGGGGTGACATTCACACAAAAGCCTGTCTGACAATTTTATGGATATTTTCTGGGACAAAAGTGGACTAATAATTTGTAGCGTGTATTAATTGCCATGAGAGTGTGTTGGAATGTGACCAGTCCTTGTAGATTAAATCTTCAACATCTCAGGTTACTTACCTTCTGCTCTTGTTTCTTCTAGATTCCTATCAATTGGTGTCCGCAATCAAATGCAGCCTATCAAACGATGCTGTGAATAAAACATCTGCCAAACACATAAATACAAAAGTAAATGCATCAAGGTAGAAAACCAAATTAATCTTTATAAAAACTGTCTAGCATCTAATTCCTGCTATCTTTCCCACTCATTCAGAGTTAGGGAGGAATTGTTGGACCTTCTCACCCATTTGGACCCATTTCACCTCTTCAACCGTTATCTCATTCCACTCAATCAACTTATTTTCTAAAGAATCTACAATAACTGTGGACTGTACCCTAAATTCCACCCTTTATTAGCAAATGATGGCCTTTGCCCTGAGGTTTCTATGCTTGCCTACCAGTGCAACAGATAAAGAATGGAAGAAACCCTGCGTGTCCTCTGAAGACCACACACTGTTTGCTACAACATATGCATTTTCCTTTACATGTTAAATAAGGAAGGACATCATACTTCCATTTCAGTTTCCGGTTATTGTATTGTAAGCAGAAGATCACAGCGTACCTTTTGAAAGAAGAGGGAGGAGATTGGATCAAGGCAGCAGGTACAATACATTACTTTAAAGGAAGATACTTTTGGTATCTGTCCCAATCTCATCCACCATCTAGATTTATGGCTTCCACACTAGCCACATAAATGTAACCATTAGTCCAATTTCTTCAGAACCTCTGACAATATCTAGTTTATTTGAATCCGAGATGAGAACATAGTCTGGGTTGTTAACATTGTGCAACCATATGCTCACCTGATTACTACCCATCACTTTCTGTCTGCAGTTCTTTGATCCACAACATAATCTGTCTTCTGACAATACATTCTTAGCATAACAAACACCTCCCTCCAAAATTCAAACAGCCTTTGGTCTTAACCGATAGCAATTGGCTACAATATTATACATAACTTTGATAATAGCATAAGTAGATATGTGCCCTTTACCTAAACACTTTTATCCAATTGTTATGTTTCTTCTGTTCCATGTGGTTAGTAAGTGAGGATAACAAATTTATATCCATCAAGTCAATTTAACCATGGTCTTGCACCTCCATACCTGTCTGACCTTCTCTGCCTCTACTCCCGGTCCCTCAGATCATCTGAGCTTGGTCTTTTGTCCATTCCTTGTTTTTGCTGTCCAACGTAGGTGGTAGGTCCTTTAGTGTTAATGCTCCCAAACTATGGAATTCCCTACCCCTTTCACTTCGCACAATACCAACTTTGTCTACTTTGTCTACTGGCCCAACTTAAAACGTATCTCTTCAATACTTATTATGGATAATGTTGTGATATTATGGATAATGTTGTAATGTTGTGAATGCTGCTCTAATGTTTTTGTATTGTGTATATGGTCTTATGTGTTGTATTGTATAGGTGGAGGTGTTAATGTACTGTATTATACTATGTGAAGCGGCCTTGAGCCATGGAAAGGGGCTATATAAATAAAACTTCTTCTTCTAACCTACTATTTTATCTTTTGATCTGTAATAAGTTGACATAACTTATAAAAACAAGTTTCCATTGTTTAGCTTCATTTTTAAGTTAAAGTACCATAAAATGTATGTTGATTTGACAGAAATGCTGCATTTATAACATGGTTAAAAACAAGCAGTGGTCAAAACACTAATGTTTTCTACTGTTCATTTTTGTGATAAGTTTCATTTTGATGCTATAGAAACAGAGCGTGTCAGTATGATTTGTGTGGTTGAATTAGGCGTGCAAGTGTTTGGGCAGAAGTTGCGCTCTGGCTCCACAGACGATTCCTTCTGCGCATGCCTTGGCTCCAAACTGATGTTTTTACTTAACATGGTGGCGACCATGGTCAGACATTTTTGGCTTCAATTCATTACAATGGAAGGAGGCGACATCACGTCGTCCATCTTTTTTTACAGTCTATGTCATGAACACACACACACGGGGCAGTGGGCAGCTATCACTGCAGCGCCCAGGCAGCAATTGGGGTTAAGGTGCCTTGCTCAAGGGCACCACAGTTGCAACCCGCCAGTCATGCGCCTCGAACCGGCAACAGTTATTAGATGTGAAATGGTTGAAATGGACTTAAAATGATTTCCACTGCTATATTCATGGTGATATCCAGTTAATCTACCCACAAGTTGAAGAAGGACAACTTGGCATTTACAATTTACCTAACCTGCATGTCTTTGGACTGTACATGGGAATAAACCCACGCTTGACAGAAAGAGAACATGCAAACTACACACAGAAAGACCTCCTGACCCAACCAATGATCGAACCGGGGACCTTCTTGCTGTGCTACCCAAGATTTAAATTAGCTTTACACCACTATGCAGTGCTTGGATTAATTAAAATGTTTATGTTTACCAACAATACCACAAGCTTGATAAACCTGTGTTTGGTTTTAGCCAGTGACAAACCAAAATATTTATTGTAACTTGTTTAATTTCCTGCTTGGTTAATTAAAACATTTATGGTTTAATCACTATATTTAGCATAATTTAGACTGCTATATGTGTGTGTGTACATGTGTGCATGCGTGTGTAAGCGCCACACTGTCTCCGACAGGATTTCCACTTGCCCCATTGCTCTTGTCCACAAAGGCACACAGTGACAGCTGGCAGGACGTTTGCCAGATCGGCTGCACAACGTGGGACAGAAGTGTTGCAATAACTCTACTCTTACATTCCCTGGTTACACACAATGCCTCATTGTAACCACTGGTCAACATAAACAAGCCTCAGCTTTATTGCCCAGCATGTCATCAAAAGAAAATTTCAACCACAGTAATTCACTGCATTCTGTAAAACAATTTAAAGTGAATTAAACATAAATAGAAACAGAAGACATGGGTAAGGTATCCCACAAGATTAAATTGAACTAATATAAAACACATTGGCAGTACCATGGTATACAGTGATGGTAAAGGTGCAAAGCTACCTAAAAATATATTATTATTATTGTAGTGAATTATTTCTATATGCACAAACTATGCATGGGATTTACATGGTACTCAAAGCACGTTACAGTAAGTAACACAATCGGGAAAAACTCTATTAACATGATATATATTAAGAAAATAAACGGTAGGGGTAACATTGACCTTTAAGGAAAAAGGCATTAAACTTGAGCTTGTGGAATATCAAATCCACTTCTAAGAAGTGTCATGCTATTGTTTCAGTACTCTCAGTGGGTGGCCTCGCCCTCATGGGCACTTTTCCAAAATGCCACTATGTGTGACTATATACACCCATTCTGTTTTTACATACTGTATATGATCAAAGTCTACTGGGTCATTCAATGAAACATGTCCCGATTAAAGTCAACATTAAAAAGCAATATTTTTTAAGTCTTGTGTTAACACGTGGCATTGTCCCATCTTTAATATATGAATACAGTAAAAGGATTAACAGCTTTAGTATTCAATTTGACATTATCACCCTCAATGTTGTACAAGGACGAGGTGTTTCTTAGAAAGAGAAACCAATGCTGAGATTTTTTGTAAGCAATAAGGTACAAGTTAAGCACGATGTGAAGTGACCCTTTCTGTCGTGACATATTCACAATACAGCACTAACCTTGAGTACAAAATTATTGCTTTTATAAAATGATTAGCACACAATACAAATATTGAAGCAAAAAATATGTATCAACTTAACTAGATGTCTGGTGTTTTGTCGAAGTCTGTTCCCTCTATGTGTTTCTTATAGCGTTTCATTTATAATTTATTTAAAAAGATTAAAGATTTGAATGGGTTATACTGAAAAAAATAATAATATCACAATTTATTAAATATTTCATAATTTTACAGTTTTCTATTATTTATTTTTTCCTTATATGTTAGCCTATGTCTTCTTCCTGTTTGTTCTAAAATTATTATGTTTACATATTTAATAAATATATAAATATAACACACACATGATGTAAAGTGTTATTAATATATAAACAGGCATATGCATATTAATGTTTATGTTAACAAAATAGTTTTATAATAACAAAGTTTTAGTTTAGAACTAACATGTAGGCTTCATATATAAGGAAGAAATAATAGAAAACAGTAAAATGATTAAATATTTAATAAATGGTATTATATAGAATACATGATGGTATTGCTTTTATATGTACTTTAGCGATTCATAGCCTACTGTAAAAATATTTTTTTTATTTTTCCAATAAAGAACAATATATATACATTACATACATGTACATATATCAGTAGCCAAGTCATTTAAACTTTTAATTTATCTAAAAATTATACGTAATATGATGTAAACGCTAAGAAACATTACACTAAAGGTAAATCTAGGGGAAACAGACCTCGACAGATCACCGGATCCATAACAATCACAGTTTAACACTAAAACACTTCACACCGCTACTTCAGAGCTGCCACTTTCTGCCACCAGTTGGGCTCCGCCCAGAAGTGTATAATACTTAAGTATTTTAGTTACATTTTCCAAGCATCTGTGCTTTATCAGAGTGTTTGTCTCGGGAAAAAATTTACTTTTCTTTACTAAATAAATTTCACTACATTCTAAAGCATAGAATCATACAGTGTATTCATTATATATTGCATATTAAAATTGATTTAATGCCTAATTACATAAAATTGTGTACTTTTACTTTCTTGAGTAAAAGTACGAAAACATTTTACTTAAGTTAAAGTAAAAAAAATTACTAGATGTTTAATGTACTTAAATATTAAATATAAATCAAAAACTTGAAATTATGAAATGTAGTGGAGTAAAAATTATGATAATGTGTTTTGGAATGTATGTTTTCCAAAGAAAAACACTTATAAAATACGATTAAATGAAAATTTGTTGTATGTGGAATAATACTAATTAATGTCTTTGTCAATTTATTGTTTAAAATGGTACGCAAATGTGCATTTCACATTTAACGTGTGATCTTTCGACATGCTTATGTAATCAACATGATCTTACAAAGTTCTGTGGGATAGTCACAGAATTTTTTGCAAATTTTTCCATGGCATTCTCACGGATCTCTGCATTTTTCCGTGGCCCTGCCACGAACTGTCTTTTTCCGTGCTATTCTTACGGATTGGTTACTCAACTGCTTTTTTCCTATTTTCAAACCATTGTCAGGGTTAGATTTGTTGTTTGCGTTAGGATGTCACTTTAAGTATTGGTTTATACTATTTTTTTCTGCTTTATTCTTTTATATTTTCTAAACTTTAAATAATTGTTGGGGTTAGAGTTGGGTTTGGATGTCATTTTATGTAAATCTAACCCTAAACCGAAGCAACAATGGTAAGAAAATAGGACAAAACAGTTTTTTTACTGATCCGTGAGAATGCCCCGAAAAAAATTAGGAGATCCGTTAGAATGCCACGGAAAAATGAGCAAAAATTTTGTGACTATCCCACGAAAATTTGTGAGATCAGGTTGGATGTAATATGTATGAAACTGCATTGAAACTACAATTTTAAAATTTATTGAAACTGTGGAGCTACACTATATGAAGAAAAATCCTGGAATGTTTTCCTCAAAAGAACTTTATTTCTTCTCGACTGAAGAAAGAAAAACATCTTGGATGACAAGGAGGTGAGTAAATTATCAGGATATTTTTTATGAAAGTGGAGTATTTCTTTAAAAGAAATCCGTCCCCTAAATAAAATGGTCACATGCTATAGTGTTTAGTAAGCTAATAGGTCAACAATTCGGCCAAAAGACAGATTTTAATGATGTATGCATCAGTCAAACCAGTAGGTCAGCATCTCACAGTTAGCATCACAGTGTGTTGTCCTGTCTTTCGAATCATTCCAGTATGAACTTCTCACCCCGACAGAGGAGAGATTGGCCATCATCCAGTGTGAGTTCTGCCGCTCTATTTGCTCCCTTACCTAACACAGAGGATCACTCATCGAGGGCTGAAGCAAAGAAAGTATTCCAGGTATTTCCCTGAGTGACAGGATTTAATAACATGTAAAAATGATTCTCTATTATTAAGGGGCTGCTAACAAATTTTTTCGAGTCTCTGACATGAGCAGTAACCTGGGCCAAGGTATCGGCTCCTTTGGCTTAGCTTTTTTAAAGCCCTGTCAGGAAAGAGTAATGACCTGGTGAATAGTCATGAAAACTCAAATAGCTTGGTGCTGAACGGCGTGCTCTGTGTTTCTTCCACTTGTGTTGTGTGGTTGTTCTTATTACTGTAAATGTACAGTAAGTTACACTCATAGATAATAAACAGATCTGGGCCCAGAATCATAGCATACTGGTTTAAAAATGAACTTCATTTTGTTTTACTCACCTTTAGTGCAGATCCTAAACTGGTTGGCCCCAACAGTTGACATCATGATGTGGGTGTGTCCAACAAAAAGATAAAGCTTTAGGCTATGTTTACACGTGGGCGGTTATTTTCATAAACGGACATTTCAACCTCTCCGGTTTCAAAAATAATATCGTGCACACATGTCAGTTTTCAGAAAAGTGTTTATTTACACGTACCCGTGCATATATGCCGTCAAGAGAAGCTCAAGCCCACGTAAGCCAATCACCGGCTGCGCTGGTGGTGACGCGAACTGGTTCTTCATGTTGGAGGGAGGAGTTGTTGCAGTAGGTGATCGATGACGTCAAAGTACCGCGAGAGCGAGTTGAGGAATCATACATAGAGGTCTAATTTTGAATCGCTCTCGCGGTACTTTGACATCATCCGTTGCAGCGCCGCATGAAGTCAAACACGCGTAAAGTTGCTGACCTCAGAGCACTCGTCTCGCTCCTCGACATAATGGAGCTGTATTGGCAAATACAAACACACGAAACGAGTTTGCACGAACATAAATGTGATCTTGGAAGCGTTCAGAGTAGCAGTCACATGTAAACATGGGTCGCACTTTTGACGTAGGTGCGAGCTCTGGCGCATACTCTGTGACGTTGCCTGCTTAAACATCCGTTTGTCTCACTTTACATGCAACCGTGCAACCGAAGATTTTCAAGATCTCCACTCTGGCCGGAGTTCTTAGAAACAATCGGTTTCAGAGGCGAGTCCTCCGTTTGCGTGTAAACGAGGGGCACAAACGAAGGTAAATCTCTCAGTTTTTAAAAATAACCATGTACGTGTAAACAGAGCCTCAAGGAGTGACTTTTGAAGAGACTACAAATGATAGGAAAGAAGTGTAATTCATGTGATCCATCTCCCGTCGGCTATGAGGTTCTTCACAGCGATGCCATAGATGAACCATTTTCTGGTTCCCCAAAGAACCATTCAGTCAGAAGAACCATTTGATTCTTAGGCTATGTTTACACGTGGGCGGTTATTTTCACAAATGGACATTTCAACCTCTCCGGTTTCAAAAATAATATCGTGCACACATGTCAGTTTTCAGAAAAGTGTTTATTTACACGTACCCGTGCATATATGCCGTCAAGAGAAGCTCAAGCCCACGTAAGCCAATCACCGGCTGCGCTGGTGGTGACGCGAACTGGTTCTTCATGTTGGAGGGAGGAGTTGTTGCAGTAGGTGATCGATGACGTCAAAGTACCGCGAGAGCGAGTTGAGGAATCATACGTAGAGGTCTAATTTCGAATCGCTCTCGCGGTACTTTGACATCATCCGTTGCAGCGCCGCATGAAGTCAAACACGCGTAAAATTGCTGACCTCAGAGCACTCGTCTCTGCTCCTCGACATAATGGAGCAGCTGTATTTGCAAATACAAACACACGAAACGAGTTTGCACGAACAAAAATGTGATCTTGGAAGCGTTCAGAGTAGCAGTCACATGTAAACATGGGTCGCGCTTTTGACGTAGGTGCGAGCTCTGGCGCATACTCTGTGACGTTGCCTGCTTAAACATCCGTTTGTCTCACTTTACATGCAACCGTGCAACAGAAATTTTTAAGATCTCCACTCTGGCCGGAGTTCTTAGAAACAATCGGTTTCAGAGGCGAGTTCTCCGTTTGCGTGTAAACGAGGGGCACAAACGAAGGTAAATCTCTCAGTTTTTAAAAATAACCATGTACGTGTAAACAGAGCCTTACTCTACAGTAGTGCAGTGTTGGCAAGATAAGAAAATTATTCCTTGCAGAGACCCGTGATGGAAATGTATACAATATGTCTCTCTGACTATGTACAAGTACAAGATTAATAAAAAACAAAATTGTAGCCATAAAGTAAAACATGTGAGCCACATATAATGAATTGATACAATACTGTATATAACCTCAACTCTCTATACTGTTCATTTTGGGACTGATTTGGTTATATAGATTGACATGAATTAGTTCAGCTGTTAGAGTAAACAGAACTAGCAAAACAACATGTACAATCAGGCTGGTTTCTGTTTAACTAAATTATCCGAAGTGAAAACCAAGGTGTTTGATGTTCCAACAAAGAATCGCCTGGAACCGCGCTGTTAATTCGGCATGTAATTTAACGTCAAGTTAGCATTAGCCAACAGCAGAGGCATTACCGAGATGTCTAAGAATGTGTGGCAAGCTGCGATCGCAGCCGAAGATAAGGTCCCATCTGTTCCGCTACCTCCAGTGGGCCTATAACTGGAACCAGACAGATCCCATCACTTGTTCAATGGTTTTGGAGGCCTGGGTTGGATTAGGACCAGCGTTGGGCCACACTAGTTATTATTGTAGATTCAAAGGGCTGAAGACAGTCTCTTTCTTCTTCTCTCTAGTTTCCTGGCAGGATTAGAATGGGACGAGCTTGTGTTTTTTAAGCCGTTATCAGCACATCTCTGCAGATGGCAACGCTTGGTCACAATCGTCCATCCCAATAGAGACAAGGCGAAATGACATCTTCTTCAGCTTTAATGTTAATTTAATTAGATATGCCAGCAAAACGAAAAGTTTTTGTTCTTTTTCAGTACAATTGGTTGTTGTGCTTGGCCAAAGCTAATGGGTGAGCAGTGCAGAATAGTGGGGGTGAGTGGTGAACTGTCACAGGATTGTATTTGTTGACCAGTGGTCAACTGGTGGGTTCAGGTAAGGACAACAAGGACAAATCAATGCAAAATGTCTATTAAAAGACAGAACTGATTAAGGAAAGCAACATACAAGGCTTATCAACTTTATAAATTATAAAATCTAGTTTAATGTTAAAAGTTGTATGTCTTTACTTTTAGACACAAAGCAAAATGTTGGCACCGATTTAGGTCACCACCCAGGACGATAAAATCTGGATGATTTTCTAGAGGATGGTAAAAGCACTATACTGTATCTCAGGCCCTCAATTGGAAGGTCAAATGTATGTTATCACTCACAAATATTTAGTCATCTCAAAGGGCAATCTTTCCCTCGCTGAGCCTCTAAAAGGCGACAAGCTTTTTCCATCACAAATCAAAAGACTTGAGTTGCTTGCCGCATTTCTTATCTGATAGCGGGGCGTACAATGAGAATTCGGTGTATATATGTCCACAGGCACATTACGCAAGTGTGCAGGTGTCCGCTGTTTATTCCGACCCCCTTCCGCTACGATTTTAGCCTGATATTACAAACTATAAATACAGCAGATCGTGTCCTTTGATAAATTAGAACCCCAAGTGTGCAATACCAAAATAAATACGCTGCCATCTCAAAGACCACTCAAAATCCCTCAAAACTACAAAAACAAGAGGCCGCTGACAAGACGTATTAACCGTGACATGCTAAAAGCGATGACTAGCGGGCCGGCAGGCTCCTGTGTCCTAGTGACCCCGCTTTAGGATAAGATCAAACTGCTGTCACACCATTCCAATCCACCCATGCCTCCAACCTCCAAGTGTCAATCATAACAAACCACACGGACCATCAGTCAGTCGAGTATCGTAAATTAATTCAGACAAAGGACTAATATTGGCTTGGCATGGAGGGCTGAATCCTTTTGTTTTCAGTTAAAGTGTGTAGGTTGGTGGTGTAGCATGAAGGGATCTGTGTTTTATACAAGAAATTACAAGACGTTTTCAGACTTGTTTGCAGATGTGTGCGCGCTTGGCTGTAGAAGTCTTAGTAGGGATCCAAAATGTGAATCTGTACCCAATTATCTTGCTCATAATCATGGGCCTGCAAATCTTGGCCCATATGTTATGGACTATAAGGGAGAAGACGGGGAAGAAAAGAGATGAAAAGCATAACAAACCAACACTTTTTGACGACCATCTGACTAAGGAAGTTTAAATAGTCTTAATTTAATTTACTATGAAAATGCCCAAGTTATTTTTGTACCATTTTTATCATGTCATACAATGGGTGCCTTTATGAAGCAAACATTACACCATTTTATATATTCTAGTAAACAAAATAGTTAACTGCATTGTGCTATCATAAATTTCCCAGTCAAAAATGGTCCCATATTTGTACCTTAGAGGAACATATTGGTACCAAATGTATACATATCTATACCTAAATGGTACATATTGGGACAGCTAATAACAGCTTGTGACCAAGGGTCAGAAAGGATATGTTTGTATTGAGATGGATTCAGATATTCTACTTTGATGAAACATTGTGTTGCTTATGAAATTTATGTTCGTTTACGGATTAGCGTAACAATATTTACTACGTCTACACAACAGAAAGTGTGCTTCAACTAATTCTGATGTAAACCAGTTGTTTATGTTGGTTATTTTGGAAATGTTATTCACTTTGTACTGCAAAGTTGTGAATGAGACTTGAGATGTGACCGTCTGATCTGTGCGTGTTCATGTGTTTAGAAAGAGTTGTGACTTTGGATGGCGATTTGACTGGAGGGTGGGTTGGTTATTTCATTGCTAGGCGGCTACCGTTAGCATTTTTCAAAATGTGAAACCCTACCTTTAAATCAAAAAAAAGACTTTAGATGGGTTTGGTTTACTTCTTTAAATTATTGAATGAAAAAGACACAATTGTTAAATTAAATAATAGACTAAATCTAAAATAAAATGTTTTAAAGGATATGTTAAATATAAAATTAAAATATTCCAGCTTGTGCAAATCAGCTACAAAACAGCTTGTTGTGTTCAATGCACTTCATCAAATATGGATACAAATGGTGCTCATTTCTGTCACCCTTCACTGCGCTACAAACAGACTGTGGATGAAAGTTCAAAGGTGTCACTGGCCTTGACTGACATAAACGCTCACAAAACATGCCAAAATAGATCTGTCATCCAACCATCATATCCGCACACGCATGCTTGTCAATATGCATTTTTTTCCTCAGTTATCAGGTTTAGAGTTGTAGAATAGTTGTGCCAAGACTGCGGTTCATCCAGAGGACATCACTCAATGAATCTCTTTCACTTGCATTCACTGCAGTCTATTCACACTAATGGTCTAGAAGCAAAATCAAGGTCACATGCTGCTCTCTAGTGTCTGTGTTTATACCCAGATACACATTACATTTACCCTTGGTTTAACACATGTTTGAGCTGTCTCGACTGATAATAACTTGCACTGACATAACTTAAAACACACCAGTGCCATTCATTTGTCTTAAGAAACACATCAGTAATATCTTTTTCTAATGAATGTATATAAAACATCTTAACTGTGAAACCAGGTCTTAATGTCACTTAAAAACATGTGCACTGTTTTAGGTTTATTATTTTTATTATTTCGTTCAATCCTTTAAAATAACATTGCTCTTTCTGGACCATCAAAAAGATGTCCAGGTCATATTTTATCTCGATGCTGATACAAATAAGCAATTATAGTTTGCTTTAAAATGTCTGTTATTCATTTAAGTTAATTTGCCTCAAAACCACGAAATCATGCCTAACCCATTGTTGGGTCAATAAGGTACAAACCTACAGTAGCTGCTGGGTTAAATTAAAGTTTATATTTGACCCAGAAATGGATTTAAAACCAGCATTTTGGGTTTAAACAACCCAACATGGGTGAAATTACAACCAAACGGTTTAGTTTGTCACTTTTTGATGCAACACAGGGTTAAAACAACCCAGCATTTTTTAGAGTGAATGTGAAAAAAAGAAGTATAGAGTCATATACTTATTAAAATAAAAATATATATTGTAAAGTAAAGCTGTCAAGTATTTGTTTATTAATGTGTTACATGTTATTCTTTTTATTTTTTTCTTATGTCATTTATATTTAAATAAAAACAAACTAACAAAGCAACTTAAAAATATAATTTTACAATAAGATTTCAGGATTAAAGTTTCTTAACATTATTAAAATTCACTGCATCAATAAACAACTTAACAATAAACAATATTTCTGCAGCATAATCTAATTCAGTATGTGTTACAGTAGTTTCAAAATTTAGTAATTCGTTTCTTTTTAAATCAGACATTAAAATTAGTATACAAAATATTACACATACTGTGAAACATTAACATACAGTAAAATATCTATTTACCTTAGTTAAAAGACAATGAATTAACATGAACAAACAATAAAAAAGTGTATTTGTAATAACTCTAATAATAATGCATTAACTAATGTTAACAGTTACAACTTTTGATTTTAAAAATCTATTTGTAAATGCTATGCTAAATTACCATCAAATCCGATTAACAAATGCTGGATAGGACTTGTTTCAATGTTATTTCATGTTAGCTAATGCATATAATAAATAAGACTTAAGACTGTAAAGTGTTACCAGAAAATCCCACTTTTTGTATGCATATTATTTCAACCCAGTCTCACGAAATTTCGTTATATAGTCACAATATTTGATTCTTTTTTTGTAATATTATCACAAAATTTCCGTGTTTTTTCGTGATCATATAACGAATTTCTGTTTTCGTGTGATTATCACGTATTGGTTACTCAACAGTTTTGTCCAATTTTTTTACCACTTTGGTTTAGGGTTGGATTTACATAAAATGACATCCCTATTCTCTACCCAAACCCAACTCTAACCCTAACAACAGGCGACATATAAAAAAATAATCAGAAAAAATAGTACAAACCAATACACAAAGTGACATTCTATGCAAACACCAAATCTAACCCTAAATCGAAGCGACAATGGTTTGAAAATAGCAGTTTAGTAACTAATAATCACACGAAAACAGAAATTATTATACCATCACCAAAAAACGCTAAGACTGTGCAGATTTTTTCTTTAAAAAAACTTTAAGGCATGTTTTTGATAGATTTTCCCTTTCACACTATCTTAGTTTTAAAAGGCCAAGACAGTTAAAAGCAAAAGCAAACGCAAGATTGCCTGGATTTGTGTAAGTGAAATAGTGCTGTTTTCTGTAGTCCTGCCCTGACCGCATCCACATTGTCTAGGGTGAGTCTTTCATAAAAAAATTAACAGCTGAAATCCAGACAGAAACCAGTGAAATGTTTTAGCAGACACATTGAATTGATACCCAGTCAATGCCATGCTTCAATAGCCACAAAAATCTAACTCATATCCAGCACAGGTGGTTTGTCAACAGACCCTCTGAATTACCTTGTCGTTGTTGTTTATTTTAGGCTTCCACTCTTAGTGGACTATGATTCAAGGTATTCCATGTATATTGTGTTATTTATTAATGTATGATGTTTTTTATGTAGTTTGTATTGTTTGCGTAACTCTATGTGACTTTGTGAATTGCCCCTTTGGGGATAAATAAAGTGTTTGAAATTGAAAAGAAATTGAACCTTCTTTGCACATGATACCAAACCAAAGTCATACAGTTACCGACTGAAACCTACACACAGATCATTTATCTCTTATCTTAGATTTGGCTGGTTAAGTGTATTGTTCATAACCAATAAAGGTTCACAGATATACACTTTTAAAAAGTTTGAGTTGTTTTAACCCATATGTGGGTCTAATATGGATAAACCCAACGGTTGGGTCAATTTCAACATAGGTTTGTGTATAACCCAACAGTTGGGTTTGTCCATATTTGACCCAACCATAAACTCTAGATAGACAGACAGACAGATTCAAAGATTAGAAAGTCTATTAGCTTGTAAGCTTCTTCTGTTGTTTTAAATTCATGGACTGATGTGAATGCAGCACATTAGCCTTTCCCAGAAATGAAAACCTGGCACTTCCTTGCAAGGTTTCATGTATATCTATAACCATGTAAGTAATTGTTTAGATACTATTTCTTTGTGCAATATATTTTTTATCTATCCTACTTTGCTATAACTGCACGTTTATGTCATTTTTCCTGATCTTTATATTCTGTATCATTAGGTCTTTTACTGTTTGCACAGTACTTGTGTTTTTAAGGTTTCGCATTTAAGTTTTGTTTTTATAATTCACATTGTAATGTGTGCTCGTCTACAGTATTGTATTGTTTGCACAATGTTAATTTGTGTTTGGTCTGCACTGTTCTGTGTGCATGCATAGTTACTGTAATCATGTTTATATTGGTGTATGTCTTGTTCAGTATGTGCAATGTTTGCAATTGTAAATGGGCACTGTAGAAATCCCCAAAACCGTCAACAAACTACACTCAGGCATACATGGCCAATAAAGCTTTCTATTCTATTCTGAATATATTATAAAATCTTGAGTGAATTATTCTATTATTTCAGAAAAGATAAAATGCGTTTATAAAGGTTAAAATAGTTGAAAAAAGTGTTTTTTTTATTTTGCAATGAATGACAATACATATTTTTTGGCACTACATTTTTTACATAAAAATTAAAATTAAATAAATAATAATTACATCAAATAGCTAAAATACCTACAAGTGTGCACTTGCTAGATGACATCCACTGACATATTACTGAAATTAAACTATACATTTTATTTATTTTACTATTTATCATTGGCTTATGATGGTATGAATGCTTTCAACTCACTCTGTGCTGAATTAAAACTAAAATTTACAAAATACAGTATGTTGATTAGAATAGAAAGTTTATATATTATTACACTTATTTAAAACCAAATGCTATGGTCTTTGCTTGCAAAATGAAACTTTTAAATGTTAGATTATGGCAATGTTAAATTGCTTATAAAATAAAACATTTTTAAAGAATAGAGGGTTAATTTTTCAAAATTTTGAGTCTAGAAATGGATTTTCTCATGGTTACTTATATGTTTTTTAAATCACAGACTGTGATTTATTGTTTTGGAGGAGTTGTTCTCAAATGTGGGCCACGAGATGGTGCCAGGGGGGCCCAGTTTTATGACATTTTATAAAAAAACATTAATTTATCATTAATTCTGTTTAATTAAACCTCAGAAAAATAGGGATTCTTACCAACAGCACTTCATTGTATAAATAATTTTTTTGTTTAATTAAAATGTTATGTTTTAGAAATTTTTTATACAATCAATTTTCTTTTTGCGGGGCACCAAGGGCACAAGGAGGGGGCACCGTACTAAACGGGGGATGCATGCCGAAAAAGTTTGAGAACCAGCTGTTTTAGAGGAAATATTAATTTGTACATGCCGAGAAACAGCAAGACATGAGACACATATTTTAGAGATGTGCTTGCAAGTGTTAAACAAACAGACACTCATATACACTTCTACCGACAGCTTGCACAGATTACTTATGCTTGGTGAATCTTAAAACCGACTCGCTAACATTTTTTCTTACAGAACTTACAGACATAAACAATTGACCTACAGCAGAAATGTGTTGCAAGAGTGGCTTCACTGTGTGCATACAGAACAGATAGATTTAGTAATATATAGGCCATACATGCATTTATTTCTAGACTTATTGCCCCCTTGATTCCTTTTGCAAATATTTTACATCTAAGATTGTCTTCATTTTTCAATTATTATTTATTTTCTTGATTGTTAAGGGCACATTTGCGTCAAATACACTCGAATACAGAAAAAAGGTAGAAAACTGTACCTTTTTTGTCGCTGAGGTGGTACCCCAAGGTACCATTTTGTACCTTTACAGGTATATAGACATAATACAATGTTGTACCTTTTGGGGTACATTACTGTTCCTTAAGGATCTATTTTGTACCTTTAAAGGCACAGTTAACTGTTTTGTACCCCTTAAATTTAACTGGTACAAAATTGTTTCTTTAGGTACACAATAGGTCCTTAAAGTATAATATTGTACCCTATAAGGTTCAACATTTCAATGTGTTTTATACCCATAAAGGTACAAAAAAGGTACCTTTTAGGGTACCACCCCAGCGACAGAAAAAGGAACAACTTTGTACCTTTTTTTCTGACAGTGTACAGTGGGGGCCAAAAGCAAGAGACAACAAGCTTTTTACATCATAAGGCTACTACTGTTATTATATAAATTATATTATATTTTATTATAAGCGTCACAAATTTCAGAATACTTCAGTGTTTGATTTGTCTTATTTTTGCTTTAGTTACAGAATTTACTTGTCAGGAACAGGGGGGAAACCCAAATGCAATTGTTAAATAGAAACACTAAGGACAAATAAAGAAAACAAATCCACAAGGGAGCAAACAACATGAAACAAGATATTACTGCACTAGACAGACTTAACACTATAGACAATTGACTACACTTGACTGTGTTACACACAAGAAAAGCACAGGATAGCAAACACAAGGGCAAAAAATCAGGAAACAACTCAAGAGGGGAACATGTGACAATTATCAAACAATAACAAGGATAATAAACGAGGAGACAGAGGGGCGGGGTCAGAGACGGGACTGGGAGAGCACATGGCCTAAAAAACAAGGTCAGGTGCCTTCACACAAAACATGGTACTGTCAGAACCCTGTCACAATGAACTAGAAACTAAGACAAGACACGATCCTGCAGATCATCCATTTAGCATTGACATAAATTGAAGTGACAGTAACAAGATATAAAAATCCAGGCAATGACAAAAGATATGGGTTAACAGATAGATAGCGCTACAATGAAAGATGTAGCTGTGCAGCTGGCATGGCCTAAGCAACCCAGAGGGGCCAAGATGACACACAAATTGTTGTATTGTAATGAGGGCACCGGGCACCAGTATGTAAGCTCTTGCCTTATCGTAGGTGTGAGACATAATGGCAGCTCCTTAGGTATGACTTCACTTCCTGCAACAGTTGACAGTTTTCCTATTTAAACCAAGAGCTTTAGTTACTGTAAAAATATCATGCATGACTTCTGCAGTACTTACAACGTATGTTTTTAAAGAAACATGACTACAGCCATTTATAATTGTAGCTTAGGAACATAAAATAATCATGAAGGGCAGAAGGCCAAGGCTCGTCAAGGAACTGAGAAGTCTGAGGTAAATCACCTGAGGTTTTATACAAGATTCCAGAGTTCAACTTTACTAATCCAATTTGGTTTTGACTTAGGCTTGGATGTTTCCCTTTTAGTGGCCTCGAGCTATGTGGTTTGCTGGCTAATCGCAAGGTGTTCTAGTGCTAAACCTCTGGCTCATCATGTGTATCATGTGCACAACCACGCTAAGGAATGAAAGATGACAAGAACCTTGTAGTGTGAGCTCCACAGCGCTTCAGTCAGTCTCACAGTCCTGTATCATGAGCTTGCCTTAAGACAATAACATCTTTCAGTCAAGGTTACAGTTTGCTTGCGGCATAGTTTTGGATGTTTTTCTTCTGGAAGCGCCAAGATATTTCTTTTCACAGTTTTTTTCATACTCTGGGTCATCAAGCTTTAAGACTCTAACCAGTTAGTCCTGTAAATAAATCCTATTTTTCATTCTGTTGATGCTAGCATCATTGCTTCAGATGGTTACGACTTCAATATGTTCCGGTTTTGCTCTGAGTGGCATTGAAAAGCTTCCAACATCCTTGGTTCTGCTCAAACCATCAACCTTTCGGTAAACAACCAAACACGCTAAACGATTGTGCCACAAAGATGGACAATAGAGAGGACAATCAGAGCAAAGACGCCTTGGACTCATGTCCAAATTATATTTTGGAGCTGTGCCATCAATCCATCAACAAGTGTTTTTTATAATTCTGGTTATATGTTTCTGTTAGCTAATGCTAACAAACATAAACATCTGTGATAATAGCGTGCACCAAAACAGGTCACTGTGAGCAGAATGGTGTTTGTCAAGACAAATATGGTGTTTTTGTCCACAACAATTGAGGAATTTTAACCAAAGTATGTTACAGACATTTCATGAAGATGCTGCAACCGAACACGCTAACCGATTGCACCACAGTTAATCAGTCAAACTAGTAGGAGTAAATGCAGATGCTCATTGTCATGGGAATAGTCATGGCCCTTAAATTTGAGTGTACATGGCAGTGGCGCCGGTGACTTCTTTTTTCGAGGGTGCTTGATGCGAAGTTCGTCACAACATGTTTGTAGCCCGTCATGTGTGTGGTTCCTTTTTTCAAAATATGTGTTCTGCGCATCGAGAGATCATGTGTGCATCACGTGTCTTGTCAAAATAAGTGCCTTCTGCAGAGGCGTCTAAAGGGTTTATGATAAAAGCGACGCTTGCGCTTGCCAGATACTTGCATAATCTCATGCAAAATCAGAGTTTACTGTTAAGTGAGTGTCTTGCATGTATTTTGTGAACGTGAGCATCTCTTTTATCAAAAACGGTTTTGACGCATGTGCAGCAGGCACATATTTTGAAAACGCAAGCAACACACGACACTCCGAACACTCATTTTGAATTAGTGCCCCTCGGATGAGCAGTCACGAGCCGCCACTGGTACATGGTTAAATATCATGAATCTTACATCAAAAATTTTCTTTTGTGTGTGTGTGTGTGTGTGTGTGCGTGCGTGCGTGCGTGCGTGCGTGTGTGATTAATACATTGTAAAACCTAAAAGTTAACTTAACTCAAACCATTTAAAGGAATATTCCATTTTCTTAAAAGAAAAATCCAGATCACCACCATGTCATCCAAAATGTTGATGTCTTTCTTTGTTCAGTCAAGAAGAAATTATGTTTTTTGAGGAAAACATTGCAGGATTTTTCTCATTTTAATGGACTTTAATAGAGCCCAACATTTAATATTTAAATCAACACTTAACAGTTTTTTTTTAACGGAGTTTCAAAGGTCTATCCCAAACGAGGCATAAGGGTCTTATCTAGCAATACGATTGTCATTTTTAACAAGAAAAATAAAAAATATGCTCTTTTAAACCACAACTTTTCGTCTAGGTCTGATCCAGCGCAACCTAACGTAAATGCGTAGTGACGTAGGGAGGTCACGTGTTACATATATAAAACGCAAATTTGCGGACCATTGTAAACAATAAACTGACACAAAGACAATAATTAGTATCAGTTGACATACAACAACGTAGGAACGGTAGCCTGGTTAGCCAGACCTACATCAAGATGTAAGGTCTGGCAACTCTTCACACAAACGGCTCAATGCAAGGGGCGGGATATAAGGTTGTCCCTCAAAATGCCTCTGCACGCAATAGGATAGCGCTATGACCACTCAGAGCAACGAAGAAGGTGACGTAGTTACCGTAACCAGTCGGCAAAACTCCAAACACATCTTTCTTGCTTAATAAGGACTTCAGTAGGGTTATTTGCTCTTCTCTCAAAGAAAAACATAAGTCTAAGTCCTCCAGAGTCGCGGCCAAAGCCGCTTCAAAAGAAAGCTGTTCGCCAGCAGCCATTCTTTGTTTTCAAGTAGGAACCGTTGCAGCTCTGTCGTCATCATGTTAAGCCCGCCCCACAGACGCTACACACGATGTGATTGGCCTGACCAAATTTTGGTTTTTGGAGCTGTTAAGTGTATTGTGAGTGCCTAGACTATAGGAACGGTCCTCTTTCAACACATTTGTAAACACTGGGGCGGAGTTTCGCGTTCGTCTTTTGTGACCTCTTGATGTCATGACGTATTGCGTGGGGTCACAACACGCATCACGACCTGATCTAGATGAGAAGTTGTGGTTTAAAAGTGGATATTTTTTATTTTTCTTATCAAAAATGACAATCGTTTCGCTAGATAAGACCCTTATGCCTCGTTTGGGATTGTTTATAGTCCTTTGAAACTCTGTTGAAAAAAACTGTTAACTCTTTCCCCGCCATTGACGAGATATCTCGTCAATTAAGAGAAAACGCTTCGCCGCCAATGACGAGATTTTCCGTCTTTCCGCAATACCGCTATTATCCACCAGGTGGCGCCCTTCCGCAACTTTTTAAGTATTGCCCTATGGCAAGCTGCTGCATGTCCGTGTCTGTTTTAAAGATCGCTCTGGATGGGATCTCTATGAAAAGTCAGTCACAAAAATTTAATTATTTTTGCTTTTTGCTCAAAATATGGTGTTTTTGCAAAAACCTACCCATATTCAAAAGCTGATTGCAAAAGAACCACTAAAGGTAGGGTGAAACGTTTTTTTTTTGTTTGAAAGCAGAGGGTCTGTTCTTTCATTTGGTATATTGTATGTTTATTTATTTAAAGAAGAACATTTTCTGGAAGGCATTAAACTTTGGTGAAAATCATGAAAAACGCTGGCGCCGGCTGGCAACTTTTTTTAAAAACGCTGGCGGTGAAAGAGTTAAGTGTTGAGTTAAGTATTAAATGTTGGGCTCTATTAAAGTCTATTAAAATGAGAAAAATCCTGCAATGTTTTCCTCAAAAAACATAATTTCCTCTTGACTGAACAAAGAAAGACATCAACGTTTTGGATGACATGGTGGTGAGTAAATTATCTGGATTTTTCTTTTAAGAAAATGGAATATTCCTTTAAGTAAACCGGTTGCATTAGTTTTAAAACACATACATTTGAGTACTGTGAACTTAAACAAATTGAGTCATATGCAGTTATACACTTATATTTAAATTCACAATACTTGCTCATGACTCTTGTTCACATTACTTAAATTTATGTGTTTTAAAACTTAAATGGTCTAATGCAACCGGTTTACTTAAATGGTTTGAGTTAAGTTAACTGTTAGGTTTTACAATGTAGAAAACAGAATTTTCACACATGAATATTTTATAATATCATATTTGATATTATAATTGATCAAATAAATAATATAAAATTAAAAATAAAACAATAAATAATAAAGGTGGCTGATTGAAAGAACATTAAAAATTATAAAAAATAGCAAAGAAAATAATTGTGTGATGCATTGCAATTTGTGTACAATATGCTGTACACTGTAAAAATTAAAAAAGTAAATAAAAAATAAATTTTATTTTATTAAAAAAAATACTTCAATTGGTAAAACCTAACAATTTGAAGTTTTTTTCTAACTTAAATGTTCTCACTCTAAGTAAAAAATTGAAGTTGAAAATGTTTAATTGTTTGGGTGTTACCAACTGAAGTAATTAAAAAATCACCCTAAATTTTTCACTTAAAGTAAGAAAATGTAAGTTTATACAACAACTTTCTTTGGTGAAAATTGAAGTATTTTTTTAAGTAGAGCAGCTTTAGATTTCACAGGATAGTTTACATCTGCCCAGAAGTCATTGTGCTATTTAAATATGAGTTTAAACATAAGGCAAAACGTTTACCAACATATGAAAACAATACAGTATGTACACTCTAAAAATAGCTGTTTTTTTAACCCATGGGTAAATATTGGACAGAACATATGCTGGGTTAAAAATGGCCCCAATGCTGGGTTGTTGTTATGCAACCATGGGGCATAATGACCCAACAGGGTTAAAACAACCCAGCATTGGGACAATTTTAATCCAGCGGTGTGTTCTGTCCAATATTTCCCCATTATTTATCAAAAATAACCCAGCCATTTTTAGAGTGTATTATTTTATTTTATCAATATTATTTTGTTAGTACTATTTTGAGTTGTTTAAAAACAAGTTTGTCACTACTGTAAAGGTTATTACAGTGTATTGTCCAAGGGATATCTTCCCTTGCGATGCAGCAACAGAAAATTGCTTTGGGATTTTGAAATAACTTTGGTGATTCATCTTGAAATGAACCTTCTCATCCTCAGGGATGAGATCCCAGTGGAGGGTCTTCATAAAGGTGAGGAGGTGCTGTATGTGACTAAAGAGAACTTATATCTGTGTATCTGAGTTTCTGGCAGCAACCATAAATGGATTTGAACATGGCCCTTTAAAAGTCTTTAGGGAAGTGTATAAAATATGCTTTACAAATTTTGTCAACTAGTTGAAAGTTTTGCATTGAATGACTTGTGTTTTTTTTGGAGGGTAAGACTATTCAACAGAAAACCAGTAAAATATTTTAATCAAAATGACACAGGTGATTGAAAACATAGGACAGACAATTGTAAATGATAATTTGCACAAATGTACCAAAGCATTGGGTATAATGTTACTTTTTATGATGTGCACAAGAAGTGACTAGACATTGTGAAGGTTGTTTAAAAATGTTAATATCAATCAGACTGAGAAATACTTTTAAAGGCTGATGGAGAGTTAAAGTTTTTATATTCATTCATTCTTGAGCTTTTCTTTCTCTAAACATTTATGAAAGCCCATTCTGTGTCATTTATCATTGATGTTTTGATATCAGGTACATTTAAACTTACATTTAATTCATACAATGACAATATAAACTTCTCTCTTTTAAAAAAGAACAAATTTTTGTATTTATAAATGCTTTTTTTGCATATTCTATAAAACAATATTTTGGTGGGTCCTCCTGAGATAGATTTAACCTGTCTCAGTGGGTCGCTCAATATAAAAGTTTGGGAACCAACCACTGACTTAGCAGATGCTATGCAATTCATTATATATTTTTTTATTCAATTTTACACAATTACAGTAATAAAATACATTGATCAAAATGTGGTTCAGATCTCTCTAATAAATTAAAAATCTAGTTAGTCTGAACATTTGGAGATTCTGTATAATGGCACTGTTTTTTTTTTTACAAAAGAAATAAAATGCTCACACTTGTATTTATTCATGACCCTTAAAATGTCTAGAATATTATGAATCAGTCTTGCTTTTAATGCTTTTGGAGGTAAATCTCATCTTTGCTATTTTAAAGGGATTGAGAACAGGAGTTACCGTGGTACACACACAAGATCTTTCTTAGGAGCACTGGAGCCGATTAAAACACCTCTGCTAATTGGATTTAATGAATGATTTAACATGGCACAGCCGGATCAAATCAAACGGCTTCATTCTGGCCATTTAATACCGGGTCAGTGGTTTGTAATGTGAACGTGTCTCCAGACACAGCCCAAGCTCTTTAAGGACCTGAATTCCCCCTTCCCTCTACTTTATAAACTTCTGATAATTGTGCAAGCTGATCAGCAGATCTTCTCTCAGATTCTCTAAAACTATAGTTCATGATAGTTAATTAGTTTAATAATAATTATTATTATTATAATTAAATTAAACTTAGTTTAATAAAAAATATATAAAATCATGATTTTTTGTAATCCAAACATCTACAATGTTGAATAATACAGTAGTACTATTATTTTTATTATTATATTATTTTAAAATAATAATAATAATTTCAATAATAATGTTTTTATATTATGAAGTACAACATAATTAACTATAATAAACAATAACCACAGCAATATTCATTTTTATTGCTATACTACTAAAAATAATAATAATAATAACAAATAAATAAATAATAACAAAACAAAAATAATTATAAGAAATAATATAATACACATAACGTTAAAAACCCGTTATTTGGGAATGACCGATTTCACATCTTCTAGATCTAGACCATAAATAAAGTTATACCCACACTGAAAGATAACAAAAATCACAGAGGTTTAGGAAGACACATACAGTATGGTACAGTTAAGTCTAGAACAGTCTAGGGTGTGAAAGTTGATTTTCAAAGCAGCTTAATGACTGGGTCACAAGCAACGTTTTGGCAGGGTAGCGTGGGTGTTTGAGGTATATGGTCATTTATTCTGTAGCAGCTAATGACCACTTTACTGATTTCTTTGTTGTCAGCAAATGAAAGCACTATTGAATAACACTATTCAAACAAAAATGTATACCAATAATTTATTAGATGGCATTTGCTAAAGCAAATCACTATATTGCCCATACTTAGGCTTTAGTTTTAATCACACTAAGTATTTAACTTTACCAAATGCCTGCTATGGTTGTGCTGTTATGGACAATTATATCAATGTGCCAATTTGATGGACCCAACCTTTCTCAACACCCCATAACACATCTGTAACATACCATTTCAAACCCCATATCAATGCAGGGGTAACCATCAACAACACTCTAGCATCTGGATAACAACCCAGTAAAATCATTTGGAACACCTTGGTATATGCCCTACCAACCACCCACAACACACGAGGTACAGCATAGCAACACAATGGTTGTATCCGAAATAGCCCCCTATACTATTATTCATGATTCCCTACATTAGTCCACTAATATAGCTCAATCAAAAAATTGAACAAAAACTATAGTGAATTCGGACACTTGAGCTCGATGGGCATCATCTCCTGCAGAGATGTGAGAATTTATTCAGCGAGAACCTCAGTGGACGAGTAGCAGCTAGCTGTGATTATTGCAGTGAATTTTGGGGTTGCATGAGTGCATTTGAGGTCTTCACGGGTCCACTTAGATCCAAAAACCCGAGGTCCAACCTGTTTACATTCGGGTCCAGTCAGGTTAAAAAAATTGCTATTGTGTCTGGTCGAACTGGGGTCTAATTTTGTCTGTTTTTTCTTGGGTCAGGTCCTTTATTTATTATAATTTATGCACGTCGGGTTCAGGTCAAAAGTGATTCGGGTCATTTTGGGTAAATTTCTTTGGACCCGAGAAGACCTCTAGAATGCCCTCAATATAATGTCCACTATGATTTCGGACACCACTAAAAATTAATGTTCCCTCAAATAGTGCGCTATTTAAGGGTATAGGGAGTTATTTCTGACACAAAATGATACCCTACCAATGCATTACAAACCACTCGGAACACCTTAGCAGTCTTAATAGTAAAACACACTTAAAGCTGCAATCTGTAACTTTTGCCTCTCTATCGCAAGTACAGCGAATTTACAGCGTATGTTTCTGTAATTATAGTTTACTTATGAAGTACGTACGTGTAATTATAAGGGAACAATTTATAATATTTGGGGAATAAAGGGGTAACAACCAGGAAAAATACAAATAATATATGCAGTAAAGTACTGCGGAAGTACAGCGAATTTATAGCATACATTTCTGAAATTATAGTGTACTTATACAGTACATACATGCAATTTTAAGGGAACAATTAATAATATTTTTGGAACAAAGGGGTAACAAGTGCCACTTTAATTTACAGCCCGCAGATGTTGTATTTACTCTTTAACTACGTGAAACAAGGGGGTAACAAGTGCCACTTTAATTTACAGCCCGCAGATGTTGTATTTACTCTGTAACTACGTGAAACAAGGGGGTAACAAGTGCCACTTTAATTTACAGCCCGCAGATTCTGTACTTACTCTGTAACTACGTGAAACAAGGGGGTAAAACATTTCGACTTAGACTGTAACAACACAAAACAGTAACTACAGAAAATACACTCTTCGAAAGGATGTGTTAATTTTTTACACATCTTTGTGTGTTAAGTTTTTAACACATTATGTTTAATTTTAACACATTATATATCATTTTGTGTTGATTTTGTGTTAAAATATAACACAAGTTGTGTTAAAATATAACACAAAATTTGTTGTTTCCATAATAACAGAGAGATGGGTGGATTTTGGGACAACGCATTTAGTGTGTCGTCCCAGAATCAACACTAATGTGTTGTTTTTAACACATTTGTTCTAAGAGTGTAGTTCTAGTTTTGCTTGCTTTGTTTTCACCAAAGTTGCCTTGCCTATTTTTAATTTTGCTTGATGACCCAACAAATTCCTGTTCTCTTTTTCTTTCTTAAGGTAAGTAACCTTTATTGAAAATTCTAAATAAATTGTATCGTACTAATAAATAGCATAAACACATTAACTGAATTTTAAGTTTTGTTTAGTAATCTAAAATACTTACTGCATATATTATTTGTATTTTTCCTGGTTGTTACCCCTTTGTTCCCCAAATATTATAAATTGTTCCCTTGTAATTACACACTATAATTACAGAAACATACGCTGTAAATTCGCTGTACTTACGCAGTACTTCACTGCATATATTATTTGTATTTTTCCTGGTTGTTACCCCTTTATTCCCCAAATATTATAAATTGTTCCCTTATAATTACACGTACGTACTTCATAAGTAAACTATAATTACAGAAACATACGCTGTAAATTCGCTATACTTACGTAGTACTTTCCGGGCTGTAATCTAAAGCGTTACCAAACCTTTTTGAGATTACAGTGATCATGCACCATACTCAGCTTATTTTACTTATACTCCATGACTGAAATAATGACTTTTAAAGGGAACCAAAGGTTTAATTACAAAAATAACCATTTCATGGAATAAAACACAACACCTTTTTTTAACATCAATCTAAAACTAGTGATCTTTTTTTGCTTACAGTTTTTCTGCGTATAAACTCCCCCATGTAAAAGCGCAATTAGCTTTTAAAGGGGATGAAAGATTAGACTCTCATTGGTTTTTATCGCACATTACGCCCAAAACACACCCATTACTCATCGCGAGAATAGGAACAACCCTTTTAGACTGTGTGCCAGGCGCATAAACCATTTTCCTGTCATTAAACTAGCAAAAGTAGATTCGGACAAGCCTTAAGTGAACTTGTGCTATGCGCCTTAGACCATGCACCTAAATCGATAAAATAGGGCCTATTGTGCTTCTTCCTCTATATACTCTGCACAGATGAATCTGATGTCTGTGATCATTGCATCAGAGTGGATTTGTCATTATAAAGCCATCGTTTAAAATGCATCTTATATCTGAAAAATCTAGACATGTAATGTATCTGCCGCATTTATTTTGGGTAAATTAAAAAGTATGAACATAAATCAGGTTGCTAATGTCTTACCTGTTCAGAGGATAAAGTCACATCTCTGCACCAGTATTTAATCTCTTTAGATGCTGAAAAAAGCTTTGCTGATATAAACTCTTGATTTAGCATGAGCTCTGTCACGTTCCCTGTCTAAATAAGGCTCTCTGCAGATTGGGCTTTCATTGTTTAAACAACAGAAGATTCCCCAGATGAAAGGACTCAGTGACTGTTTATTTTTAACTGAAAAGAGTTAATAGAGAGAATTGTAAAAGATAATTGTAGCTTTAAAGCCGGCCGCTCCATCTGTGTTTTGAAACAAATTACAATGATTTACTTAAATTACAAATATTTAAAAACAGATTCTGTATTATTTTTTACCAAAAACTTTTCTGATTGCAGCTTTAAGACTAAATACAAATAAATAGATTTGTTAGCAAAATGTATGCCATTTTATTTGGTACACTTAAACCACTAGGCAACTGTTATATTATAAATATTTTATTACGAACACTGACCTTTACAGCCACTCGCACTAACGAGTCAGTCTCTAGTTTTAGACATTTTTAGAACAACCCTGTATCACATGAAATACGTTCTGAGGAAACTATTTTGCAAATCGCAATTACGTTACATGCCAACATATAAGCAGTGCTATTACGTTGGTCCTTAACCTAATATAAGCAGTGCTGTTACGTTGGTCCTTAACCTAATATAGCCAATTTATTGCAGTGCTATTACGTTTGTCCTGAACATATACATCCAAAGCATAGATTAAATCGTACTATACCATACGATACTGTTCATCGCATTCAAGAAGCGTGACCCGTAGCCAGAAAAAAACCTCTGGGTGTGCATCATAAAATCTGTGTGTGTCACAGGCAAGAAAACCAGAAACGCTGAGGAATTCAGGTGCTGTAAATCCGGTGGACAGGACAAGATAATTTATAACAGATAGTTGACATGGTAAGCAAGTTAATATTTTTTAATAAAAAACGAAATAAGACGAATAGCATACATTATTGTTGTTGCGGTGTGTCACGTGACAATCATGACCGTCGCCATGGACACAAGGGGTCGGATATTTAGAGTTAAATATTTTTAACTTACGCGTGAAATGGTTGATTTTAAAAATATATATATTCTAAGTAAACAACAACAGCCCAGGTTTAGTAAACATTTTTTTATTGAAACTATAAATAAATATTCTGCATCCATTTTAGGTGTGCCACTGTGGGTGGCTCCCGCACACCCGTGGCTACGCCCCTGCCGTGACCCAAATCTCGTTCGCACATCATCGCGATGTTTATCATCTATTTACAAACGTAGCCAGTCGCCACATCTTTGTGAGTATACCATTAAATTTCTGTTTGTTCGATATTAAATTCATTATATGTTTTTTATTAATCCAGATCGGCTTCTAAATGTTGTCTGAATTGTATTGGTCATCTATATTACATTCTTTTTGTTCAAAATAGTGATTAGCGCGTGATTAAAAGTCACGTTATGTTTGTTACCATTAACATAACGT
The DNA here is from genome assembly GCF_030506205.2 of Paramisgurnus dabryanus. NCBI lineage: Eukaryota > Metazoa > Chordata > Actinopteri > Cypriniformes > Cobitidae > Paramisgurnus > Paramisgurnus dabryanus. Next base: position 19,900,169 of record NC_133360.1, on the reverse strand, counting down.
GACAGATCCTCGATCATTTTATTATATTCATATTTTTGGAATTAACTACCAATGTACTTCTACTGTGGTATTTTGTGTTTATAGTACACAAATCGTACCATGTTTCTACCGCAGTTAGTTTACTTCTACTGTGGTATTTTGTAGTACAGTAAGTTAACAGCAAACCATATGCTTTTACCACAGTAGTTCAGCCTTTTTATGCATAGTAAAAAACAATAACAACAACACCATGCTTTTAATACATTTGATGTACAATTCAGAAATCTTTAGACATTCAGATTCTTCTTTTTTGGTCAGTTTTAATCTATTGCCGTTTTATTTATTTATTTATCTTATTATATAGTCTTATGATAGTGGGCAGATCTTGGGGTTTGTTGTAAATAGTTATACACATACAATGTTTAGTAAATAAAGAATTAAAATAAATCCAAAGTTTGTAATTCACAATTTTTTTGTCTTGCAGTTTCTTCACATACATCTCATACTCCTCCATCTACACGCCACACAACATTTAAACCAATGGCTTTTTTAAGAGCCATCACTTGCAAAAGCTCTCCTACTCACTCACTCACTTACTCACTCTCCAACTCACTCACTCTCCAACTCACTCACTCACTCACTCACTCTCCAACTCACTCACTCTCCAACTCACTCACTCACTCACTTACTCACTCTCCAACTTACTCACTCACTCACTCTCCAACTCACCCACTCACTCACTCTCCAACTCACTCACTCACTCACTCTCCTATAGGGCTGTGCAAAAAATCGTCTGCAATTCTCATGCGTGTTTCATCAGTAAAGCCGGTTCCGTGATTAGAAGTAAATCACCATCAGCTGCTTTCAGATGGAGCGGCATTTATTACACAGACCCGTAGTTCTCCAAAAAGCTAGGCAAAATTGCCTAGATTATCGGAGTCGATTTTCCTCGATTTGAACCCGATTTTGCCTAGCTTCTCGGTGAACTACGGGTCTGTGTAATAAATGCCGCTCCATCTGAAAGCAGCTGATGGCGATTTACTTCTAATCACGGAACCGGCTTTACTGATGAAACACGCATGAGAATTGCAGCCGATTTTTTTTTTCACAGCCCTACTCTCCTACGCGCGCACACACACTCACACACACATTCGCACACGCACGCACACATACACACACACACACACACACACACACTCTCTCACTCTCTCTCTGTTTGTCCCTCTTTCAATTTGTTTTGCCTATTTCTATTTGCATTCTTCATTCTTTCAATATGGCATCTTCAGGTTTTGACCAGTTATGTCAGGAAGCTGCAACTATTTCAAAGCATCTTGAAATGAAAGCTGACAATGCTGAACTTGGAGCAGCTACCAGAGAGGCTGAAGAAATTCTACAAATGTTCAATCCTCCACTGGTAAAGTTAATTACATTTTAGTTTTCTTCTTCATTTGGTTACTTTTTTATTTACACTTAAGTTGCTTTAATAAATGTATATTTTTATCTGTTCATAGGTTTCCAACTCCTTACTTTCAATCACTTTTAGCATTTTATTTTAACATGTTTATTTCTAATTTTTTTTCAGCTGAAAAAGAAGACCAAACGAGCAATTGCCTGGACTCAACAGACACAGTGAACTTTGCACTGCATTTAAAAGGTAATATTGGTTATATAAAATATCCGTATATCCACAGAAATGGACTCGGGTCCATAATATAGTTTTATAAAATTGATTGTTGTCTGTTATTACATCTGTAGCCAGCTTCTCAGCCCCAACACCGAGAACCAGAGTTGAGATCAATGTACTGCTGAGAAAGTGCAAGATTTAACCAAAAATATAGTAAGCATAAGTCCAAACACTTTTTAAGTCTTGATAACCTAATATACCTTCATGTTTTCATGGCATTATTATCAAATCAATAACTTATTTGTGTCCATCAACCATAAGATTATGACACATTACCGACTGTTTACAGCCTGTACACTGGCTATTAACAGGATGGGAGAGTCACAATTGTCCAACTGTGTTACAATGTGTAACATGTACATGCATGTGTTTGCCCGTGTCTTTCAGAGGATGCCGGAGGTACTGGAAGGCTCCCCTACCAATCCCTGGTAAATCAAGGCATGACAGTTAAAGTTGCAGGACTGCCCAACAGCCTCAAAAAGCCATCCTATTATGGAAGGAACCAGTTGGAGGCCATTTTGCAAGCTGCTGAGGAGATTTCATTTGAAATCAGTAAGTGAGATTAACAGTGGTTTTGTATCTCCAGCTGAGTTTCGGCAGATCATTTGGCTCTATGCAAAGTGGGAAAAATAAATTAACTAAACAATAATACGGGCCTACATGTGAGTCTTTGTATAGTGCAGCACTGGTTGGGTTAATTTTTGACCCATAACGTGGAAATATTGGATAGATCAAATGCTGGATTGTTGTTATGCAACCATGGGGTATAATAACCCAGCAGTTGGGTTAAAACAACCCAGCATTGGGTCAATGTTAACCCAGTGGTGTGTTCTGTCCAATATTTACACAACATGTGTAAAAGAAAGAACCCAGACATTTTTAGAGTGTGGACCACTATATTTCTCCATGTCTCCCCAACCAGTCGAGGCAAATGAAATGGCTACCCAGTATAAACCATGGTTCTGCTCGAGGTTCCTGCATATTAAAAGGAAGTTGCCATTGCACTCTCAGAAAAAAAAAAGGTATAAAAGTTGTACCTTTTTGTCACTGGTACACTACCTTTTAAAAAGGTCCTGAAATGTACCATTTAGGTACAGATATGTACCTATGAGGTACCAGCATGTAGCTTGGCGGTACCAATGTATACCTTTTAGGTACAAAAGTGTACTTTTTGAAAAGGTACTGCCCCAATGTCAACTTTTTTATCTTCATGTAGCTTTTTTCTGAGAGTTTGTAGCCTAATAATATAAAGACTACAGTATGGTCTAGACCTACTCTGTTTGAAAAGTGCTGTGAGGTAACTTTGTTATGAATTGGCACTTTAAAAATTAAATGTAATTCAATTGAAACAGATTCAGGTTATAGATTCTGTATGTGTCTATGACAGTTTGTAAGGGATGTAACACTATTTCTCAGTTGCAGTTTCCTCATTACAGTGGACACATTTTCTAAAAAGGCACCTCTCCAGAATATCCTACGGCTGTTTAGTTGAATTTGACTAGTGATTGTGATGGCCCTTGGCAACAGTTGAATTTTATCTATAAAATAATATTTCTTCATTAATACTGCTGTGTGATGCAGAAAGACCAGTTATTTGTTATGCTTCTAAGTGTTTCTTTTTTCCGTATACATTAATTAGATGCAGCACAATGCAACTCCACTGACCAAGCAAGAAGGAATGTCAGAGGTGATGGACGAAGAAGGTACGCTGAGTTGTTTTTATTTTATCTTTAAATAAATATATAACATTTAACTTAAGAAGCATAGTTTACTAGATATGTAATTGTGGTCATTACACTGTACATTTTACCACTGTACACATTATTAAAACAATAATCAAATCAAAAGATGAAATCTGTGTGTGATAGTTTAACATCTTCAAATCAACAGACACAGCAGATGTTGCCCAGAAAGTTTAGAGGCCATGTGTGAAAATGTTATTTCTTTTCATTGTAATACATTTTGAATGGTATTGCTTAAGTTCAAGCTTAAAACTACTCTTCTGAAAAGTCTGCCATTGATATTGGACACAAAGAGAAAAGCTCACTTGAATGTGAAAATTACAATTTATAAATACAATATTTATTCAGGTGACATTTAACATCTTTTATAGACCATTTTGCAAGATGTAAACAACACTGGTCCAGAAGCACTTCCCATATCAGTTTCTTAACACATCATAAACGTTGGGATAAAATACAACCAACAGGACATAGAAAATTTAATCAAAAAGTTAAAGAAACATTTTTAAGATGTTTTCTTTATGTGTGAAATAAAGAAAACAGTTACAAACTGAAACAGGAAGTGTTTCTGGACCAGTGTTGTTTACATCTTGCAAAATGGTCTATATGGTTGGTATTCTGATATTTTACACTTTGAATTGGCTGTTGATATTTAGATGCAAACAATGAATGGTACTATATCTGTATTTAACCTACAATTTACTAATTAACTATTGACAGTATAAATGTTGACACATTGCATTATGAATTTGTAATTTAGATTCAAACATTATATTAAGAAAGTTGTTATTATGTTTTATGTTCTACAGAGCTGGAAGAACAGTCCTCAGAAACAGCCACTACTGTAGCTATCGTGATGACTGCAGATTAAGGTATCTTTTCCAATTGTGCTGATTTTTATGTCCCATTGAGAATAATAAGCTCTTCCTCATAGTAGACCAGGCCAAGTAGACCTGGTTTGGTAGTTTCAACAGATTACAATACTTTAACAAGAACAGATATTGGAACAGAACCATAGACCAATCCACTACACAGTGACACATTGTGACAAATCAGCCTCCAATTCTTTCATTTAGGATCTAACAGCATTAAACTAGATTCACTTTGTAAGTCTTTCAAGGGGCAGTTTCCAGGCAAAACGTGGAGAATACATAAACAGAGTTTTGTACACACATTTGGGACCTAATGTATAAAAACATCTTAAAGGGTGTTGTCCAGGACATTGTCTTAAATTACAAACAGAGATAGAAGGTGAGCACACCAACAATTGGTTTTAAAATGATGGCCAACCAAGACTGTATGAGTTGTGGCATTACAGTTAGTAATGCTAAAGCTGAAGAATAAAGTAGTGGTGAGATTTGTTAAAATTGAGTTACACTTCTGAATCATGTTTGATTTACATACATTTCTTAAATGGAAAACCCAGAGTTTTCCTTGTTTTCGCTTTCTGAAATTTGCCTCAGGAATTCTTCTTTGTTGACCTGCTTGTATCTTATGATTGAGTGTCAGCAATACCCACATTTTAATTTGACAATAGTTACAAATGAATAAACTGCCTTTGAAATGTTACTTAAAATATGCTCATGAGTATTAATTTCAACTAACTGGCTTGACTTAAATATATTTGTTTTGATAGATGGAGGCCATTTGTGCTGTGTCTGCCGCGTCCTTTTCGATGACAGGAAGAAGACTGCTTCAAAGAAGTGGCGTTAATCGTCACAGTGCACAGGGTGCCAATCATGGTCACACACTGCATGTCAAGACACCATGCAAACAGCCTGTAGCGCTGCATCAGTGATAGGAAACATGCTAGTTACACAAGATGTTTTAACTTTGAGTTGTTTTTACTTTGATCATGACCCCATCCCTTCAAACACACACACATATTTTTTTTTATTTTTATGTATTAGGTGCAATTTAATATTTTTCATGCAAATGTATTGTAATGATTACACTTATAAGAATAAAACAGATTTTTAATTCACTCTAATTTTTATTTATTGTTGTCATTTGTTGGCACCATAAGTGTGGTCCCTTTACCTGGGACATATGGGGACCAATTAATATCTATTGTACTGAATTTAGGCCACAGGTTGTAAATGATAAGTAGCCTATTGTTTCATCTTTTATCAATGCTTCGGTATGGTTGGGTGTTGGCAAGGACCTCACCATACTTTTCAATACAGTGAGTCAAAGATCGATTTCATGTTATGATTAAATACTTTACATAACTTTAACAACTTTTTCGCAGTCTTGCTGTCACTGAGAGGTATTTGGCAAATTTGATATCGAAAAGTGGGTTTATGTCAGAGCAGTAGTGATACTTGTGGATACTTTGATATACAACTGAACAGTACAATTTAAATATAATGGTTGCTATGAACGATGATGATGATGTTATGTGTATCTGCTTTATCAAAGTGATTTTCCTCCATCATACAGATGAAGTTGAAGCAAATCTCTATTACCACATTTAATGTTATGAATGAACCATCATGACAGAAATATATATTTATATATGAATTGAAAGTTATACAAAAAAAAAATGAGACCTGAAACCCATCATGAGTTAAAAAACTGGCTTTGCTCAGTTGTAAGGACTTTTTTTAAATGATTAAGTAATTTCACATTATGTGTCATTTTGTGTTTTAAATTAAAGTGACAACACAAGTAACAAAATTTGGTGTTCCAATAATAAAACTGATTGTGTTGTTTTAACACATCTGTTTTTAAAATGTATTTATTACTCTACAATATGCTGTAGCATTCATTAACAAAGTTTTAAATAATATAAACTGTATACTACACTTTACTATAGTATGGGTATTTACTATAAATTACTTTAGTACTTTTTATGTGGGCAGAATTTTTATGACTGGACTGACACACCTGATCAACATACATTTATGGTATAGTTTGCATACTGCTCAGGCCTGTCTTTCTGCTTAGAAAGAAGGACCATGAAACAATACATAGGCTTCCTATACTGTATTTGGCACACATAGCTAAAATGTTTCTCAAAGTGACAGGTTTGGAAGGAGGGGAATGGAACTCTAATGGATAAACTAAATAGGCCTGTTTGCCATTTTTAGTTGAGTTCAAAAGAAAGCATTTAAACAAAAATAAATAGCCTACAAAAGATGCAATAGAGCATACATTATGTAGCAAACATTGTGTTTAATGTTTGCTAATCTGGGTTTTGACAACCAATAGGCCTAATAATCATCTACTAGCCTACAATCGGAGATGACTACCCATCAGATTATGGTCTTATTTATTAATGGTAGGCTATGTTTTTAATTTAATTATCATAGCAGCATTAACATATGCATATAAGCCCAAACAGAAATGCACAGTTTGTCTGTGTGGCCAACACCAGGTATTCATCAAGGTGTGGGGTCTGTTTACACAGCCAGAAACAAACAAACAGCTTTATTTTATCTAACCTTATTGAGCTTTCAAAGTGCTCTCTGAAACTACACCTGAGATGGCTTGTGTACTTGAAATGAGAACATGAAAGGTTTGTTGTAGAGCTAAGCCAAATACATTGTTATAAAGGTCTTGACCTGCAGAATAACATATGGCAGTATAAAGAATCTACATGGCTCCTGCTTTGGAATACGGACCTTTGAAACATCACCTTGGTGCATTTTTGAAGGCTTATAATAAGGCAAGGAGCTATAGACATGGGACAAACTCTTAATGAGAGCTCTTGACCTCAGTTATAATGTCAATATAGTCAACAACTTGGGACACTGTCAAATATGGTTAAAATTAATTTAAACCTATTTAACAATTAAATACTTAAAAATCTGATTGTATAAGTGTGTTAACACCCTGCTGAAAAAACCAGCATGGACCAGCATGGGAATTATGCTGGTCTATGCCGGTTTAGCTGGTGGTCACCAGCATACCAGCACCAAAACACAACATATGTTGGTCTTGCTGGTATGACCAGCATGGGATGCGGGTGCAAATGCTGGTTTGGTGCTGGTTTAGCTGGTACTAATACTGGTCTAGTGCTGGTTTAACTGGTGCTAATGCTGGTGCTGATGCTGGTTTAGCTGGTGTTCACTAGCAAACCAGCACCAAAACACAACATATGCTGGTCTTGCTGGTATGCTGTTTTTTTCAGCAGGGCAATCCCCCTAAACACCTCAACTCACTATTTACAACCTCCAATTATAAGAAAAACACAAATGTTTAAAAAAAACTACAATTCCCTACATGTGTGTAATGCAGCTTGATACAAATAAGCACTAAAATTGTAGTTGTTCTAGTTTGCAAAGTAGGGCTGTAAAAACATATATCTACTGAATATATAAACACCTAGTTCAGACAAACTATTAATTATGCTGCATCTAGATGATCTACGTTAAGAAAATGTAAAAAAAGTTGTTTTTTAAAGATATTTTAGCAGAAACAGTGTTTTTTTTGCTAGATGGGATACAGCTACGCAATTTAGGGTTCTGTTTGGGGTAGAATTCGGATGGAAACAGCGGATCTGTCTAGATGTGATACAACTTGTCTTAAATCGCGTGAAATGTTTGGTTTAGGGTTAGGTTTTGGGGATAGGATTAGGATAATAACAGCGCTCATCAGCGAGATTTTGCTGTTGCTGTATCCCTTCTAGCCACAACGCCGAAACAGCAGAACACGCAAACCCCGCCTTCAACACAATGCACTTCTGTAAACTTCTGCTACCAAAAAACTAATTTCTCAAAATCGAGAATGAGAAATTGTTGAAAATGATCATATTGTTGAGTTATCAAATTTTGTTTTCTGTAGTAAAATGTTGAATGTAATTTAAAAAGAAAACACGTGCAAGCTACGTTTCAGTGATAGCAGCCTCATAGCAACCACCATAGCAACGAACTATATAATACTTAAGGTAATATAATGGGAAGAAAAAAGTATTAATCCACATCAACATAGTTCGGGAGAATTTTAAGCCAATAATGGTTATTTAAGAACCTACTGTATGTGGCAGTCTGTCTTGTGGATTATGACTGTAAAATCATTGTATAACAGTTAAGTCATTTATTAAGTTAATCACTATTCATTCACCTTTAAAGTGTGCTGTGACAATAGCTGAAATCATGACTATAACTCATTGTGGAAAACATTTTATTTTTTACAAACTTTTACAGTATTTGTTTCAAAGGATTCAAGATTCAATACTTTGTCATTTTAACTTAGCTCACAAAAACAAAACACCTTACACACATTGACCACATTTGTACATTACAGTAAATAAGTAACATCACAATGGTAAACACACAATTTTGTCCTCACACAGACTATTGCGAATATGTGTGCTTAAAAACAGTATCTACGTTTTAAAATAAATCAGATCTAGTAAAGCATCATGTTTGCACAAGTAAGGCGAGCATTATATTACACCACCATAAAGGTTTCTATGATATGCTGCAACATATACTATACATTTTACATCTTTCTTTTTACAGAATCCAATATCAGACTAAAAATTAACAAAAAATCTGTAGTGCTAGTTATCATATTTATCCACATTTACATCATTATCACTCTTATCATTGTATACCAGTGTCTGTATGCTTGGCATGGGGAGGGCCTGACACAAGTGGGGGTTGTCTGCAGGAACAATGTCCGATAGATGTGGGTGAAACATCACAATGGCTTGATGTAGTTTTCTTTCCAGGTGTTGGAGGTGTTGAATGAGAGCAGCTTTTGCACCAGGCTGCTCAGTGTCTTTGATGTTAGAGCACAGATGTTAGAGGCCTGCTCCTGATGGGGTGTTCAGTTAGGGGCCAGTCACACCAAAAGCGCTATAAACGCTTGCAAACGCAAGGCGCGACGCAATGCCTTTTAAAAAAAAAGAGCAGTGCGACGCGGCTTTTCATATTGCTAAGCAACCACCGAGTCAGCTGTCTTGTCAATCAAATATTGAAGCGTGAGCGCTCTTTTGCTGTTAACTGTCATATTAGCAGAAACTTTAAAAAGAGGACGCTTGCTCTGACCTTGTTTGAGGGTGAGAGGTGCAGAAACACGCAGGAGAGAGTGAGCGAGTAGAGTCCGGTTCTTCAAAGCAACTGTAAACTTCACTCACCACAACGTAAGGCCCGCCTCTCCCCTCATTCGATTGGACAATGGAAAGACCCGAATGACGTCGGGCACTTCTCCGCTCTCAGCGCTCCTTCAAAAACGCGTGCGCGGCAGGCGGCAAAACCCGCAAGGCGCTCGGCGCGCAAACACACACTGCCCATAGAATATCATTCAAAAAAGGCGCCTGCAACTGCCATAAACGCTTTTGGTGTGACTGGCCCCTTAGACTTCTCATTTCCTTGTAAAGCATGCACTTTTCCTCAGCTGCCCGAGTCTTCATATGTAAGGCATCAATCCCTCGCCTTTTTAGACTCCTCGAAACATCATCTTCTTCAATCTAGAAGACAAAAGAAAACAAAATGCTATGTTATGTTACCAGGTGGTTTCTAATATGATTTGCAGGTAGTTAGTTTGTCAGATGGTTACTAGAGTGACTGCTGTGTGGTTACTAGGGTTAAGTAATTATACTTACAGTGTTATTAAAGCAGAAGTAGACATGCCAAGAGGGATCACATGATTCCTGAAAATCAATTGTCGCTACCTGCTTGGAGAATCTAATGGCAATGCCCTGCCCATCTGAAGCAAAGCTAGGAAACACACATGCAAAAAAATGAATGTATTAGTTTGTATTATAGTCCTTTTTAAGTTCAAACCTATAATGTCATATTGTATCTACTTATCCACTTATAGCACTATACCTGGATATATTCTTCTCAGGTGGAGGAGGACTGCTCTCTCCCTTGATTCAGTTCTAGCCACATCTTTAAGGGTAGACTGGAAGTTTGAATCAGACTCTTGCCATCTTCTCCAGATTCTGTATTTTTTCCTCAATGTTCAGCAGAGTCCTCAATTCTACAATGGTTAGCAAATAATTAGTATTAAACGTTATGTACACACTTGATCAGAGAACAGTAACAGACAGATTACTGCTTACTCTGTTTCACCCTTTTTGTGTGACTCACCAGTCCCATATCTACACATTTCAAAAAGTACAGCACAAAAGTTAAGTAGCTAGCAAGCAGAAAGAATTACCGTGGTACACCTGACCAAACATATGTTACAAGTAAGGCCTTGGTGGTAATAGATTACTAATTACACCACATGAAAATTTGCAATAATGCTGCAATACTTTAATTTATAACCACCGGTGACAGTTTCCTTCAAAACTATGCCATTACTATAATCACACGTTGAAGCACATCAGCAACACCGTTTTTCAATATTTTACTACAGGGCTATTCAGATCTTACCCTGGAGGGCCAGAGTACTGCATAGTTAAGCTCCAACCCTGATCAAACACACCTGAGCAAGCTAATCAAAGTTTTCATGATCACTAGAAAATCACAGGTAGTTAATGGTACATAAACTCTGTAGTGCTCCAGGCCTCCAGGGTAAGATTTGAATAGCCCTGTTTTACTATGTTCTTACCTCAACTTAGACGAATTGATACATACCTCTTTTTTCAATGCGTGCACTTTTAGTCTTTGTACAGCACCTTGTGAATGTATAAGCGTTTAGCCTAGCCCCATTCATTCATATGGCTCCAAACAGAGATGAATTTAGAAGCCACCAAACACTTTCATGTATTTACACGAGTAAGAATGGTGGCACAAAATAAAACTTTTGTTTGGAGCCATAGAAATGAATGGGGCTAGGCTAAATGCCAACACATTCACGAAGTGCTTAACAAAGACTAAAAGTGCATGCATTGAATAAAGATGGGTATGCATTAATTCATCTAAGTTGAGCTAAGAACATAGTAAAATATTGAAAAACGGTGGTGTTTTCCTTTAAAGACGTCTGTAATTACCATAGTCTTACATAAAAACATTCAACTCTTACTTGAACTTGTAGAACTGAATCAGTCTGATGATGTAGTCCCTTTTCCATCTACAGACAGTGTCTGAAGAAAAGACGACATTACTACCACTCTAATAAAGTCATTCATTTCATGTTACTTCTTAACATGATTATATTTTATCACTGTACACGGAAAGGTAAGTATTACATTTGCAATATTCTTTGTTAATAGTATTCATGACATTCTTACAGTATTTAAGACTTTAACTTCAGTTCCTTACTTATTGGTTTCGGTTGGGCTAGCTTTTTCCATCTCTCCATGTCTCCTTCAGAAATCAACACTATACAACAACAATAACAGAAAACAAGACACGCATCAATCCTAAATGCACTTATAAATGGAATGTAATATTCTCCCATCTGCAACTAATTGTTACCTGCTTCTTATGTTCATTGTTTACCTGGTGCCTCTCTGATGACATGAGATATCTTCTTGAGGAGCGAGAATCAATATTTTCTCTGCTTTGTCTACTCTTTGCAGGAGCTGCACCTCTGAAAAGACAATTTAATCTACTTATAGTATGCTTGCCATTTTGTGTGTGATCAACTTCACTCCAGAAAATATAAAAATGTATAAACAGTGAACCACCAGCTCAGAATTTTGAAAGGTTATACAGCAGTAGACACACCTATGTCAGTTGATTTCCACCGTCCATAATGCAAAAGGGCATCAGTCAGTAGGTCAAGGCGATGAGATGGAGTCATCTCCTTTGTGACTCTGGCAAATCTTTGGAGGAAAGACCACAGCCTTTCCATTCCTTCCCCGTCTGTGAGCCCAAACCCATCAAGCCATCTGGTACTGTACTTGATCTATGATTAAAGCAAAGTGGTATAATATCACATACTGTACACAAAGCATGACCCTACTGCTTATGGTATTTTATCTTTTAATTTGTAAAAATATTAAAGCTGTTCTTTTTATTACTTTATATTAATGTAATTATTATACAAATTAGGTAATCTGCATAAAAAGAAACAAAGGAAACCAATTTGGTTATAACAATCCTCTGCTTATAGTGATTAGTTTGACCCAGACAGATTTGACATAAACGGTTTCCACTGGATTGTCTTACACATTGCATCTCTGAAACAAGTTTAGACAAACGTCAGGTTGGAAAAATGTTAGATTAAAGATTATTTTAGGCATTTCTGGCTAATTTCAGCTTTGTAGTGCATAGACAGGAAAATTTGAGGCCAAACAGGGAGTGAATGATGTGTGTTATATGTCCTGATATCCCTATAAAGTCAATGAATTACCTGGCAGGGCAATTTGTGTCCATAAACATGAAATGCTGGTACGGCCAAGGCAATGTTGTGTGATATGCCCTCACCTGATTTCTGATTAAACATAGTATGACATAAATAAGTTAAAGGTCTTTTCTTAAAAACAATAATACAGTTTTACACAGAAAAAAGGGTGCTTACCTGCAAATGTGAGGCAATAACACAGGCAAAGTAACAAACAGACTACTCGCAGGTGTATGTTCTTTTCCTCACATCTTTGAAGTAGCGCATCAATGACATACAGGGGATAGGCTAATCTATTTCAACACAAAAATGTGAATGATAAAACACTTTATACTGAGGAAAAGTGAAAAATAATTATACAATCTCCAGCATCACATTCAATACCTAAATACTCAAATCTAAATTGATCTATGCCCAGCCCTAATATATATATATATATATATATATATATATATATATATATATATATATATATATATATATATATATAAACATAAACTTTGTTAGATTTACCATGTTAATAACTGTGGAAATGCATCATCACAGTCTGTGAAAAAAGCATTATAATACAAAAAGCTTTTCAATTGGTAAATGCATGTGTACAAATAAATGCCTCTTACAATGCCTCTTTTTGGAGGCACTGCCAATTTCTTTGTAGCAAGCACTATGGCGTGTTCTGGATCCAGGTGCCATGTGTGTGAGTTGGAGAGTGAGTGCATGCCTGAGTAGGAGAGCTTTTGCAGGTGATGGCTCTTAAAAGAGCCATTGGTTTAAATGTTGTGGAGTGTGTAGATGGAGAATGAGATGTATGTGAAGAAACTGCAAGACAAAAAATTGTGAATTACAAATTTTGGATTTTTTAATTCTTTTTTTACTAAACATTGTATGTGTATAACTATTGACAACAAACCCCAAGATCTGCCCACTATCATAAGACTATATAATAAGATAAATAAATAAATAAAACGGCAATAGATTAAAACTGACCAAAAAAGAAGAATCTGAATGTCTAAAGATTTCTGAATTGTACATCAAATGTATTAAAAGCATGGTGTTGTTGTTATTGTTTTTTACTATGCATAAAAAGGCTGAACTACTGTGGTAAAAGCATATGGTTTGCTGTTAACTTACTGTACTACAAAATACCACAGTAGAAGTAAACTAACTGCGGTAGAAACATGGTACGATTTGTGTACTATAAACACAAAATACCACAGTAGAAGTACATTGGTAGTTAATTTCAAAAATATGAATATAATAAAATGATCGAGGATCTGTCACGTTATGTTAATGGTAACTAACATAACGTGACTTTTAATCACGCGCTAATCACTATTTTGAACAAAAAGAATGTAATATAGATGACCAATACAATTCAGACAACATTTAGAAGCCGATCTGGATTAATAAAAAACATATAATGAATTTAATATCGAACAAACAGAAATTTAATGGTATACTCACAAAGATGTGGCGACTGGCTACGTTTGTAAATAGATGATAAACATCGCGATGATGTGCGAACGAGATTTGGGTCACGGCAGGGGCGTAGCCACGGGTGTGCGGGAGCCACCCACAGTGGCACACCTAAAATGGATGCAGAATATTTATTTATAGTTTCAATAAAAAAATGTTTACTAAACCTGGGCTGTTGTTGTTTACTTAGAATATATATATTTTTAAAATCAACCATTTCACGCGTAAGTTAAAAATATTTAACTCTAAATATCCGACCCCTTGTGTCCATGGCGACGGTCATGATTGTCACGTGACACACCGCAACAACAATAATGTATGCTATTCGTCTTATTTCGTTTTTTATTAAAAAATATTAACTTGCTTACCATGTCAACTATCTGTTATAAATTATCTTGTCCTGTCCACCGGATTTACAGCACCTGAATTCCTCAGCGTTTCTGGTTTTCTTGCCTGTGACACACACAGATTTTATGATGCACACCCAGAGTTTTTTTTCTGGCTACGGGTCACGCTTCTTGAATGCGATGAACAGTATCGTATGGTATAGTACGATTTAATCTATGCTTTGGATGTATATGTTCAGGACAAACGTAATAGCACTGCAATAAATTGGCTATATTAGGTTAAGGACCAACGTAACAGCACTGCTTATATTAGGTTAAGGACCAACGTAATAGCACTGCTTATATGTTGGCATGTAACGTAATTGCGATTTGCAAAATAGTTTCCTCAGAACGTATTTCATGTGATACAGGGTTGTTTTAGAAAGTGTCTGTCTCCGTCCTCTCTCACTTCAATCTGCACACGGTTCAGCGGCGGGGCACTGGGTCATGCCATGCATTTGATCTTCACAGTTTCTCCTCTGAATGCCACATCAAGTTAATCAGGGTTAACAATCTGGGTGCCTTGCTCAGCAGAGAGCCCAGAGGCTTAGCGTGGCTCTGGACTGGTGACACAGATGGGGCAATAATCCTGATGCTCATGGGGGCGCGAACACTAAATGGAAGTGAATGCATGGGGGGAGAAGTTTTATAAACTGTTTTCTTTTTGTTTTGTGTCTGTTTTTATGTAGTAATGATGGTGATTGTCTATGGCTTTTAATTTGTCAATATCCAGCATTTGGGAAATTTCATCACCGGACACCTGTTGTTATACAAACTAAACCTATTAAATGAGACAAAAGGGAAGAACAAATGTTGTTTTAGGGCGGCTTCCCCTAATTGAGAGAACAAAGTTATGCCCCGTTTCACAGGGCTGTTACATCTCATTTTGTTGCACTGATGCAGAAAAACAGCTGAAATCTAAACATTTTACCATGATAGCAAGACATTGCATTTGTTTCTCTTTATTTAATACTGTAAGTTCCAGTGCTCTTCAAACATAACCTAGTTTCCAAAGTAGATTCATGAAATTTATGAAAACTGACAAGAAGATAGATATATAGACACAGGCAAACAGACAGATAGGCAGATAGACAGACTTTCATCTAAATGCATCTGCCATACATTATTATAGAGGATTTTAAATTCAGTAATTTTCTGATAAGCTATAAAAATATATTTAAAAAATATTTTTGTAAAATCTCTTACAATCCAAATCCCCAATCTTATTTTAAACTACACAAAAAAATCAGAGGATTAATTATAATTTCAACTACATCTTATGTCCATTATTTTTGACTTTTCACTTTGTGTTTATACTGATATGAGCCGACGACTTCAACTAGAACGTAACATTTTCTGAACTTCTGACCCGAATCGCTGGGTCATGGATCGGTCAGACTCGTCCTTCGGGCAGGGGTTGCTTCACCACGACATAACCGAAATACCATGGCCAACAAGCAGCATTTTCATTCTTTACCTCGCAACAGTCTAAAATGACAGAGTTCACCGAAAGGCCACCAGATTTGCCCCACCCTCCAAAAAATGTCGTAAGCAACGTTATGAAACGCAAGCTTTTTCGCTCCGCCCATCGTTTAGCGACTCCCATTACGAAAAATGGACTTTAATGTGTTTAGAAACACAGCGCCCCCTGTCGTATAAAGCTGCAATATTTATCAGAGCTCAAGCACATTTTAAAAGCACTGAATCGTTTTTGATCTATATTAATTGTATTTTTATAAGTGCGCAGAAATACAATACAATCTAATTGCTTAAAAAATATGTCTGATTGTATATTATAATATTATTAGCTTAACTACACATACATTTTTATCATAATTATACTTTACAGATTAATAATACTTTTTGACTTTTAATATTTCATGAATTTTGTTATGTATTTTTAGTTTATTTTGATTCTTGCATAAAACTCAGAGTTTGAATGGTGGCACACATGGCAAGAAATGTCTTACAACTGATCATAACTACATGATAATATTATAATTAGTGCTGGGCATAGATTAATCTAGATTAATCTCATACAAAATAAAAGTAATTTTTTGCATAACATATGAGTTTGTGCTGTGTGTAATTATTATGTATATATAAATACACACACACACACATTCATGTATGTATTTAAGAAACATTTAAATGTGTATATATATATTTATTTATATTTTTATATACTCTATATTATATATAAATTAAAAAACAATATATAAATAAAACATTTCTTAAATGTATATATATGTATGTGTGTGTGTTTAATTATACAAAATATTAACACACAGCACAAACTCAAATATTATGCAAAAAATTAAGTTTATTTTGTATGAGATTAATCTAGATTAAAAGGCACTATCAGAAAGGCACAAAGAATCCCCAGCTAAGTTCTGTGTTAATTATGTTTTTTAACATAATAGGTATGCTATTGTTTTAAAAATGTTTTTAGATTTTTTTTCTAAGTTTTCATATGTATTTCTAAGTGTTCTTCAAACGTACCCTTATTTTTTATATTTGCATTGCATCGTTCTAATGAGTTTTGTTTAATCACAGATTTAGTGTAAAATAAATATATTAGAATCAAACCAAAATCTTTCTTTAGATTTATTCATCTAATATTATTGATACTCCAAATAAACCATTTTAGGAAGGAAGTCCATACCATGTAAATAACATGAAATGTGAAAAATATGAATATGGTAGACATACAGAATGATTTACGTATATGTAATAACCATGGTATTACTATTTCATTATGGCTGATATCAAAGTAATTAAACTAAACACATAAACACAAAATTGGAAAGATCAATCAAAAAGTTTCACTTGATGAAGAAATGTACAGCACAGAATGGACATTAGGTTGGCCGCACAGTGTCTGTGAGTTGCCCGCCAAAGCACATTCTATTAATAACCTCAATTTTAATATTTATTTATTACATATTTTTTATATTAGTTGGGCTTTTTATGTATGTTAACATTTGAAAAAATAATATCAGCAAGTAAAATAAAACAAAATAAACAAAAAAACAAGAAAGTTTTAAGTAGACATTATCACAAAAATTGCAGATATTTCTTTAGAAATCTAAATTATACAAAAAAAAAGATTAGAAAACAAGAAAGAATTTTAGAATTTTTAAATATTGACAAATTAAAATATAAATAAAAACAAAATGACTAAAATCTGCTTAAAAATAAAATACAAATATGTAACAAATAAAACCGTTTATAAATCATCTTGTTTTTGGTGACACATATCAGCACATGGCTATAAATGAATACAAATTTATGACACAGTATACAATACTTAAAATACCACAAAAATCAATCTTTAAAAATAAATAAGGCATTACACCACTGAACATAGATTAGAAACAAAGCATTTCTGCTATTAACAAAATGAACAATACAAACTATAATCTCAGTTTTGTAATTATATAAATTGAATGTGATAAAAGTGAGTAATATGTTGTTGTTTTAATAATATTTAGCATGTATTAATTGTAGTTAATATTTATTTGAACATTTACAAAATGATTCGTTTTGCACAATAATTTTTTCAACAATATTCATTCAACATGAATGAACAATAAACTATATTATCATACAAGAACAAAAATTAATAAACACTATACAAAATATTGCTCATTGTTAGTTCGTATTAGCAAGTACATTTACAAGTTAACAAATAGGGCTTTATTGTGAAGTGATACCAAACTAACTAACATTACATACAAGCTAGTGCATATTATAAAAATCAGAAAAAAATTGTGTACACTTTTTCTGTAAATGAGAATATTTTTACTGTAAACTCAGAAAGTTACTAATACATGAAAAACCTAAACTTTCCCAGACAAGGCTTATCCTAGTCCTAGACTAAAATGCATGTTTGAGCTGCGCTTTAATTTCAGAACACCTTGCACTGACATATTTTAACATATATCAGTCACATTGTTTTATTTATCTCAAAATGCACACCCGTATAGTTTTTGTGAGGTTTGTAAAACTACTTAAATGTCCTAAAATAACTAAGGCCTAATTCTGGATTAATTTAAACTTGGTCTGGAAAACTGCCCCTAAATGTAATTGGCCCCATAAATGTTTGCTAAATTGTTTTTGGGTGAAGGGCGCCCTCTTGTGTACAGTAATGATTCAACTATGACACAACTCCCACATACAAACAAAACAAAGGCATCAAAGCATTTTAAAACAATATACTTGTGTTTGATCCCTGGGCTTTTCTCAGAAAACTGCACATTATGAGAGATAATGAGGGTTATTTTTACACTGATATTTAACCCTGTACCCCAATACACTGAAATCTTTTCCTAGCACATATAGCTTATTTTTCCTTAAAATGACCTATATAAAGTTCATAGTTTCAAAAACGCACCATTAATCTATTTTAATGGAGCAATCAGCTACATTTGTTCAAATCCTACACTGTCAGAAAATAAAATGGTCAAAAAATGGTCATTGGCTGTCACTGGGGCTGTACCCTTTCATATTACTATCTCAGAGGTATATATTGGTACCAAATATCTGCACCAAATGGTACATTAGGACCCTTTTTAAAAGTACTGCACAGTGACAGCTACAGACCATTTTTTTTCTTACAGTGCACTCCATTATTCTCTTTATTCACAATATAAAAACCTCATGGCTCAAGTAAAAGGATTTTTTCTCTCAGGACTTGTCATCAATAATAACTCATAAAATATCGGATCTACTGAAATTTCCATAGGAAATATAGCAGAACTGTACGGTTTTCAAAAGAGTCGTTTCTTTGATCAAAGAAGCAGTGAGAACAAAAATCTTATATTATGAGACTCTTTTTGCTTGGTTTCCTGTGTTCCTTTAGATTATTCATTCATTTGCTGACTGTTCTTGTGACAATTTCCTGAAAACAAAAAAGCCATGTGAACCCGCACATAAAATTGATTGTGGAAGAACTACAATTGTACAGTTTACATTCTGTGTATATTTCCTTGTATTGCTGTATTGTACATTATATTTATTGTGTAGCACATCTGTACTTTTTGATACTCTTTGTAATTTTGTTTTTAGTGTTATAACTGTATGTCTGTCTATCTGTCTACCTGCCTGTCTGTCTCTCTATCTATCTGTCTCTCTGTCTGTCTGTCTGTCTGTCTGTCTACATGTCTATCAATCTACCTGCCTGCCTGCCTATCTGTCTGTCTGTCTGCCTGCCTGTCTGTCTGTCTGTCTGTCTGTCTATCTATCTATCTATCCGTCCGTCTGTCTGTCTGTCTGTCTGTCTATCTATCTACATGTCTATCAATCTACCTGCCTGCCTGCCTATCTGTCTGTCTGCCTATCTGCCTGCCTGTCTGTCTGTCTATCTATCCATCTCCCTATCTCCCTACCTACCTATCTAACTGTCTGTCTGTCTGTCTGTCTATCTGTCTGTTTATCTATCTATCTATATCCCTGCCTACCTATCTAACTGTCTGTGTGTCTGTCTATCTGTCTCACTTTCTGTCTGTCTGTCTGTCTGTCTGTCTGTCTGTATCTATCTATCTATCTATCTATCTATCTATCTATCTATCTATCTATCTATCTATCTATCTATCTATCTATCTATCTATCTATCTATCTATATCCCTACCTACCTATCTAACTGTCTGTGTGTCTGTCTATCTGTCTCACTGTCTGTCTGTCTGTCTATCTATCTATATCCCTACCTACCTATCTAACTGTCTGTGTGTCTGTCTATCTGTCTCACTGTCTGTCTGTCTGTCTGTCTGTCTGTCTATCTATCTATCCATCTATATCCCTATCTACCTATCTAACTGTCTGTGTGTCTGTCTATCTGTCTCTCTGTCTGTCTGTCTGTCTATCTATCTATCTATCCATCTATATCCCTACCTACCTATCTAACTGTCTGTGTGTCTGTCTATCTGTCTCACTGTCTGTCTGTCTGTCTGTCTGTCTGTCTATCTATCTATCTATATTCCTACCTACCTATCTAACTGTCTGTGTGTCTGTCTATCTGTCTCACTGTCTGTCTGTCTGTCTGTCTGTCTATCTATCTATCTATATTCCTACCTACCTATCTAACTGTCTGTGTGTCTGTCTATCTGTCTCACTGTCTGTCTGTCTGTCTGTATGTCTGTCTATCTATCTATATTCCTACCTACCTATCTAACTGTCTGTGTGTCTGTCTATCTGTCTCTCTGTCTGTCTGTCTGTCTGTCTGTCTATCTATCTATATCCCTACCTACCTATCTAACTGTCTGTGTGTCTGTCTATCTGTCTCACTGTCTGTCTGTCTGTCTCACTGTCTGTCTGTCTGTCTGTCTATCTATCTATATCCCTACCTATCTGTCTAACTGTCTGTCTGTCTGTCTATCTGTCTCACTGTCTGTCTGTCTGTCTGTCTGTCTGTCTCACTGTCTGTCTGTCTGTCTGTCTGTCTGTCTATCTATCTATCTAGCTGTATATCTATCTATCTATCTATCTACCTGTCTGTCTGTCTGTCTGTAAAAAAGTATGCAAGTGCTTGGACTGTTGTTGCCTAAATAGCACTTTGAATTTTTAAAAGGAAAAACTGGACTAGAAATAGCAAAAATAGTACTTTTATCGAAATCCTACGATTTGGGACACACTTATTTTAATTTCAAACAGTAGGCTATGCTCATTGATTTAAATGTAATATTGAGGTCCTATGACAAAAACATAGCATACCACTGTTTAAAGGTTTATTGTAACACACTGCATAGTATGCAACACATGGTATGCTACTCCAGATTCTTAGTTACCATCAATAATATGAAAAAAATGGTTTTAGCAGTGATTATTATAAAACAATGATACTTGCTATGTTGCTTCCTAAATGTCATTAAGTGATTACCTGGTCACATTCCTCGGACTGTGAGTCTGTGGGATTGTCTATTGTGGTCACTGGCTCCACCAGACGATCGTACGAGATCGCTACCATAATCTGTCAATCATTCACAAGAGTTAAAGTCTAACTATATAGATGTATTAAATACAAAAATATCATCATTTTCATACTGTCTTATTTAGTCACTACTAAATTACGTGCTCCAAATGTACACACTTAAGGATTACTTATACTTGACGCATCCGCATGACATGTGAGACCGCATAGCAAAAATTATGTCATTATGGAAAACATTCAACTTTGTCGATTAAAATAGTAGTACATAGCGTCAAGTATGAAGACCTGGTGCGTAGGGAGAGGAGCGCATGCAGGTGCAATGCAGTAGGCGGGCATAAATACAAACAAAGCTTTAGACTCACAGTGAGCACTACAAGCAGGCCCATCATCACTCCCAGCATCACATAAAGGTTAAAGGTCAGACCGCCCGCCCATAGAGGACCGAGAATGGTGGCCAGCCCTCCGACAGAACGGCGAATTCCCTGACTGAATCCTGACAACAAATATAAAAAAAGACAGCACTGAGTATTTATGAGCAAATCTTACAACTTACTGTAACCATTTACAGTCTGTTACAGTGTCACCCCATCTACTTACTTAATATTTGTAATACTCATATCTCTTTTTGGTAGTGACAATTTATTGGACAACAGTTTGCACCTTTTCTGATCATTTTTATATAATGCATGCTCTTAAGACTGACCTTGTGTTTTCTCTGATGTTACTTTTGAAAAGAGAGACACCTGTGCGACCGCCACAAAAGGGGCACCCAGGACCTGAAGGAAAACCCCGATGATAAACTCCGCCAGCTGCCACGCGTATCCACCTAAAACACCCCAAACAACTTTAGCTTTCGAGTCATGAAGGGGACTGTACAGCTCATGACATCCACTTCTGTATGTTCTTACCCTGGGGATTGGCCAAAAATATAAGACACCAGACGCAGGAAATATTGCTGAGAATGAGGCCGACGACCAGCACCACCCGCTCCGTCACACGCTTACTCAACCAGCGCACAAACAGGAAGCCGGCAATCACCTCCACGCTGCATAAACAGTACATGATGCTGTTTTCCAGCTCGCCAAAGTTAAAATACTGCTGCGTCAGAGGAGTCACCATAGTCTGTTGAGACAGTCATACAATTATTACACTTACTGTAATTTGAAGAGCATGGCATTTGGACACTAACATCATGAGTTCATTTCTTATGGATAATGCACAGTATAATGTAAATTAAGTGCATAAATGTAAATTTAAGGTAGCCATTGCAATGTGTACTTACCTCCAGAGCAGTTTGATTAAACAGTGTGATAAACTGAGCTGCCAATAGCACAACCACCTCCTCTCTGAGAAACTCTGCAGAATAAAACAATGAGATATCACTTTAATCATACAAATAAATATGTAACAAAATCATGTACAATATGGAAAATCTAAAATGTTCATAACTATCAAAATCCCTTTAGGGAATTCGCGCCACTAGGTGGCCATGTTTGCATTGCAATGTCCTATGTACTTGAAAGACTTGATATTTCTAAAATCACAATTAAACAACAATCAAATGTATCTGGCATAATTTGTTGTTAAATAGCATTTATTTATCAGACTCTTATTGGATTCTGACTAAAAATGGTATTTCTGAATGGCCAATCATTATCTCATTTTTGATGAAGGTGGAGTTTAGTGGCTTTTGCATCTGAACTCTTTAATTGTTTACTGAAATCTAAAGGGGTTCGCACACCGGATATAAAAATATCGAACACAATGTTTTCTATAGGGGATCGCACACCAGCCGCGCAGCGCCGTTCTAAAAAAATCGAACACATTGTTTTCTATGAGTATACGCACACTGGCGCCGCCAGGTGGCGCCTGTCCGCGCCGTCCAGCTGTGACTCAGGAAGTTGCTCAAATCCCTGTCGCGCCACACAGCGCCACTCACATAGTTTAACATTAAAGTAGATGCTATCTGACTAAACTCGCACTATTTAATGTGCACTTCCGGTGTATGATACCTCCGAGTTGTCCTAGACACGACACGACGTTTCTTGTCCAGTGCGCGACCCCCTTAAAGCCCCCTCCACGCTGTTCTAAAAAAACAGAACACATTGTTTGCTATGAGTGTAGGCACACAGGCACCACCTGGCGGCGTCTGTCCGCTGTGACTAGGACACTGCTCAAATCCCTGTCGTGCCACACAGCGTCACTCACATAGTTTAACATTAAATAACATCACATTTGTCCAAAATCGTTAGCGATTATCATTGGCTGCTAACGTATATTTTGCATTTTGAAGTAGATGCTATCTGACTAAGCTTGCTCTATTTACTGTGCACTTCCGGTGTACAATACCTGAGCTGCGCGTCCGGTTTGCGACCCCCTTAAGGCCTGGTTTCACACACACGGCTTAGCTAAAGCCAGGGCTAGGCCGTAGTTTAATTAAAATCTTTAAGCAACTTTTATAAACATGCCTTAGAAAAGAACATTACTGGTGTATATATTGAGACAAATCAATTGCACTGGCATATTTTAACATCTGTCAGTGCGAGTTATTTTCAGTTAAGACTCAAACGTGTCTAACTCTAGGACTAGCCAAATCTGTGAAAATCTGTTGTCTGTGAAACCGGGTATAAGTGTTTATCTTCACTAATCTCACCTCTGCTGGCACTAAAGTTCTTGAAGGGACTTGAGGTTACTTCCTTAGGTGGGGGTGTTGGTGGAGGGGAAACATTGTTGGGTCTAATCTGGACGCTGGTGACTGTGCCGTATGACCCAGTGAGTTCATTAGGCCCAACTAAAGGTTTGCTCTCTGCATCCTCTTCCTCAACTTCATCCTGATGCACATCTACTTGTACCGCCCCATTCCTTTGATGTGCATCATCCTGAGGATTGATGTCCCAGTACATAAACATGACAGCAAACTGCAGAAGGATCCACAGCAGGCACATGAATCCCTGAAACAAAAGACATTTGTGTAACGCATATTTGCAAGCATCCACTGATGTTTCAAACAGCCTACAGTGGCTGAAACTGTGAACTTACCCCTGGAGATGTGAATTTGTTCACTATGAAAGGTCCAACTTGAAAGTTACACAGTCTAAGAAAGATATTAAATGCAGGACCTAGGAAATAATACAAAAACAAACTATATTATTCTACCAGTTACCAGAAATTAAATTGAATTGTCCACAATGAAACTCAAAAAATGTGTATGAAAAATAGTGCAGGACCCCACATTTGCTGTCGTTGTAAAACACTGCGTAGCACAAATACATACAGCCGTGTGTCACGCATTGCATTGACGAATGCATTCCAATCAGATCGCTTTATGCAAATAACCTAGTGCAAGCCAGCCAATTATGTTTATGCATGTCCGGAACATGTGTTGCGGCCACTGTGACTGGCTGTTGGCCATGCTTCAGACAAGCCTTCAGTCAAGCGTTAACACTTTCGCCCCATGTGAATGTACCGTCACTGCATCCCAAATGACACCAGATAACACAGGTGTGTTTGACATCATGCACGCTTGCGCACCGATCCTTTTATAACAAAAAGCAGCTTGAAAGTGAATGGAAGCAGACTGATCCTAATATGCTTTTAAATCTCTCTTACTGTTATTAATGTAATATGACGAAAGATCTGCGCAGCACGCATTAACTGATGTTTATTAATGACTTACTAATGAATGTTATTGTAAAGTGTTACACTCAGGGCAGACGAGTGGGGACAATCGTACTTGGGTACGGTACGGTTGAGTTAAGGATGATGTGAGTGCACCCTTAAACTGCAGGTGTGGATCAACTGGTAACCAGTAGACAGCGTTTTTGGTATAATCAATAAACGCTTGTATCTTGATATATATGGCTTGATTGTTCTATTGCACTAACCGATGAGCAGTCCAGCTTGTCGGGTGGCCATAACCACAGCAAATACAGTGGAGCGTTCATCAGGCAGAGTATTTCTAGTCAAAAATCCAAAGATAGATGATCCAGCTCCATTGCCAATGCCTAGAACAGAACAACCCAGTTAAACCACTAAGGCTGCATTTACACTACTCCGTTAAAGTGATTTAATTCGAAAGAACAATGTTGGTAAATAACGTCCACTCAGGTGGACACCACTCGTTATCACATGCCTCTTTTAAGCAGTGCAATGACAGACGATGACTCAACAACTTTGTGAAGTAATGTGTCTTGTTACAGAAATAAAGCGGTAAAATCTTGTATATAAACCTTGAATAATCATTTTGTCTGTGTTCCAGGTCAGAATGTCTACCTTGAATTGTTTTTATCAAGTGTTTAGTGTAAATGCACATATAAGATTTTTTATCAGGTATAGTCAACAAATAGAAATTGGCATTGAAGACTCGCAGTGTAAATGCAGCCTAAAGCATCATACAACATACATAAATCCTTAAAATGAACAGATCCAAACTTACCTGCAACTAGACGACTACAAAGCAATAACCATTTTGAGTATCCCATAAAATACATTAAATTACCTTAAAAACAGAAAGATACTGGATTAGAGAACACAAGGGTCACATCTCTCAACAGCATATATAATGTCAACGTAACCAATGTAAGTTTAGTGTACTTACCAATAATCTCAAAAACATTTGCAAACAGGATAATTTTTTTGGTGGAGCGGGTGCGATCTGACCAGTGGCCAAACAGAGGACCGGCGAGAAGACCGCTGAAACTAAATGCTGAAAGGATGAGACCAAGGAAGTATGGTGCCGCATTTAGTGTCTGCAGATACATCCATATTGTGGGCAAAATCACAGCTGAAAACACAAATATTGTTATTTAGAAAAGCAAACTAAGAAAGTGTTTGCTCATAAATATCTGCATATAAAAAAAATTGTAACTTTATGATGCCACAGACTTCAAAATATGTAGATGTGAACCATATAATAAAACATAAATCTGGTTGCATCTGAATGTGGGTGAGAAAAGGAAGACTACAAAATAAAAGTATGTAAGTAGCAAGAAAGGAGAGATAAATACTTTGAAATAAATATGAACATCAAATAAACCATAATAATGTAGACTTTTACAATTTTGTTGTTGTCTTTTTTCTCAGAAAATTTCTGGGGTCTACTTAAAGTGCACATTTTTCATTGCTAAAAACAACTTTATTTTGTGTATTTTGTGGTGGTGGTGGGGGGGGCGCATTCCGATAACGTTTGAGAACCACTGATTTAACAAACATTTCAAGAATGCCTAAACAAAGATCGATTATGAGCTGGATAAAGATAGCTATATTCAATCATTCATTAAGTTAAATATCTGTTTCACAATTGTCTTACATATGACTTCTAACTGTTTAAGTCTATTAGTAACGATTCAAACGCTTTATGTTTTAGTTAAGATTAAAGATTAAGAATATAACAGTCTTCAGGGGGTTGGTTTTTCAACTTGAAGATGTTTGTATAATAACCTGTTTAACCAGAAAAATAATGCCCATAGCTTAAATTTAAATGTGTCACTTAGAATACACTTTTATTCAATTCCTTTAAATATCATTCAGTATTATATTATAACACAGTTTATATTATGTTGACATGAAAACACAAGTTTGGGCCAGTTTGGCCAGTAGTAAGCAAACATTTCAACATTTAAGCAAACAAGTTAAATGATTACAGCACTTTCTGTTGTTACATTGTAGTACTAACGTTATGTTAACACAATGTTTTATGGCATTAAATATAATACTCTATAATATGTTTCTCACAACAACAACAACAAAAAATAAAAACACTACAAATATAGATTGTCCTTTATTAAAAAAAAAACACATGCATACTCACTGATGTAGGTTACCAGAGATGATAAGTAGCATACTTACCATACTCGATCCCACTGAGTAAGAAAATCAGTCCTATAGTCGAGAATGTCAGCCTCCGTTTACGACTATAGTCCATTTTACCCCCTCAACACGACTAATAATGTCTGACTAGGATTTTGACAAGTTTCATCTCGTCGCGCAGAATGTAATACACGGGACGGTGCTTTCAATCACAGGAGCGCAATCATAAAGCTGGTTACGACGTCATAAAAATACAGAATAAAAGTCATCTGAACGGGACAATTTAATAGTGAGGAACGGGCAATTTGTTAATCTTGTTTAAAAGACTACATGCATTATCTGAACGCACTAAATTTGACAGGAGCTGACAGGTAATCATATCTCAAACGTCACTTCCGTTTACAGCTGCCGGTTATTGTGTAATATTTCACCTCACGTGAAAACCTGCTCCTAAACTACAAACAAGCAACTTGTTTGAAAGAATATTTCAATTGAAATATTCTTTCAAAAAAGTCGCGCTTTGAAAAGCAATATATATATATATATATATATATATATATATATATATATATAAATATTTCTTGTTTTTATTTAAACAAAGCCACGTCCAGCGAACGTATTATGGATATTAATAAAGGTTTATCGGTAACACTTTACAATAATGTTCATTAGTTAATATTAGTTAATGTAATAACTGACATGAACAAACCATGAGCAATACATTTTTTACAGTATTTATTAATCTTTGTTAATGATAGTTAATAGAAATAAAGCTTGAAAATGATTTGTATATTAGTTCATAGTGATTTAACAAAGTTTACAAAATTTTTATAAAGTATTAGTAATTGTTTAAATTAACATTAAAAAAGATTAATAAATGCTGTATAGGTGCAGTTCGTGTTAACTAATGTAGTTAACTTATTAACCTTATTGTAAAGGGTTTATTATAGGTGCAGAACTCTGGCCCTCGAGATCCACTTTCCTGCAGAGTTTAGCTCCAGCCCTGATCAAACTCACGTGCCTGCAATTTTCTGGTATTCCTGAAGACATTGATTACTGTAGCTTGCTCAGGTGTCTTTGATCAGGGCTGGAGCTAAACTCTACAGGAAAGTGGATCTCGAGGGCCAGAGTTGAGGACCTCTGTGCTACACCTTTGTTTATTTGTTTTAACTCCGTTTTTGTTTTAACTGTTGTATGAATATGCACATTTGACATACCATTAAAACTTTTTTTATAAATTGTTAATATCTTGCTCTATAAACTGAGCTAAAGGCATATTGATATACTGGTTATAATTTATAAATAAGTGTTACCCGTTTAGGCCCTCACTTCTGCTTCCCAATTGACTGCTTTGTCTTGTGATTTTTATTATGGCACTCACAGTGCAGCTGTATTACACACATTAGTGCTGTCACGCGCTTTTAATTTGATTTCAATCAGGGTCAGGCTGTACTTCCATATATTTGCTCCTAAAAATTGGAAGTACCATGCGGGTTAGTTTTCATTTTATTTCTTTAAAGGGATAGTTCACCCAAAAATGAAAATTCTGTCATCATTTACTCAACCTCATGTTGTTATAAACCTGTACAAATGTCTTTGTTCTGAAGAACACAAAGTAAATATTTTGAGAAATGATTGCAACAAAAACAGTTGTGGACCCCATTCACTTCCATAGTAGGAAAAATAATACTATGGAAGTTAATGGGGTCCATAGTTTGGTTACAAACATTTCTTAAAATATCTTCCTTTATGTTCATTAGAACAATGAAATTTATACAGGTTTGTTACAACATGAGAGTGAGTAAATAATGAGAGAGAGTTTTCATTTTTGGGTGAACTATCCCTTTAAGTACCATAGGCGATAGTGCAGCCTTGTCACCAGGGCCATGTCATCAGCCTCCAAAAGCTTATTAAAATATTACCCCATAATAAAAAGAAAATGTTACTTTACTTAAAAATGGTGTAAAAGAAAATAATTACATATTTGTAACATTACATGTTTGTGATTCAAAATTTTCATTTTGAGGGTCAACAACAACAACGAAGTCCACAACTGAATAGTCTTATAAACACTTTTGAACATATATGATCAAATACGTTTTCATACACATATTACCATAGGGCACAGTTTCCAGATCTATTCAGTACAATCACTCTCTAACCGAAGACAGCTACAATATTCTTAAAAAAAATGCATTTAAGTTTTTCAAAAATATGAGAATTCCTAAATGTTACACGGGATCAGAAGAACATCATTTAGAAAGCAAGTTTCTTCATTAGTAGATAGACTCTGGAATCCACTTCAAATCCATGTAAATTATTAGCGTCTCCTTGAAGTCGCATTAGAAGGCCTCCATAAGATACATATGCAGATCTGCACAGAGACACATCATTAATAATACAATATTACATCAGCAATGATGGCACTGTGAAATAACTTTAAACAGAATAAATGCCCAGTGAAAGAAACATGTATTTGAGTTGTTCACATAACATTTTAAAGGCATAGTTCACCCAAAAATGAATATTCTGCCATCATTTTCTCATCCTTATGTTGTTTTAAATCTGTATGATTTTTTTCTGATGAACACAGAATAAGATATTTTGATAAATGATGCACACAGCTTATTGTAACCATTGACTTCCATAGTAAGAAAAACAAATACGATGGAATTCAATGAGTACCGTCAACTGTGTGCTAACCATCATTTATCACAATACTTCCATAATAATTGTTTTTTACTATGGAAGTCAATGGTTACAGCAGCTGTGTGCTTACCATCATTTATCAAATTTTTCATGGTTATGTGAGAAACAGTGACTAGAGAGATGACTTATATATTCACTTTTCCTTATGCATTTATGTACATTTTAAACCTATGTAAGATAAATAAATAAATAAATAAATAAATAAATAAATAAATATATATATATATATATATATATATATATATATATATATAGGCATATGTCAATTACGGTTTACTCTATAGCTTAAGGAAGAAAATAAAGAAGAAACAAATCAATAATAATGATGATGACACTCACAGTCGAGTGGCTGCTTCTGTGGACGTCTCATCTCCTTCAATCCTATAAACCTTGCCGTACATTACATAATCAAACTGATCAGCCCTGTAAACCAAACATATGCATCAAAACTAACAATCCATTATCCATGTAAAATTACTGTCATAGCTTTTTTACACAGCCCATGTTACCTCGATGGTCTGTCATCTTGAGGGTTGTATTCCCCATCATCTGGCGTTCCATCCTCATAAAGTGTGCTGGCTATCACCAATCTGAATTTATCACCTGGAATAATTTTATACAATTATCAATGGCAATACAAATAACACAGACTTTCTTCTCTCAGCTAAGACCAGTAATTCAGATCTGTGCTTGCCCTCCCAATATTTTTAACACAATTTAAAAAAATTGTACTTAATTCATTACAACATTTTTGTGTGTGTGTGTGTGTGTGTGTGTGTGTTAAAAAGGGGTTTTCAGTTTTGCCAGTTAAATACAATTATTTTTTGCAATTTGCATCAAACCTGCTTTATTTTATAGATGACAAAAAGCAAAGCAATACAGATTTACATACCCAGATCAACAGGATAAATCTGAATATTTACATCAAGGATGAGGTCCATTTTGAAAGATTCACTTTCACAGTGAAGACGAGATACTAATAACAACAAAAAAGTGGGTTAGTATATTGTTAGGAATTGATCTCTATGAAAGAGGACTTGTAACGTTAAGTAGGAAAAGTATCTTTTAATCTCACCTCTGTCAAACTTTTTCCCATCTGGATCTATATCCTTCACATCAAAAATATCCTCAAACAAAATTCCAGCCATTTATGCAAAAAATATCTACCAAACTCCAAAACTAGTGCTGTGCTTTTCTGTCAAAATAAACACAGAGCTTGAATGTGTCACTCCAACTAACAGTCTTGTTAGTAACCTATTTATTTTAACAAAATGCAAGTACTCGCTTTATGCTTCAAACAATTTACTTTCACCCGATAAACTGTAAGGACGTTTCAGCTAAATAAAAAATACAGATGTAGCGATAAACTTGTGGGTATCATTCAACACAAAATGAAACATACCGCGGACCAACGTGCGTTACGTCTGACCACGTGATTTACTATCTCTTCCGGGTTATGCTCCTTGCGCATGCTCGGTGGAATACATTGTTATAAATATTCGTAGCAAGTTTCGTGCATTAAATAATATTACCTTTAAAATATAATTATGTTTATTT
The DNA here is from genome assembly GCF_030506205.2 of Paramisgurnus dabryanus. Lineage (NCBI taxonomy): Eukaryota > Metazoa > Chordata > Actinopteri > Cypriniformes > Cobitidae > Paramisgurnus > Paramisgurnus dabryanus. The sequence continues at coordinate 19,868,708 of NC_133360.1, read as the reverse complement.
TATTAAACAGTGAAATATTTTTTGGTGTTTAGTATTTTATAAACAAATAGTTATGCTAAACCGAGTGAATTTGATTTTCAGTCACTCACCTCAAAAAAATAAAAAAGACAATAAATACTCATATATTAACATATCATATTTGTCTTGTCGAACAAATATTTACCAAGCAGGGAAAAAATAAATACAATTAAAACTTCTAGGGAAACTGCAAAATGATTACGACAGATGTATTCGTCAACCGGCAGTTCCGGTGCGGTTGCTAAGAGAAAGCGTCTTCCTCATGGTTACCCTCTCAGTTAGCCAAACAGCGTTTGTTTATCCCACAGGATTCGCTGTTAATATCTAATAAATTTCCGCATAATTTAGGTCAGAATTACCACAGATATGTTCAACGACTGTTGCAGGTAAAATAACTGTACCGAGGTGAGTCTGACCAGGTTTGATTTGTAAACCGTTATATAATGTAGCACAGTTGCTAGCGTACGTTCGTCCTGCTCCTTGTTATCATGATATTATGTATTTGTTTGACTTTAGCTTAGTTCTGCTCACCGGTTTGCTTGCGTTGCTTTTTATCTGAAGGTATTGTATGTAGGTCTACAATAACTAATTTGTTGAGCAGAATATTGTTTGTATTTGCTAATAGTAATAAATATATCTCTGCATAGGCATGGGTAAGTGGGTACAATCGTGTTCCATTTCCTATTAAATGAAAGTAATATGTTGTGTTTAGCAATGTTACTTTGTTTGCCAGATATTGAATCAATGTGGTCCAGAAAATCTCAGAAAATGGGTGAAAATCTGGCAAGTGAAAGCGATCTGCTGTCCATGATCAGTGAGGTGGGCTTTTATTTTCGAATATGATGAAATATGTGATATTATCAAAAATACAGACACATGTGATAACTTGCATTGAAACAATTTACAGTATCTGAGGTTTGGTGAGTTTGAAGAGACCATGAAAGTATTTGAAAAAGAAATCAAACGTAAAGGAAAACCTGCCCTTAAAACATCAGATTCTTCACGCCGAGACTCCAAAATCCTCATCATTCATGTGAGACTGTTTTCAAATATAATACATGTTTAGTTGTAATAAGGGATGCACCGATAGGATTTTTTTTTGGGCCAATACCGATACAGATTTAAACAGACAACTTCTGGCCGATACCGATGCCGATACCGATATTAAACACTTGTATACAATACTATACAGCTGGTCTATAAGCTAGTTTATTTCTGCATCAAATTATTTTTACTGAACATGGATTGGATCTAATTAACATTCAACTGACCAACATAATAAGAGAGGCACAAATTAAGCTAAAACAAATATAATAAGACAGCATGACAACCTTAAAAGTTTTTTTTTTGCTATTCAGCATTTATTTTATTAACAACATTAACAATTTTTTTTACATATAATGGATTTCTTTATGCAGTTAATTAATAAACAATCGGTATCGGCCTTTCTCGTGCTATTGCCGATATGCCGATGGTTTCAAATTCATCAAAAATCGGCCGATAAA